>NW_020539724.1:26897615-27007805 GCF_003426905.1 Ctenocephalides felis | reverse complement strand
AACAAAAAAAAATCCTTCGTTTTTCCCAAAAACTAATCGTTATCTCCGAAACGAATGTTTTTTTAATAATTCATATTGGTTTATCCGAAAACTCTTGCACGGAAAATCGTATCCACACAATACACACACTCGCATACGCATCCATAAAAAATGCTGAAATGGTCAAAAACCTTAAAACGTAAAAATATGCAAAAAAGTTTGTAAAAATTTATATACGATTTTCAAGCAATTTCTTATAAGTTATTCCCACTGAAAGGTTATAATATATTATAAGTTTAAAGAGACCTCTCAGGAAGCATCACACCCATGACCAGAATCCACGAGGGATTTTGGCGAACGGTCATCGATGATGATCAAACTCCAAATGAAGTTCGATCACCTTTCTCACGCTCAGGGTGCGATGCTACGACTCATCGTCGAGGTCGCATCAACTCCACGTTTGAGTGAAGAGATTGTGAATATCTACTACAGAAATGATCCTGTGAAGTATGATCTTGCCCAAACAACGTTTCGACCGAAACTAGCAAATTCCTTTCAGGTTTGTGCGGCGATTCCAGGTTAACGTGACCCAGGTATACGAAGCGGAGACATCTACCGTTTCATTTTCAACTCTTGTTGTTTATAGAAGGAGTGTTGAACGTATAGTTTGGCAAAATGCGTTCGACTCTTACGGTTAGAGGAATGAGTTCTATAATGAGTTTATGATAGAACTTCATAATATATTATATTTTCTAATACAGTACTCCATATCATTTATACTTGTACCCGAAGGAGAAGTTTATGTTTTCATCAAAAAATCCGAATTGCTAATTTTATGTTTTCTCGACGTTTCAAGCCATTCTGAATCGAATGAGACCAAATTTGGAAAAAGTATGAGTGTGTGTGTGTGAACAGATTTTTTGCCGTAAATCGACGTTTTCTCAAAAACGGCTGGATCGATTTCTAAAATTTAAAAGCCATTCGACTAGCGTTTCTAACTTTTGTACGATGATCGGCCAAGCCATTTCTTTGTAAATTGCAGAAAAGTTTTTCGTCCACGTTTTAGGCTGCAATTCTGAATCGATTTTGAAAATTCAAAAACTGTTCGAAACATATTGGTTGGGAATCGACCTGATTAGTTTTTGGTGAAGATTGGCCGGGCCGTTTTCTTGTAATAGAGCGTTAAAAAATTTTTTTTCGACGATTTTCATAATTTTTTTTTTTGCGAGAGGATACCATAGTCTTATAGATCATACTAAAATATTACGGTCCTGTGATAAGTAGTTTATTTTAAAAATTCGTCAAAGTTTGCAAAAATTAGCGTCGTTTTCTTGACGTTTGTCAAAATTAGAACTTTCATCGGCGTTTGTTCAAAAACGCTTGAACCGATTGCATAAATTTAAAAGCCAATCAATGTATTTTAATGTGGATTATCTTTTCTCAGATTTTTGCAGCGATTGGCCGAGCCGTTTCTTTGTAATTTAAAAAGAAGTGTTAAACTTTTCGTCCACATTTAAGCTTATACTACCGAATCGATTTTAAAAAATAAAAAACTGTTCGAAAGATATTATTTGGGAATGATACTGATTAGTTTTAGATGAAAATCTACCAAGCAGTTTTCTTGAAAAAAAAAATTGAAGCCGATTTTTATGGAACTTTTTTTGGCGATGTGTATCATGGTCTTATAGAACTTACTGAAATATTACGGCCTTACGACAAGTAGTTTAATTTAAAAAAATCATCAAAATTTGAGAAAATGAGTAGTTTTTTGACGTTTGGTAAAATTAAAATTAGACAATTTACTTGGTATAGCGATACAGTGCTTAGTCTTAATGAACATACTAAAACATTAACGTCCTACCGAAACTGTTTCGAATATAAAAATTGTTGATTTTTGAAAAATTGCTTTTATAAAATAATCCGAGTTAATGTGTTCGTTCGTTTTTAATTATGGGTAATAAATCCACTCGGAATACTTGTAATCACTAATAAATTAAATTTTTTTTATTGATTAAGTAAATTATTTACACATATCGGGAAGTTCATGTAACTTGCCTCAAAGCTAAATACTAAACCAACTAGTTGGCAATTGATTTTGAAAGAGTATTAAATTATACAACTAACCTGATTGGGATACGCATTTTGGCACATTTCGGTTGTCACTACAGGTAATCTCACCTCTTGCAAAGTCTGACTTGTAGCTCCTTCTAAAAGTTGATATTTACGTTTCGTAAAAGTAAGATAAAAGATATCAAAGTTTCAAAGGTTTCTGAATAATTTGGCATACCTTAGAAAAAATGGATATATGTGTGTGTGTGCGGATACAAATTTTTGTCGACGATTTGGAACACCAATCAACCGACTTGAATAATTCAAAAAACATTCGATTCGTATTGATAAAGAGACATGCTGACTAGTTTAATTTTGATTTTATTGTTTTAGTTTTTCTGTTATCCATGGCAAATAAGCGCTAACTCTTATGTATACGCCAGGAAATCCAGGTTCTGCACATCTGTATCCATAAGATACCACTCCAATTAAATAGTAGATTGTTCTTTGACCAAAATTTCCAAATATTACCTGTAATAAAAAGAAGTACTATATATAAACTATTCTTTTGTTAAGAATACTTGATATGAAAGATTAAATATTTAAAATTTAAATGTTGAAATGAATAAATTATTGAAATGCATAACATCAAGTAAAAAAAGATTTTACAGATTTTCAAATCATTTCTATTGTTAGAACATTTTGAAGTAAAATTTCACGTCATCATCATTGAATATCAAATTTTTACAACTGCCAAGAATAACTTTTAAAATAATTTTTTAAGAATACAAGATAGCCGAAGCTTACATCAACAAGTTAATAATCAACATAATTCAACATTTGATTAAAAATCTTGTATCCTTTGCTTTACTTAATGACAAAAATTTATGCTTTAATTGAAATAAAAAAAAAAGTATTTTGTAATCGTTTTATATTATGTAAGAAATGAAATATTCTGAATAATACCTTTGGCCAAAAAAGTGGTCCACCACCAGGGGCGTAACGTGCCTTGGCGGGGCCCCATATCAAAATTGGTTTGCCCCCCCCCCTAAAGATTTTTCATAATTCAAAGAAAAAAATTAATAAATGCATTTAATAAAATCAAAAGAGCATTTATTTATCAAATTTTCAAATATACATCGAATATTATTCTTAATATTTTACAGCTAACTAAAATTAAATATTCACTCTCCTTGCCTTTTTATCAGCAAACTGATTTATTAAATCATTTATAGCTGATGATGTTTTTAGTTTTTCTGATGTTTCTGCCTCTATGGACAATAGAGACATGTCTGATAGAAGTTCCTGTTTTATTGATGTTCTGAGGTAATTTTTGATTAATTTTAAATTTGAAAAACTCCTTTCAGCAGTTGCGGTTGTAACTGGAAGGGTCAAGAATAAAATGCAAGCTGTTATTACATCCGGAAAACTGGATGCAATAACTGATTTTAAGCATGCTTTTAGAGCTATCAATTGATCGCAAAAATTACCTGATAGATCTTTGCAGTATTTTGTCGTCAGTTTTCCGGAAGCAATTATTATTTCTTCATTTGAAGAAGACATGAGTTTTTCCGGTTGCAATATTCTGAACATACTATTTACGTCACAAAGGTTTTGAAACCTTTGTTTTGTTTGAGAAATTAGAATATCTAAACAGCAATAGTACACGTTTACTTTAAAATATGATTCGATCGATTCGATCGATTAGAATAACATAACCATGGTCTTGAAATCTTTATGCCTGCTTTATTAGTATATGAATAATGATAAACGGAAAAAGAACGGTTACTTTAGAGATCTTTGAAAAATGGCCCTTGTGGTTTAAATGGACCTAGTTTAAAAATTGTTTTACGTTCAAATTCCGTTAGATTATCACCAAAATTTCCTCTATCTGAAGAAAATATAATACTATCTTTAGACATCTCAGAATCATTGATCTGGTTTTCTTCTATTTTTGGTACGAATGATGAACAAGTTTCCGAAGTATCTAAAAATATGATAATAATAAGTATCTAAAAATATGATAATAATAAGTATCTAAAAATATGATAAAAAAATAAGAACAAATGTTTTGACAAATTCTTGTGATAAAGAATGTTTTCATAGATTTATATTGGCTCGTAATTTGACTTCCAAATATGTTAAGCAAATTGATTGCAATAATTTATTCGCAGAACATGTCAGTAAAATTCATACTAATGCCACTTGAATAATACATAATACTTATTATTATGAATTACTTTAATTTATTCATATAAGCCATCTAAGTCCCAACATTTTTCATAATCATGGCAAAAATACACATTTCATTGCATAAATAGATTGAACGCGAAACGTACGAAACAGACACCAAAATAGATTTTTCTGTATGTACTTCGATATCATTTCCGAATAAAAAATGAATGTTCAGATAAAATTAAAACAATCAAAAATTCGTAAATCACTAACTAATTAAAAATTTGATAAATGTATTTAGCAGTACTTACCATTGAAAATTAAATCAATAGCAGAAGTTGGTGTTTGAAAAAATAAAGAAATTTTTGGCAATTTTTTTATGACTTCATCTTTTTTCTGTTTAATTTTTCGCTTCATAGCTCCGCTGGCGTTATCTCTTTTCTTTTCACTCATTGTTTTCTTTAAATCACCACTAATACTTTTCCACAAATCACCTTTAAACCAAAACACTAGTGGTTTGTATTGTAATACAAAATAATTCACAATCAACTGAAATATGTAAATAACCCCCGCTGTCTTTCAATATATAAAACCTTCGACTAACTCTGGCAATTATCATATGATTGTATTTTTTCTAACGTCTTTAGTTCTGTACCAAATGTTGTACTTCTTGTCCATTTTGGGTCAGTTGTAAAAAATATTACTTATTAAAAGAAATCCCTGCTGTTTGTTCGTCGCTTGTCAACATATCATTGTATTTTGGGTACGCGTAATGCTACCCATCCAGGCAACCAGGCAACCGAGCAATTTATGACCAAATTCCAAATTAAAATCGGACGCTCCGTTTTTGTAAAAACTGAATAACCGTTTTTGGCACTTTTCGTCCCGTATCTTCAGAACGGCTAGACCTGCCTTCGCCAAAAACTAATCAGCACGTCTTCTTATCAATACGAATAGAATGTTTTTTGAATTATTCAAATCGGTTGATCGGTGTTCCCAAAATCGTCGACAAAAATTTGTATCCGCACACACACACACATACATCCATTTTTTGTAAGGTATGCCAAAATGTTCAGGAACTTTGAAACGTATAGATATATCAAAATTTTCATTTGCATTTTTTTTTTGTCCTACGGGAAGTTAATGACTGTTCATTTTTGTATCTTGCTGAAACTTTTACTGTTCCCGAACGTCTTCTATCATTCTTGTGAACATGAATTATTCTAGTTATAAGGAACGCCAATTCGTTGGTGTTGTTTTTGGAACGCACAAGGTAATAAATTTTAAAGAGACCTCTCAGAAAGCATCACACCCATGAAAAGAATCCACCAGGGATTTTGGCGAACGGTCATCGATGATGATCAAACTCCAAATGAAGTTCGATCACCTTTCTCACGCTCAGGGTGCGATGCTACGACTCATCGTCGAGGTCGCATCAACTCCACGTTTGAGTGAAGAGATTGTGAAGACATACTACAGAAATGATCCTGTGAAGTATGATCTTGCCCAAACGACGTTTCGACCGAGACAAGCAAAATCCTTTCAGGTTTATGCGGCGATTACAGGTTAACGTGACCCAGGTATACGATGTGGTGACATCTAACATCTAACATTCCATTTTCAAGTTTTGCTTATAGAAGCAGCGTTGGGCGTAAATGAGTACATGATACAACTTCATAATATGTATATTATTTTTTCTAATTCAGTATTTGTCATATTTTCCTGAACCTAAATATGACATATCACATAAAATACGATTTTTAACTTCTCGAAGAAGAAGTTTGTTTTCGCGAAAAAATCTGATTTGCTGATTTTATGTTATCTCAACATTTCAAGAAAAATTATATCTGTGTTATATCTTCATAATAAATTTTCAACTAGCTGTAAATGGAATTCTGTCTTAAGGCAATTAAGGCATCGTGCCTTAAGGCAAATTGCTGGAACTTCCCTAAAAAACGATAAACATTTTTGAAAAAAATTTACTTCAAAAAAAATAAGATTTTTGAGAAACTATAAATTGGACCAAAAATTACTTTTTTTGAAAAATTTTTTTTTTTTAAAAAAAAAAATATATATATTTTTTTTTTTGAAAAAAAATGTTTTCTATATTTTGACATATTTTGGAAGATCTAAACTTTTTTTCAAAGCAATCGTACTGCTTTAACTGCATAAAGACGAAATATCAAAGCCCGTAAGCGCCGCGTCGCCGTCTAACGCGTAAACATTGGTACGGAACCCATAGGACTGTAAACCAAATTCATACTTATTGTTAAAATATTTATAAAATATCTGATAACTTGATGTGCATAAGTCTAATGATCATTTTTGACCGCCAAATGGCATTTTTTTTTACTTTTTTCATTAGATCTCCGAAACCGCTAGACCTGCCTTTATGAAAATTTGATCGGTTCTTCACCTTCTCAATATAAGTAAAATGTTTTTTGAATTATTAAAATCGGACGCTCCGTTCTCTTAAAAACTGAGTTACCGTTTTCGGCACTTTTTGCCCCGTATCTTCGGAACGGCTAGACCTCCCTGCGCCAAAAACTAATCAGCACGTCTCCTTATCAATACGAATCAAATGTTTTTTGAATTATTCAAATCGGTTGATCCGTGTTCCCGAAATCGTCGACGAAAATTTGTATCCGCAAATACATACACACACGTACATACATACACACACACACACACATACTCGTACATCCATTTTTTCTAAGGTATGCCAAAATGTTCAGAAACCTTTGAAACGTAAAGATATATAAAAATTTTCATTTTCGATTTTTTTGCGATTACTATAACTTGCCCTACGGGAAGTTAAAAATATACTAGCTGTCCCGGCAAACGTTGTGTTGCTATAAGTATAAAATATTTGAAACAAAAATTGCAAATGTAGTGCATAAGTGAATGGAGCCGCAGACAAAAAACATATGAATAGTTTACCCACTTCAGAGTATGCTACATATAAATGTCTCTTAATAGTTTTTGCAAGAGCCAACCTAATCTGAAATTGATTCTATTTAAATTGAATTGGCACATTTAATATTTTAAGATTTTGATATATTATTACCGTGCTTTTTATAACTCAGTAGTTTTTTAATTACAAATCAGAATCCGATAATTCATTTTTTGACTGATATTGAAAAACTTTGAGATAGTGAACAATTTTACAGCTTTGCCATAGATTTCTATGGTTCCTATAGTTCCTATAGTTATATTAAAAACTGTTGTATCTTCAAATGTTACAATCTCTATTTCTTTGGATAAATTGCTTTTTATGCAAACCATTTATAAAGTATGTACTGTTTGTGCGTATAGGAAAATATTTGTACAATGGGAAAATGGGAACAGCAAACAAACCTTGATAAAATTAAATTGTTTTGTTTTTTAATTAAAATTTTGCTTTCAAAATTTTTGTCAAAAAATATCAAATAAAATTCAGTAAACAAAATATTCACTGACTGAAAGCAATCATTATTCATAACTACTTTTTATGTTGATATCTCTTTGAATGCTGTATTTGGTTAAATAAAAATGTATAATTACAATAAACTTTTTTTGCAAATATTTAATTTTTTGAAATCAAAATATATATTTTTGATTATACAATTTATGTTTTAAATTCTTATTTATAGTATAATTTTTATAATATATATGTTTACACATACCTATAGTATGCATTTGATATAACTTTGATATAACTTTTGCATTTGATATTTTATTGCGTTCTATATTTTTTGATTTTTTGAATGTGAATCATTTCCTGTATTAATTTGTTCAACATACAACAAAGTATTAAAAATGTAAAAAATTAGAAAGTTTTAAAAAGCTTTAAGAAAAGGTAAGAAAATAACAGAATTATAGTGCGTGTTGTTTTTATATATCAGGGTGTAATACATAAATTATTGATCTTAAAAGGATGTCGATATTAATTATTTGTCAAAAAGTGTAGAACAATTAAATAAGGTTGTGATTTGATAATGTTAAAAATATTAGAAGCGTTCATAAGTATAAGACAACTTTCCGCAAATAACCTCTTAAAGATGCAATTTTCGTGATATAAAATTTTTGGAGTAAAGATGAACGAGTAGGTATTTTCGACAGAGTGTTGTACCAAGGTACTTTTGAATTTTTTTTCTTATAATGGATCAACATTATGAGAGAAAATCTACGATACCGGAATATATGACAAAAATTGAAGATGAAGTATCAGCATCTCGAATAACTAGTGATTTTACTCCAGGTTAAATATATATTCTAGTTATTGGTTTTGCGTTCAAAAGCAGTTCGAAAAGTCCACAAAATACTTCTCATATAAAACGTTGATCATACAGTCAAAGATACAAGGTTCTAAACTATGCCATGTTTTTTTTTTTTTACAATTTATTTTTGTTAATCAAGACTTTAATGTTTATTTACAAAATGATATGAGCAACAAAAAAATACAAAAATACAAAAAAATGCAATAAATTGAATATAAAATGAAAAAGTTAAAATAAAAATAAAATAAAAACAGTAATACAAAATAATAACAAAAATGAACTATGACGTGATGATGTATGCCGCGTACTACGTCAGTGCGCGTGGAGACATTGGGCTAGGTGTTTGGTAGATCGGAAGGCCTATGCCATAATGTGCGACAGATTTGGTATTTCTGATAAGCTTCTAAGCTTCATCCGTGGCGACGGCAATCCTGAAAGACTTGGGCGTAAAGGATGATTGGGGCAATCCTGTAATTAAGGACAAAAATAAAAGCCTTCGTGAAAGGCAGAAAAGTAGGCAAGCTTTGCGCAAACAATATGATTCTTCTAAATTAATAGAATTTTCATTCGACGGCCCAAAAAATGATTCTATTACCACGGAAAAAAATCGATAAGAGGTTTTACCCACGAATGATTAAAGAGACGCATTTAGTTATTTTGAAGGAACCGGATTGCCGATTGTTGGGTTACACAAAATTGGAAAATAAAGATTCTGAAAGTAATCAAATTGAATGAGTTTTTTGCTGATACGGAAATTATTCTCGATCCTTTGATAGGCATATGTTGTGATTGTGAACCAGCAAATACAGGCATAAAAAATCAGTTAAAAAGACCAATTCATTGGTTTGTGTGTCTTCTCCATTTTAACGAACTTCCACTTCGCATTTATTTAACTATTTAGAAAATCATTGATCACTGGACCACGAACAAACACTAAAATATTAAACAAACAACTGGCTTCTGGCGAAGTATCAACAGACTTGGCTAACATGAAACCAGGGTCAATTCCACGTTCCTGTTGGCTCACGAAGGCTAGTAGATAGCTTCGGTTATATGTAACTACTAGTGATGTGCCAAGTCGAATCAAGTGATTCGAATCATTCGAATCAAGCCTTTAACGACTTGATTCGAATCAGATTTTACTTGATTCGAATCAACTCGTATCAAGCCGCGAAATATTTACTGTGATAAAATATGTATTAACACAAATTTTTCATAAATATAAAATTTTTCATAAATATAAATATAAAAAAATGTTTTAATTTAATTCAATATTATAATAATATAAAAAATAAATATCATAAATATAAAAAATAAATAATGAATTAAATCATGCGAGCCACCCGACTTTAATATGCTTAAATGTATCGGCCGACTCCAATCGTCTTTCTATGACCATAATCGCATTCATCGACTAACTATATCATTCGACTTCATACGGCTCAAACCGAATCAATCGGCGATATAAGTTGTTCCGACTTCATCACACAAACCGAATCAAGCAGCGATATGAGTTGTTCCGACGTCATGAGCCAAACCGAATCAAGCGGCGTTCTGAGTTATTCCGAATTCTGATTCGAATCATCCCGACTTCAAGCCATTCGAGCGATATGAGTTAACCGTATGGGCGATACAGTGCGTCGTCGTTCTTGCGTGTTTATTTATTTTACGGAGCGCTGAGAGCGATTTTGTTCGTGAAATATCAATACCCAATTTTGATAATAATTAAGTGTTTTAGATCTTAAATGTTATCAGAATAAACCACTCGAAATTATGAAACGAGTTTCGGGAATCTTTCAATATAATTCTCTTTTGAAACAATTACTAAACACCAGAAAGTCAGTAAATAATATGTTAACTTCTAATTATGTAAGTAATGGCAAATTCACATTAATTAAATTAACTTTCAGCTCTCAGTTTAGATGCGATCCTTTACTGATTACATAGTAAAATAAACAATCGACCCATGATTCCAAATATTATTTTATATACTTTAGTGATGCACAATTGTTTGGTAATCTATTATGGCAAATTAATATGAAGATATGTTTCAGCCGTCTTCAAAGTTATATCATTTTTAATAATTTTCAAAATATACTTTTTTTATGATTACAATTTCTACTTTGTCGGTTATATTGGTTAAACTGACAATTTTGATTATAAATTTGGATCACTTTTACTAAATTAATACATCCATGATTTTTTTTGTCCATATATATACTTGATTCGAGTTGATTCGAATCATGATTCGAATCAGGTTTTTTCTGATTCGAATCATTCGAATCGGGAATTTTTCGAGTCGGCACATCACTAGTAACTACTAATAAGCCATCTAAAAATTTAAAAATGCTGCCAAACTACGTAATGAAAGTATATATTCCAATGTACTTCATCATTAAATATTACAACTCTGCGGTACGCTAGTATATTATTCTATAAATTTATTAGCTGGACGCAATATTTAGACTCAAATTTAAGACAAATTTGAACCATGTTGCTAAAGGAAACGCGTACTATGCTCACTCGGAAAATATAATATCTTATTAGCAATGTTGTTTGATAATAAATAAAAAATACAAGATTCAGCTATAAGAAAAATCTCATATTACCGTAATAATTTGGAAAAACCGATGCAATTGAGAATTTACAAAACACCCGGAATAAATTTCAAATGCACCGACTATACTAATATGATAGATATGAATGATAATTCAAATATATTCGAACCAGCCTTAACGCTAAATATTCCTCATGAACATCTAGTACAATATCTACAAAGCAATGAGTGTCCATGGAGTGACCTAAAATTCCCGTCCACATTCAGGAACTGAGGGACATGTTCAATACTACTGGCTAACGTATCAAAACGCGTATTAAAGCAAAATCGGGAAGTAGTTATGCCAGTGACACTACAATCTCGTGAAAAGCATACTCGACTGTAAAGCCAGCAAGATTTCAGATAATAATTTATTTTAATTGTATTAGCTAAATGTAAGAAATTTTATTGCAAATGAAAAATATAACTTAAAGAAATAAAAATGTATTATTTAAACTACGTGTACTATCATGTAAATAAATATTAGAATAAATATATGTTATTGCTAAAAACCCAAAAACAATATTTTTGAAGTAAAACTTCTTTAGGCGCGACATGGGTGTAAATCCGTACAAATGTAACTGAAATTGTAACGCCAACGTGAAGTTGAAGCTTACGACGCTAGTTAGCGCAGATGTCAGTATGCACTCCCGTCATGCGTAAGTCGAACGCTAAGCCCTATACTGAGCCGGTAAATCTCGTAAATCGCCATTACTTTCGTAGTTCTTTTAGTTGGTGAAGTTTAAAGAATTTTCTATATAAAGTTATAAAAGTGCAGTGAGGGTGTTAAAAATGACTTGTCACGTTCCTGGTTGCGTAGGAAATAAGAAAACAGTGAGATTACATGGTTTTCCAACAAGGAATGACAAGGTATGTAAAATGTAATATTGTGTTTCTTCAATAGGTTATGAATGAAAAAGTAAAATAATATAGATGTATGAGATTTGGATTAGGCGAGTGAATAATCCAAAATTGGATATGATCTGGAGATTGAAAAAATGTTTTTTTAAGTAATTTGTATTATTCGAGTTTTTCGAGGTTTGAGGTTATTACTAAATTCGAAAAAAAATTTGTAGGCAAGACAGATATTACAGTCACTCAAAGAATAAAATTGTATCGGCAGAGAAATAGTTAAAACAAACAAGCAGTTAATAAATGTATGTTAATTTCAATTACAAGAAATTCTACAAACACAATTACATGATAAGTAAAATTGTGAAAACAATATTTCTTTATTGAAAATTTAGAAGACTAATTTTAATTTATTATAATAGTAATTAATAGTAATTATAAAGATTAATGCAGGTTCAAAGCTTCTTGCAAACTCTGAAAAATTAAGGTTACATCGTCAAAGAAAACAACTGCAGGAAAATACATCGGTTACTGTCAATTTATTAGAAAATCTTGAGCCAGGTAGATGTTAATGTCAACACCATTCACATAAGTAAGAATCTTTTTTCACATTTAAACAGATTATTCTGTTATCTTTTTAGATGAAAGTACTGTTGTAACTTTTTCTGATACACCAACTACATCACGTCAATTACAAATTAATGATTCTGTATATAATGTGACAAGAACTGATCTTCTGCAAGAGTCAAATGAAGTATTTGAACTTCCATATAAAGACTTCCATTTGTTTAGGAATGCATGAAAATTGTTTGAAAAACAATTTACAAATGATAGCTTTGGCTATGTATGCTTTGTGTGTGATAGACTTTGGTTTCAAAGTGACTTAAAAATATCAAATAATGCTCAAAAACAAATTCTTGATAATGGTTTTCTGAATATTGATTCAAATAATCAGATTGGATGTCAAACTTGTCGAAAGGCATTAAATTCG
Organism: Ctenocephalides felis; assembly: GCF_003426905.1. Taxonomy (NCBI): domain Eukaryota; kingdom Metazoa; phylum Arthropoda; class Insecta; order Siphonaptera; family Pulicidae; genus Ctenocephalides; species Ctenocephalides felis. The sequence goes on along the minus strand of NW_020539724.1, from coordinate 26,994,904 downwards.
GGAAAAAATCCCACTTTGTGTAAATTTAACGGATTTGTATTTCTACCTATACCAAATTATCTACCTAAACTAGATACTGTATCTGAAAGGTTAATTTCACCTAGGTTGTGTTCCATGCAAATTAGACGATTGCGACATGCAAATGGACAATTTGGAATATTTGGCCAAATTATAAATGTGCCTGTTGACGTTAATGATGGTTAATTGATTACCTCATAATATTGATGATGATCATTGCATTAACATTCACATAAAAAAGAAAAAGATTCATAGATCAAGCTATATGCAGGGCTTGATAAATAAAACAAATATAAAAGTATGGCTTCAATTTTTTAGGCAAAACAGATATTACAGCTGTTCAAAGAATGAGATTATATCGTCCGCGAAAAAATACAAACAGTAAATGAATGTATGTTAATTTTAATTACATGAAGATCTTCAAACACAATTATTACATAATGAGTGAAGTTACGAAAACAATATTTGTTTAGGCGTTGTTTAACATAATCCACTATGTAAACGAATATTATAGAATTTATTAATCAGCAATTACTTTAAACCGATCATGTTATATTTCAAGTATGACTTCGATTACATTATTGTTTGTAAATATTACACATATTTTTAATGCAATCATAAATATATAATTTATAATTTATCATTATATAAATGTGTATAATGGTTGACAGTGACACTAATAAATGTGTGCACGAGTGTTACCATATTACTAATAAACATTATTCAAAATTGTTATATGATGTATTTATTTTTACTTAACTTAAATTTGCTACTTTGTACAGTAGCAAATAAGTTTTTCTTCAATCGCGTGTGATTCTTACGCATACTCTTTTTTTTACAAATGTAGTTTGACCCGATTCGATGCCAGTTGCAACAAATATAGTAATTAAAAAAAATGTTTTGATGCAGGATTCTAAGTTACGCTTAATTGCCAATGTCCCTTAAAAGTTTACTTGAAGTTGTTTGAGGTACGTGTAAGTTACTAATTTCAAAAAGCCGAGAATTGTTTTTGACCTGTTTCGATGCAAGATTTCAGGTCAAGTTGAGTTACTATTTATTACAGATTTAGAGTAATAACAAAAATTAAATAAAAATAGCAACTTGCACGTATTGTTCATTATTAGCAACTTGCACGTATTTTGCATGATTGACTACTTGCACGTATTTTGCATAATTAGCAACTTGCACGTATTTTGCATTATTGATAACTTATACGTACTTTGCTTGGTTAGCAACTTCTACGCATTTGCTTTTATTAGCAACTTATGCGCATTTCATTTAATTGGTAAGTTGTGCTCATTATCAGTAATAGAGAAAAATATTCTCTCTTATATAGAATTCAATAAATTAAATGATATATTTATAATAAGAAATACGAAAAGTTTTTCTTAAATCATATACTCTTTCGTTAACTCTCAAAATTTTTATAGCATTATAGTTATTGAAAGAAAAAACGAATATTTTCACCTCGCCCAGACTCGATACGTCGGCCTACGCTCGCTTCCCAATCAAAGACCCAATTCTTATCCCAAAGTCACGGATCCAATTTGCCGACTTCCCTTACCTACATTAATCTATCGAGTGGAGGCTCTTCACCTTAGAGACCTGCTGCGGATATCGGTTCGAACCGGGGCGACACCTACCGTCGCCCACTTCTTGTCCGAGGCAAAAATACGGACACCGTCGCAACTGCGTTGATCTTCGCTTTCCAAACCCTAACTCCCTGCTAAAGTATTCTAAGTAGAAAACTTTACCCGTATCCCCGATAGCTCCAGGTCCGACGGCCAATAACACTCCGTGCTTGCAACCAGCCGAACGCCTAAAAGTCACGCTATACCATATCGTTTATACCATCTGGCAGTCAACTGAAATCAAAACCTAACCGTACTTTGCATTTCAACAATTGCTAGCTCAAGCCAAACCGTAAAAGATATGATAACACTTTGTTCGTACCAAAGATGCAGAATAAAATTATATTTAAATCGTTAAGTGTGTTCATATAATTGGCTCAAGATTTTTCAATTTTCTCTGATTTTTACGACTACAACTCGCCTGTAGGCTACACCGTGCAAAATTCGAACTTGCGATATATGTGAAAAGAACTAAGAATTTTGAGATAATACTTTATATGTTTTCTTTAGAGAAATATCGAATAGTGTGGTTAGTGGCTTGAACCTAACCATACTTTGCATTTCAAAAATTAAATACTCACACTGCTTGCACTCTACAAGCCAAACCGTAAAAGATACAAAAAACTTTGTTCGTACAAAAAAGGAAGATTGAAATTACGAATAAAATGTTATATAAATCGTTAATAATAATCGGGTTGATATAATTTTCTCGAAATTTTCCAATTTCTCCTTAAAATTAAGAAAGTTTTAAATTCTTCGCTAGATTTAAATTCATTTGCGGGTTGCGCATTTACAATATTGTTTAAAATGAAGTAAAATGTTAAATTAGCGAGGCGCCTCAATATGCAAAAATTTAGCCCACTCCATATATATATATATATATATATATATATATATATATATCTCAATATATATATATATATATATATATATATATATATATATATATAAATTTAGTGTCACAGGCGTTGTCCACGATGGACGCCTAAAATACCGAACCGATTTAAAATTGGTTTTGCTCACCGTCTACCACTCTAGACAAAAACCATAGAGCCACGAATTCGATGCAGGAGTTAACGCAATACGATGCGTTTCTATGAGCTACGATGACGGTTGGAAACATATTCTGTATTTTTATGTTGTCAATTGTGATTTGATGTTGATAATAAGCATACGGCGAAATATATTTGTGAGGTTAGGTTATTATATGTCAAATGCTTATTGAAAGCGGAGTTTTAGCAGAGAATATGACCATTCATGGTATGTATATTAATATATTGAACACCGTTATATTATTACACGATACAAATCAAGCATTATAACCAAATTTATCATTTTCCTAACAGCAACTAACTCTAATAACAACTAAATCTAATAAAGCACAGTGGTAAAATTCAAATATTCAAATGACTACTATAGATGATTAACTTGCAGTTGGTTCTGACTATTATTAATTAAGTTAATTGTATTGATGGTGCACTATTGAGTCTATTGAAAAATAACCATGTAAGTATTAAAACATAGAAGTGTTTCATAGTAAATTCATCAAGCAGGAAACTACAATGAATAAAATGTGCTAATATTACAGCCTGCAACATATTGTGTTAATATTACAGCCCAATTTTGACGAAGACAACAAACATGCTCCAATATTTTCAGGCAATGAACTTTAGAAATAAAAAAGAAGCCATGCACTGCAAGAAAGTTTTAAATGAGAAGTGATTATTTTAGAATGAATTTCTTCGATACCATCAGATTGCACGATACCATTTAAGAGGTAACAATTTCTGATACAATTAGCATTTGCGATGACTTTCACCAAGGCTCATCAGGGACAAACAATGCCCGTTTTTGGACTTGAATTAGAAAATCAATGTTTTTTGCACTGATAATTATATGTTGACCAAAGAGGATTTGGTCAAAAATATTGTACATCAATTAGATTTAAGCTAGAATTATAAAAGCATTCATTATTGAGTAATAATAATGGAATGGGAATATGTGATACAGCTATATGAAATAAGTAAATAATTGAAACTAGAATAATGTATGCATAAATAAGTAAGCATAATGTATGTAATATAATAAATTAATTATATCTTATATATTTTTTATATATCGTAATATTTAAGTTTAGAAAAATATTAAGCAGTCAATTGTATGTTTGCATAATGGTATTTATGAAATATAAGTATGTTGAAAGTTATATAGGTGGTGTTTTAAATTAATAATAAATTTGCTTAAAATATTATATATTATAATTCTTTGTAATTAAAACGAGAATTATTTAGAAGTGTATTTTGAATAATATTTAAATATATAATACATATATATATATATATATATATGTATATATATATATATATATATATATATATATATATATAATTTAAATATCACTGGTTAAAAATTGAAAAATAAAGATACTAATAGAAAATCTTCACAATCAACTTAAATTGAATACATTTATGTACATATAAGTAAAAGCATCGCTTGATTACTTATGATAAATTTTATAAATCTTTTCTAAACTTTAATTTATCGTTTTTTAATTTTTTTTTATTAATATAAATTTTAAGGAAATTTTTATCAATAGTATTGATCCAGGTTGATCCATGTTGTTGTTGTTCAAATAATAACTATAATTTTCACTGCAAAGGGGCAAAATATTTTTGATGGCAAAACAACGTTTTCCGGGTCAGCTAGTATATATATATATACAGTAGGCCCTCGCTTTACACGGCACTCTGGGTACACGGTTCCCATACTACACGGAGCTAAAAATCCGACATCCCTCCGACTACACGGACTTCCTATTACACGATTTTTGTTCAACAGCGCATAAATTCCTTGCGCAACCTATGAGTGATTATAGGAACTTGATACCAAAAGGGTGTTAATGTAAGTTTTGTTATCGACTTCTATCTTTTAGGCATGTCTGATTATATAATAGCTGTCTAAAAACACGTTTGAGCTGACTACTGCGTCGCGCCAATTTTTGAATGAGGTGTCAATGTCATAAATGCCATTTCGTCCGTCTTACTCCTACTTCAAGTTGTATTTCTTGGTCTCCATACAGCACGATAAAAATGGTGCGATTTGTACCAACTCTGAGTCTCTCATAGCACGGTTCCCATACTGCACTATGTAAGGTTCCATAGAACGCATTACGAATTAGCCTGAATTGTATGTTAAATACGAGGTTTTTATAGGACGGTCCTCATACTGCACGGTACGCACTTGCCGCGTAAAGTGAGGGTTTACTGTATATTAATAAAGTGGCAATATTTTTTATATAAAAACCGGCAACTTATAATTTTGCTAACCCGGGACGCAAGTAACCTCTTTAGTCTAAATAAGACAAACATAATTCAATATAGCTAGTACTATTTAGGGATACATTAAAATAGATTTTTTATGTTTTTGGACATATGGTCACTCTATTATTATTTCTCTCTGAACGTACTGTATTTAATCATGGAGTTTATCAATACAGTAGTATAAATAATTATTGCAAGGATTTCATTCTTCAGATTGAAAATGACTCCTTATTGTACGGAAGCTAGCAAGGTTTTTGAGAAAGAACTTTGGGCAGGCTGATTTTTTAGTATGTGGTCTTCGGTGCTCTTTTGCTCAGGGTCTGGGCCGTCTGGTAGCTGGAAGTAGTTGCGTTTATTAGTGCGCAGCCTACTTGTACAGTGCGATTTCAAAATTTTGAAAACTTTTTAATCAGTTCAATTTTCATTTTTGTGACTAGGAATAGGTTCACCAGACTTGTATAGCCGGACATATTTGGCGCGGCTAAATATGTGCTAGACGCCAATTTAATTGTATTTTTTTAGTTTTTAATCATTTTAGTCCGTCCGTAATTTCAATATTATGTTTATTAAGGGTGAAAAAACATATGAATAATTTGCCAGACGTTTCTGCCGTTGTTAAGCATGCCTGGCAATGAAAAAAGTCTAGCAATATGATACTGAGTGAGACAATCGCCAAATACTCGCAAGAGCACATTACGTGTACTAGCCAAAAACCATAAGAAAATTCAAGAAACTATATTAGACAAATGTGTTTATCGTAAACCTCTCAGCAAAATTGTGTTTTTACCATTTTTATTAGAATTACCGCTCTTGGCAAATTGCCATTTGAAAAGTTAAAAAAATAATTTTCTCATAATGTGTAGTCTTTATACATCATCGAACGTGTATTATAAGTAAAAAATAAGTATCCATTGATTTATGTTAGATAGATGAGATTGATGAGTCTTTTGAAATATCAAACTGTAGTCGCAGCCCTTAATTACCTTCTTGCTAAGCAATACCTGCCAGATTTATTGTCCTAGTATGGAAGGATCGCATTCCATATTGTTTTGAAGAAACTAAACGAAAGCATTTGAGCCCCTGGGAGCAAATAAATTGAAAAATGCCCTACATGTACGAAATACATGAATATATGTATGTGTGTGTGTGCTATATTTTATTAGCACTAAATTTCATATATATATATATATATATATATATATATATATATAACCATATTTGCACTAAATTTTTTATATGTATTTAATATTTAGATTCTCACTTTGGAAAATGTTACAATGAAATATTCGTACGGAGAACCAACTGAAACAAAGCGTAAGCTTGATTTTCATTGGGATCGTGTTGATTGGAGTAAGTGCAGCGCACAATGCGGTCCCGGTACTCAAATTTCTATAGCAAGGTAAAAAATTATGTATATATATATATATATATATATATATATATATATTGTATTGTATGATTCTGAATTTGATATTGACATATGCATTAACAAAGTCTAATAATCGGCCATAACATCAATAAAAAATATGAATTTCTTTCAAAAATTTATTCTAAATCCATACGTTTCGGCTACAATCCTAGCCTTCATTCAGTGGAAACTAAAAACTAAAACAATTGAATTGGAGTGAAAAGAAAAAATAAAATAGTAAATAGTACTTACAATTAGTTGATCTTAGTGTTAAATTGGAAAATTTTAATAATCCATGGTATCAGGATATGTTAATGCACTACACTATGTATTATAAACATCAACTTGAAATTACACAATATTTTCACAAATTACTAATTTTAAAAAATCACAAATGGATAGTGTGTTATTCGAGACTGGTTGAAGATGTAATGGAGAAAGACATTTTTAAAAAATATTTTTACCAAGATTTTACACATGTGTGGAACGAATTGCGAATCCTTTGTGCGACGCTTTTATTGTTTTGTAAGAAATTTGGAAATGTTATCTAAATAGAAGAGATTTGTGTCGCACAGCGTGTTAAATTCATTCCGTTTATTTATTGTCTTATTGTTATAAATAGTTAAAAAAAATCCCTCTATAATTCTTCGTTTAAATAAATTTTGTTCGAACTGTAGTACAGTCGGGTTAGAAAAGTCCATATTGTGTTTTAAAGTATAAATATGGTCTGCAAGTACAGTTTTGAATTGTTTTGGGTTTTTTTAATTGTTTTTATGTTGTTGTAACCGTTTATTCAAGTTCTGGCTAGTTTCTCCTATGTAAATTAAATTACAATCTAAACAATTTATTTGATAGACGAGATTTCCGAGTCGTTCGATATTAAAAGGGTTTTTTGTTTTGGTAAAAATAGTGCTAGTAGTTGTACTAAAATTGGTTACAAGTCGGAGTCCAGATTTATAAAAAAAAATTTCCAAGGAACATACAATTCTTTAATGTATGGCAAACATATTACACCAGAATGAGTTTCTGAGTCAGGTAAATCGTTAAGTGCTGTGGAATTGTCCATTTTATTCAAAAGGTACGTTTGTCTGTTACTAGTTACAGAATTTATAAATTTTAGGGGATAGGAGTTATCTGTTAGAATTTTTGTAATTAAATTGATGTTGTTGTCCCAAAATGTTTTGTCCGATAGAAGTATTGCGTGGTCAGTTAGATTTATTATAGTACCTATTTTCATTTTGAGTGGATGATAAGAAAAGTAATTAAGGTAACATCCAGAGTTAGTTGGTTTTTGGTACCAATTTGTTATTAATTAATTAATTATAATTCTAAACTTATCATAAATTTCAACAAACAAGTGTTTTTATTAAGATGTCGCAAAGAAAAAAATGTTCCTAAGTTTTACGAAATAGACATTGAAAAATTCAAATCCATTAGTAATAATTCCCAATACAATAGTTTACAAAAAGTTTAAAATACATTACACTCACAATTAACAGATGTATCAAAAATATTTGTAATTTTTGAAATACGATTGAAAAAATCACAAATTGGCTGTGACGCACAGTGGAAATCGATATCTTTGAAAACTTTTTATATTTCGAAACAATTAGAAACAACAAACAGTTCAATAATTTGAAACTTTCGTATACTAACAATTTTAATAAGCTTTTACAAAATAAATTAGAAAATAACAAAATAATTTTAGATAAAAATATTATTGATAAATGGTTAAAAAATTATTCTTCTATCGACATACCAGACAGACTATTGTACATATTCGCTTTAGGACCCAATTTTTCAGTTCCTGCTACTTGCCGTAATTATAACTTTATTAAATTGCTCAGTAATTTAGAATATGGTTTGCAACAAATTAAAGATCCGAAAACTAAAATCCACACTAGAAATCTTTTTTGTAAAAAATTCATCTCACATATTAATTCCTTTGATACCAAAAATACAACTTATGATAATATTCTTAGAGACCTTATAGCTTGCAAAATATTTCTCAAAAATCATCCGGATATAGTAGTCACTAAAGCGGATAAAGGCAACATCACCGTTATCATAGACAAGCAAGACTATATAAATAAAATATCTGAATTATTACTTGACACTAATACTTACAAAATTACCAATGACGATCCAACTGACTACATAAATCGTACGTGCCATAAATATTTAGACAAACTTACAGCAAACAATCAACTGACCAAAGAGATAACTTCTGACCTGAAAAATTTACACCCATATTTCCCCAGACTTTATGGCCTTCCCAAAATCCACAAAAATAATTTACCTTTTAGACCAATTGTCGAATTTTTAGTGATTTTGCTGTTTCAAAAAACAAAAAATTGTATGAGCCGACTTTAGATTGAGACATTAATGTTTGTGCATGGCAAGATTATTTATTCTGTTTTCTCAACATGCTAATAGATTAAGATAACACATCGAGTGTTGGATAAAAAATTTTTCATATATAAAAATAACATTTAGAAAGGAACTAAAATTGCGGTGTATATTTCAAGGAAAACTACGTTGATTAGTGATACATGATAAAAATGGTCAATTTGTATTATGTGTATAGAATTTATATTACTGTCTTCACATTTTCAATTGCGTTCATTATTGACATAAAATGAGTGAAAATGAATTCATAGCACTTATATATCAGGGAAGAATAGGTGTTAAATTATAAAAAAGTAAAATTTTAAACTTTGCTTGGTTACTAAAGACATTAACAATATTTTCATATTGTTTTCAAGTCCAACAATGACAAAATTTCGTTAGGCAGAGAGTGACTTATGAAATATGATTATAAATATGAAATGAGCTTACATATTTATCATTATGTCCATTCATTTATAACCAAGTATCATTTTATGATCAATTGAATTTTGACATTTTTAAGCAACACAATTAAAGGTCAGTCATTTAAAAAATCTTGCCTTTAAAAAACGTGTTTTTTTCAGGGGTGTAAGAGAATGCAATAAATTTTAATATCGTTGAAGTTAACAAATAGTTTCAGACATTAATACCCCTCTATATAAACTCTCGAAATACATAAGTAACATTGTAACTACAATAACAAAACAATCACCACACTACATAAAAAATTCTTATGAACTCGTTATTGACTTAAAACACAAGATAAATTATATACCAGACAACTACAAACTAATTAGCTTAGACGTAGTCTCACTTTTTACTAATGTACCCTTAAACCTTATTTTAGATGCTATAACAATCCGATGGGATGAAATTTCCTTGTTGACTTCTTTATCTTTGCACTGGTTCAGGGAAACTGTCAAGTTCATTGTCTCTAACACTTATTTTGAATTCAATGGCTCTTTCTATTATCAAATTTTTGGGGCGCCAATGGGGTCCCCAGCAAGTCCATCTCTAGCAGAAATATCTTTACAACTTCTTGAAAATACAATTTTTAAAAATTACAATAAACTTATTTTTTATTACCGTTATGAAGATGATATACTCACTTGTATCCCTAGTGATGATGTCACTATGATAATTGATCAATTTAATAACGTCAATAAAAAATTAAAATTTACAGTAGAATTGGAGACAATGAACTCGATAAGTTTCTTAGACATAAAACTTATACGTACTACGGATAACAAACTAATAATAAATTGGTACCAAAAACTAACTCTGGACGTTACCTTAATTACTTTTCTGATCATCCACTCAAAATGAAAATAGATACTATAATAAATCTAACTGACCACGTAATACTTCTATCGGACAAAACATTTTGGGACAGCAACATCAATTTAATTACAAAAATTCTAACAGATAACTCCTATCCCCAAAAACTTATAAATTCCGTAACTAGTAACAGACGAACGTACCTTTTGAATAAAATTGACAATTCCACAGTACATAACGATTTACCTGACTCAGAAACTCATTCTGGTGTAATATGTTTGCCATACATTAAAGAATTGTATGTTCCTTGGAAAAAACTTTTTTATAAATCTGGACTCCGACTTGTAACCAATTTTAGTACAACTACTAGCACTATTTTTACCAAAACAAAAACCCCTTTTAATATCAAACGACTCAGAAATCTCGTCTATCAAATAAATTGTTTAGATTGTAATTTAATTTACATAGAAGAAACTAGCCAGAACTTGAATAAACGGTTACAACAACATAAAAACAATTCAAAAAACCCAAAACAATTCAAAACTGTACTTGCAGACCATGTTTATACTTTAAAACACAATATGGACTTTTCTAACCCGACTGTACTACAATTCGAACAAAATTTATTTAAACGAAGAATTATAGAGGGACCTTTTTTAACTATTTATAACAATAAGACAATAAATAAACGGAATGAATTTAACACGCTGTGCGACACAAATCTCTTCTATTTAGATAACATTTCCAAATTTCTTACAAAACAATAAAAGCGTCGCGCAAAGGATTCGCAATTTGTTCCACACATGTGTAAAATCTTGGTAGAAATATTTTCTCCATTACATCTTCAACCAGTCTACGAATAACACACTATCCATTTGTGATTTTTCAAAATTAGTATTTTGTGAAAATATTGTGTAATTTCAAGTTAATGTTTATAATACATAGTGTAGTACATTACCATATCCTGATACCATGGATTATTAAAATTTTCCAATTTAACACTAAGATCAACTAATTGTAAGTATTATTTACTATTTTATTTTTTCTTTTCACTCCAATTCAATTGTTTTAGTTTTTAATTTTATTTTTATTTTCCACTGAATGAAGGCTAGGATTATAGCCGAAACGTATGGATTTAAAATAAATTTTTGAAAGAAATTCATGTTTTTTATTGATGTTATGCCCGATTTTAGACTTTGTTAATATATATATATATATATATATATATATATATATATATATATATATATATATATAAAAATTATTCTGTACGACGATTTGATACTTCTCCTAAACGGTTATTCGGATTTTGAAAAGTCTTTTTATAGTTTGTCAAAGAAAATTTTTAAGATTTAATAAAAGGTAAAACTATAGTAATATTGCAGAAATTATTGAAAACATTACAAAAAACCATTTATCGTTGTTTGACGTTGAAAACATTTGAGCTGACATCTGCTAGAAATGTCAATTTATTTGAAATTTGAATTTAGCTAAAATTATGGGTCTGGATAATATTAGAATATAATATACAATAAAAATGTAATATCTATATTATTATTGCTGAAAAGCAGCTGAGATGTCCCAGAAATTAAAATAATATAAGATACAGTATATGTTTGGTAGATGAAATTACATAATTCAGTTTAATAAATAAAGCAATGAGTCCAACATTGTATATAAATTATTTTTTTAAAATGATGTCGCATTTTGGCTTACTTTACTAAATCATTTAACAATATAGAAAAGTATTAAAAAGTAGTAAAAGTAAAAGTAAAAGTTAGTAAAAATATAAAAATGTATATTTTGTTTCATGTGTCAAAAATTCATTTGTTTAGTATTGGATATGGAATATTTAGCAAGTTAATCCTAGATTGAAGAGAGCTCTTATAAACTAGTTGGTATTGGTATTTTGCTTTGAGGCAAGTTACATGAACTTCCCTATATGTAAAAATAATTGACTTAATCAATAAAAAAAAAATTAATTTATGAGTGTTTAAAAGTATTCCGAGTGGATTTATTACACATAATTGAAAATGAACGAACACGTTAGCTCGGGGTATTTTCTAAAAGCAATTTTTCAAAAATCAATAATTTTCATAATTGAACCAGTTCCCGTAGGACTTTAATGGTTTAGTATGTTCAATAACACCAAGTACTCTATCGTTATACCAAGTAAATCGTCTAATTTTATTTTAACACACGTCAAAAAAAACTACTCATTATCTCAAACTTTAATGATTTTTTTAAATTAAATTACTTGTCATAAGGCCGTAATATTTCAGTAAGTTCTATAGAACTAAGACCATGATATATATCGCCGAAAAAAGTTCGATAAAATCTGCCTAACTTTTTTTTCAACAGTTAATTACAAGAAAACGGCTCGGTAGATTTTCACCTAAAACGAATCAGTATCATTCCCAACTTAAATCTTTCGATCAGTTTTTAATTTTTTAAAATCGATTCGGTAGTATCAGCATAAATATGGATGAAAAGTTTAACACTTTTTTCCAAATTACAAAGAAACGGTTCAGCAGATCGTCTTACAAAACAGACAAACGATAATCCTCATTGAAATACATCAAATGGTTTTTAAATTTTTGAAATCGGTTCAGCCGTTTTTGAGAAAACGTCGATCGAAAATCTAGTTTTGACAAATGCCAAAAAAATGATACTAATTTTTGCAAACTTTGAAGAATTTTTAAAATTAAACGACTTGTAGGGCCGTAATATTTTAGTTTGATCTATAAGATGATGGTATCTACCGCCGAAAAAAAATCATGAAAATCGTAGATTTTTTTTTTAAACTTACGAACGGCCGATCCATACCAAAAACTAATAAGCACGACGCCCAACCAATATCTATCGAACAGTTTTTGAATGCTCAAAATCATTCAGAATTGCGGGCTAAAACGTAAACGATTTTTTTTTTTACTTTTCTACGATTTTGAAAGAAACGGCCCGGCCGATCGTCGCCCGAAACTCGGAAACGCTAGTTCCGATCGAAATGCATGAAATGGCTTCTAAATTTTTGAAATCGGTCCAGCCGTTTAGGAGAAAACGTCGATTTCGGCAAAAAATCTGTTCACACATACACACACACTTTTTCTAAATTTGGTCTCATTCGATTCAGAATGGCTTGAAACGTGAGAGAAAACATAAAATTAGCGAGTTGGATTTTTTGATAAAAACATAAACTTTACCTTCGGGAAGTTAACTAGATTTTACAAATCAATTCACCTAAGATTTGAACATAAACTGTTAAGGATGGGGGTTGATTAGATCCTTTCGGAATAACTTATTGTGTTTTGATTCAATAGCTACTCCAAAGATTAATGTATTTATGTGAATGTGTAGGCATATATATGCATTTATTTATATGTATACTAGATGACCCGACAGACGTTGTCCTGTACCCATGCCTGTTTTAAAATTTAATATAATTACTAATATTTACGGTTTACCCAAAAATAATAATTATGTTTTATACTTTCTCTCCGCGCCAAAATGCATATACATTTATAATATGAGCGATGTTAAATAAAAGCTGCTTTTTAATAAAATGATGAGTCTCAATTCCCACACTATATTGGAATTTGAAGTTATAATCGTTAAGAATTTCTAATAAAATTATTTTATTTTTAATAAATACTAACTTATGGTCATGGGGTATTTCTATTGAAATTATTATAATCGATTCTAATCAAAATTATTATAATTTTGAAAGCCGATACTTATTTCTAAAATAAGTAAAGACGCTTACGATTGTAGCGGCCGCTTAGTCATTTTATTGTTTCACGCGGATGCCGCGGTGTCGGCAAATTATATCGTCGCGATCTAAACTTACAATTAATTTTAGCTTTTTCATTCTTTTGAAATCAATTAATTATTTCTTAAATTATTAAATTTTAAAAAGAATTTATTAAATTATAAACACCATTATTATATAGGATTATATATGGCAGTAATGTGGTGATATATTAATAAATATAATTTGAATTGAAACAGTAAGTGTCACGATATTAACGCAATGATAATGCGAGTTTATTGATAACTTCAGACTTTACAAAGAAACTAATGTGATATACAATTCTGATATCAAATGATTTACTAAATTTGCTCGACAATGATCGAGGAAACAAAAATCAGAGAGAACAATTTATTCGATTGTGAAAACATCATCTAGTGCCAGGCTTGCTAGATACGACGTTCACATCGGCGTAAATCAACTGACAGTTGTCAAGTATGAAACATGTTCATTCCGCTACATGTTCACTTCCCTTCAAGAGAAAATGAAGTATCCGTAAGAAATAAATGAAGGGTATGGGCGTGTTTCCATACAGAATTGGCCCCACCATGGTATTTAAATAATTTTGATGCCATTGTATAGGTATTTTTGAGAAAATCCGATATACCAAATTTCAAATCCGTAGCTCATCATTTGACCGAGATATCAGTGAAAATATGTGAAAGGGCCCCTTTCTTCAAAACTCACTTTTTGTCGAAAATATAAGAGATATCGAAAAAAATGTTAACGTTCATTCTATTTATACTGATCTTGTCTATATTGTTCATAACAAACAATGTGAAAAAATTATTTGTTAGTGCGAGAAAAATGAAATAATTTTTTTTTTGAATTTTCGGGTAGTGCGTTTTGTTTGGACTAATTTTTAATTAGGATCATTAGAAAGCTGTTGAATTTTATTGCAATATTTATATATTGCTAATTTTATTATTAAGTGCAAGATTTTGTTTTTTTTATATGGTAGAACACATTCAAAGTAGAAAAAAACCTGAGCAAGTACACCCTCGCGCTCATATATAATAGACCACCGTGTAAGTCGTCTCTCATTCGCAACGACTAGCCAGCATGCTCGCCGCGCGTCTTGATAAATTAAAACTTTTCTAATAAAACACAAGACATATATACATTTATATTTTGAATAATCATATATTTATATGTATATGTGTAATAATAACTATTTTTATATAATTAAATATATATTATTATATATTGCACAAGTATATTATGATTTAATCATCATTAATAATTTATTATTATCATATTAATTATTAGCACCACTAAATAAATAAAATATAGATTGATAAAAAATATACATAATAATAGTATTACTAATATACTTAATAATAGGATTACTATTCATGCTACAACAATGTATACAAATGCAAGTATGGTATCTAAGTTAGTCATAAATATATTAAATAATATCTTGAAGTTTTTTTTAAATTAATATATATATATTATTTAAATTAAAGATTATATTCAAAATATTATTCTATTGAATTATATATTATTATTATCAGGCATTTTTGTTTTTCAGTGAAGTGTCAGTGTTTTTGTGAAATAAGTATTAAGTCCAGAATGATTCTAAATCTTGCCTTTTTAAAGGCACCGGGCTTAATACTTACAAGTTAAATATATATTATTATATCTGTCCAAATTTTAAAGGTGAACGTGCCTTATAGCCTACTTTTCTTCCCAAATCTTGGATCGAGATTGGTAATGGGAAGAGAGTAGGCACCCATTAGAGTGACTTTTTATTTTTTCAAAATTAAAGTTTTTGAGTATTAATTCATTTTTACTAAACATTAAAATCAGTGCGGAAGAATCCGAAGAAAACAGAGATTTTCCCAGGCGCCCAAGAATACAAGAAACAATACAAGATGTCGAAAAATCATGAAATGGAAGTGCAGACAAGCGACGCACTGAAAAATAAATATAATGCTTTATCGGATAGAACAGACATGGACTCCGATAGGGAAATTGAGGACTATAAGAAGGTGACACGCCGCAAGAGGGCAAAGAAGAACAAAGAGCCGGAAAAAGTTACTGTCGAACCGCAACCATCCTCCTCAGGTATACAGGCAGCACCACCTAAGAGAGCACCGCAGAAGAAAACCCAGCTGAGCGAGGAAAAAATACCTCCCATTATCTTAAAGGCAGAACTGCAACTAAAGACTATTCGCTACATATGAGAGACAACAAAAATAAATTTCCGATATCAGTTTATAAAAACGAATTTGCATAAAATCTTCACAGATTCAATTTCGGACCATGAAGATATCAAAAACATTCTGCGCGAATGTAACTACCCTTTTTATACTTACTCCATGCAGCAAACTTGTGTAAAAAAATCACAATAACTGGGCTCCATCCATCAACATCTGAGGCAGAGATCTGCGAAGACTTGCAGCTGAAAGGAGCCAAAATTAAACAGGTGATTCAAATAAAAAGGAAACAACCAGATGGTAGTCAACATAAGATGCCCATATACATAGTGGTGGTGGATAAAAATCAGGACATGTCGAAGCTAAAACAAATTACGAATATTGGGGAACATATCTTCTCCTGGGAGGCCTATAGGCCGCAGAATAGAGCGCTGCAGTGCCACAAATGTTTGAACTTTGGTCACACATCGTACACCTGTGACCTAAAGTACAGGTGTATAAAGTGCCTCAATGTGCACGCGCCAGGAGCGTGCCAGAAACTACCACATGAGGCACGGATGTGTGTCAATTGCAAAAGCGAACACCCGGCAAATTATTCCAAATGCAGCGCTCTTATAAACTACAAGGAAAAGAAGGAAAGCAACGCTCTCAGGAGAAGACAAGCGTATAGACCAGCACCAACACCAGTGCCACTGACGAGGAGCTTCTCGTCAGCTGTAAACTCCACCAACAATGGTCCCAACGTCCGACCTGAATATTCTCAACTCCCTATCTCATCGTCACCATACAGGTCAATGGTCCAGTCCTCACAAAACATGGTCCAGCCTGCACCATCATCATCACAGATCCGGCCTGCACTATCGCAACCACCAACACGGCCTGCCTGCAGCCAGCCCGATCCAGACCTCAATACTCCGGAAGGACTCTTTACTGCTATGGGCGAGATCAGAAAGCTATTTGCGGATCCCCAGGTAAAGCAAATTTTCAGTGAGCTATACAAACTGACAAAAACACTAAACACAAACATGACTTATAACGACAAATACACAACAATTTTGGACTTTCTTACATCGTCACCATAAACCAATCGCAAGACTTACAAATAATGCATTTCAATTCTAATGGACTTAAAAACAACATTGACGAACTGAGACAGACGATAACATAATACGATCTGGACATAGTACTGATTAACGAGACACACTTAAAACCTACGGACAGACTCTATATGAACAATTACAAAGTTTACAGAAACGACAGACAGACGGACGCACGCGGATGGGGCGGCACTGCGATTTTGATTAAGTCTAACATCAGACACGAGCAAGTGCCAAACCTGACAGCGGGCGGTTCTGAAATAACAGCTATTAATGTATACAAGAGAGGTCAAAAAATAACCATAATATCGATTTACATCCCGGCAAGCAGACTAGAACATACGGACTTACAAAGACTACTGGACTCGAACAGATTTGTACTTATGGCAGGAGACTTCAACGCACAACACACAACTTAGAACTGTAACTTCAACAACACCACAGATGCACAACTACACTTTCCTGACACGCCGACCAGATACGCCACCGTACAGACACACCATCACAGCACGATCGATTTGGCATTGACAAAAAATCTACGCGTAACATACGAACCCATAACAAGAACACTTTTTAACTCCGACAATAATCCAGTTTTCATGACCATTTCAGACAGACTAGACATCTACCAGACTCCCAAACGCAAATTTTTAGATTACACCAGAGCCAACTGGCCAATTTTCAGAGACATCATCACAGACAACACACGACACACTATGCCAATCTATACCAACACTGACACTAGACTCAAGAACAACACCAGCCAACGACTTGCCAGAACACATTTTATTGAAAATACAACTTAAAAATCATACAAAGAAACTGTGGCAATATACCGGTGTCAGACTACTCAAGGAACATGTAAACAGACTGACAAAAATTATTTCCAATGAAATACGTGACCACCGAAACAACACTTGGACCAAAAGACTCGAGAACTTAAATACTGACCCACACAAAATTTGGCAGACAGCAAAAAGACTGACGCGGAAACCAACATTCATACCTCCACTCAAATTAACTTACAACAGTTACGCAACGACACCAGCAGACAGGGCGGAAATATTGGCAAAAAACTTTGAGAACATACATAAACAAAATGCCAATATGTCAAACGCAGACGTGAAACAAGACATACACGAGACAATTCAAAACTTCACTGACTTCCACAGGGACAAAGACTAACGAATAGACCCTGCCACAGTTTCTGAAATAAAGACAATAGTTAAAAAATTACCGAACAGAAAAGCGCCAGGACCGGACGGACTACAAAACATAATACTTAAACAACTACCGACGAACGCCTACATTTTACTTACCCGGATAATAAATAGAATAATGACAAAAGGCTGCTTTCCCGCTTCTTGCAAAACCTCCACCATATTTCCAATAGTGAAGCCAAGGAAACAGCCAGACATACCACAGAACTACAGACCGATCAGCCTCCACAACACAATGAGTAAGGTAGCCGAAAAGGTACTACTCAAAAGACTTAACAAACATATAAGACACAACAAAATTATACCTGACACACAATACGGATTCAAAGAACGACACTCCACACTACACCCACTGACAAAACTCATAGAAAATACAATTCTCAATTTCAACAGACGAAACCGTACCGGACGGACTTATACATAAACTTATCCAACTAAACTTTCCACCGTACATAACGAGAACTTTACACTCTCAGACCACAACTTTACTTTACTTTACTGTACAAGTAGACAACGGACTTTCGACGGTTAAACAAGTGACGGCGGGAGTACCGCAGGGATCGATCCTGGGACCGTCACTGTTTAACGTCTACATTCACGACACCCACCCACTAACGCCGACACAACGTTACTGACGTTTGCCGACGACACTGCCAGATACAAATCATCACGATCACCAACGCTACTGACTACAAAGATACAGACACACGCAGAGAAGCTAACAGAATATACTGACAAGTGGCAAATCAGAATCAATCCGCAAAAGACGGAGGCAATTTTATTTACAAAGAGCAAAAATGTCACGACTAGACTGACTGACTTGGACAAAATTAAAGTATTGGACTGTGAAGTTGAGTGGTCGAAGTGGTCAAATATCTTGGTGTGATCCTGGACCATAGACTCAGCTTCACAAAACATATTAATACAAAAATAGGATAGGCTTACGGGATGTTAAATCTACTGAGACCTCTCTTGAACCACAACAGCCCGCTAAGCGTGAAAAACAAGCGGACAATTTACTTGACACTAATAAGACCGTTACTGACATATGCCGCTCCAGCATGGAACGCGACGACTAAGACTAACTTACGGAAACTACAGACATTACAAAACAAGACACTACGACTGGTACTTATCAAAATAAGGGACCCACTGACTAGACATTACTACTCTTCAAAATACATACACAACCTGACTGACGTACCGACAATACTCGAATATATAAAAAAGCTCACTGAACATTTTTATCTAAAATGTGGGGATCATCCTAATGTTAACATCGCGGGCCTCGGCCAATACACAAGACACGATATTTGGTATGGCAATCACGCCATGCCAAAATATGTACTGATCGACCCATAGCCGTAAATGAAACTTCGTTCGACACAAATTTTTTCCCTCAGAGTGAATAAATATTTTATTTTGTTTTTCTCCTTTTTGTGTTTTTATGTGTTATTATAAATAGTGCTAAGTGATTTTTTTGGGGAATAAATTTTCTTTCATTTTTTTTGTCACAGATTATGTCACTACTTGTATATCTGAAATACTTATTATTGTATTGATAGAACAAATATGAAGGATGATATACCTACGGGTAAAAATCTGAAATGAGAAATATTATGTACACATATATATCTACTGAAATATATTTATTTATAAGTATTAAGAGTATTTATAAATACTCTTAATAATTATTGAACTACTGGAATATTGTGTATCATCCTTAATTAAAACGATATTTGAAATTTCGCTTGCATAAACCACATAAGATAACATAATACAAATAGAATAAAATTAATATAATTTTCGAATTTAACTAATCACGAAGTTTTTATTAATTATTAAATAAATAATGTTTTTTTTAATTTTTGTGTGGTCTACACCTTCTTACCAGTCGATTTTGCACTTTTCTTATATTTTAGTGTCAATTTAATTTGATTAGTATATAATTTAGTGGTTACCACAATACAATATATAATTATAATGCCGCGAAATTTCAAATATCGTTTCAAACATCGTTTCAATTAAGGATGATACACAATAGTACAGTAGTTCAACAATTATTATTAGTATTTATAGGTAGAGATATTCTATTTAATATATTTTATATATTATTTAATTTATAAAAAAAACTTCAAGATATTATTTAATATATTTTCAGACTAACTTAGTATACTTGCAATTCTATACATTGCTATAGCATGAATAGAAATCATATACCGATATACTATTATTATGTACATTTTTTATCAACCTATTTTTTATTTATTTAGTGATAATTATTAATTAATATTAACTAATAATTAATCATTAATACTTAATTAACAAGTAATAATTAATATTGATAATTAATAAATTATTAATGATGATTAAATCATATAATATACTTGTGCAATATATAAATAATATATATTTAATTATATAAAAATATAGTTATTATTACACATATATATATAAATATATGATTATTCAGATAAAATAAAATTAATATAATTTTCGAATTTAACTAATCACGAAGTTTTTATTAATTATTAAATAAATAATGTTTTTTTTTTCAATTTTTGTGTGGTCTACACCTTCGTACCAGTCGATTTTGCACTTTTCTTATATTTTAGTGTCAATTTAATTTGATTAGTATATAATTTAGTGCTTACCACAATACAATATATAATTATAATGCCGCGAAATTTCAAATATCGTTTTAATTAAGGATGATACACAATAGTACAGTAGTTCAACAATTATTATTAATATTTATAGGTAGAGATATTCTATTTAATATATTTTATATATTATTTTTAATTTATAAAAAAAAACTTCAAGATATTATTTAATATATTTTCAGACTAACTTAGTATACTTGCAATTCTATACATTGCTATAGCATGAATAAAAATCATATACCGATATACTATTATTATGTATATTTTATATCAACCTATTTTTTATTTATTTAGTAATAATTATTAATTAATATTAACTAATAATTAAAAATTAGTACTTAATTAACAAGTAATAATTAATATTGATAATTAATAAATTATTAATGATGATTAAATCATATAATCTACTTGTGCAATATATAAATAATATATATTTAATTATATAAAAATATAGTTATTATTACACATATACATATAAATATATGATCATTCAAAATGTAAATGTATATATCTTGTGTTTTATTAGAAAAGTTTTAATTTATCAAGACGCGCGGCGAGCAATGCTGTGGCTAGTCGTTGCGAATGAGAGACGACTTACACGGGTGCTATTATATATGAGCGCGAGCGTGTACTTGCTCAGGTTTTTTCTACTTTTGAATGTGTTCTACCACATAAAATAAAACAAAATCTTGCACTTAATATATAAATATTATGCAATATATAAATATTGCAATAAAATTCAACAGCCTTTCTAATGATCCTAATTAAAAATTAGTCCAAACAACCGCACTACCCGAAAATTTAAAACAAAAAATTATTTTCACTTTTTCTCGCACTAACAAATAATTTGTTTACATTATTTGTTATGAACAACATAGACAAGATCAGTATAAATAGAATGACGTTAACATTTTTTCGATATCTCTCGTATTTTCGACAAAAAGTGAGTTTGAAAAAAGGGGCCACTTTCACATGTTTTCACTGATATCTCGGCCAAATGATGAGCTACGGATTTGAAATTTGGTATATCGGATTTTCTCAAAAATACCTATACAATGGCATCAAAATTATTTAAATACCAGGGTGGGGCCAATTCTGTATGGAAACACGCTCAGACCCTTTAATTGTTATAATTTAAAGGAGACTTTTTTAGTATTAATCTTTCTTAGAGGATTCATCGTTGACTCCAAGTGATGTGGTTTAAATTCTTGTGATGTGCTTGGTTGACTTTCATGTATTATGTCAAAAGCAGTTCTGCGAATGCTTTGCGGACGGTAGGGCTTCACAAAATTATCTTGAGTATTGCAGTAAACTGGATAGCTGTTTAATAACAATTTTTGTAGGTTCAGATAAGTATTGCCATTTAATTTTTATGGCAAAAATGTGGTGATATATTAAATATTATATTTGTCAATGAAACAGTAAGTGTGACGATATTAACGCGATGATAATGCGAGTTTATTGATAACTCCAGACTTTACAAAGAAACTAATGTGATATACAATTTTGATATCAAATAATTTACTAAGTTTTGCTCGACAATAATCGCGGAAAACAAAAATCAGAGAGAACAATTTATTCGATTGTGCAACATCATCTAGCGCCAGGATTGCTAGATACGACGTTCACATCGGCGTCGCTCAAAGTGTTCTGTGTAGTTTCACGATGTAGTTCTGATGCGCGTTTCACATCAGTTTCAATCAACTGACAGCTGTCAAGTATGAAACATGTTCATTTCGCTACATATATAAGTTTTTCCGATTTGTGTCTGAAGGTACAATTAACAATTGATTATATCTGCAATTATTACAATAAGCTCTTTACTTTTGGGTTAAAAGGATGGTCATTGTACCTAATCCATTGTAAAAAGAACATAATATGCAAATGCAACCTGTGCATCTGTGCACATACAACTATTAGGTGTAATAGGATAATAGTAAAGTAAAGTAAAGATTTCTTAACACAATCATTTCTTATGCCTATTGTTAGTTTCGAATATCATTCATAATCAGTATTATAACTAACGCGATTGAATAAAAGCCTAGTTTACATGTAGGTTGAAAGCTTAGAAAGATAACATACCCTACAATTTTATATAGTAACTGGCAAACCCGACGAACTACGTTTCGCCACCAGATGGTTTCGTGAGAAAGATGAAGTAATTTTTTGTTCGTTTTATATTTGAAAAGAAAAAATTTGATTTTATTGCACAACAGTAATGAATTTATTTCCATTACAAAAATAAAGTGTTTTTAGTTGAACTTCTCTAAGTAAATAAAAGTGAATCCGCAAATTATCCGTTTCATTGAAGTGCTCTTTGGTAAACCACATTTTTTGTTGTTTGGTCTGACGTTAACACAAACAAAGCGGATGGTTTTCCAACTCGTGCACAGGGGCAACGTATAACTGCCAATGTGAAAAAAAAAGATTTTCTAAGTAATCTATTTGAGATTTATCCCATAAACACTAAGCGATTGGCCTTGCGACTTGTTAATCGTCATTGAGAACGCAAGGCGAATTTGAAATTGCAATTGTTTGAAGTCAAACGGAAGACCAGTCAGAATCATTGGTATGTATTGATGCCATGCACAACTAATTTTCTTAGCTATAAACCTTGCGGAGCCCGAGACCTTTCCAACGAATGCCGAATTGTCGAAATCGGTTCGTGCGTTCTGGAGTTATTTCGTCAGGAAGGAAAACCCGACTTATTTTTATATATATAGAAGATATTCTATTTTAAATTATTTAAAACAATTATTGATTATTTTTATTACTCGAATTTTTAATTACGGTGCGTGAAGTTCCAGCAATTTGCATTAGGGCACGATGCCATGCACCATTAATTTTCTTAGCTATAAACCTTGTGGAGCCCGAGACCATTCCAACGAATGCTAAATTGTCGAAATCGGTTCGTGCGTTCTGGAGTTATTTCGTCAGGAAGGAAAACCCGACTTATTTATATATATAGAAGATAATCTATTTTCAATTATTTAAAACAATTATTGATTATTTTTATTACTCGAATTTTTAATTACGGTGCGTAAAGTTCCAGCAATTTGCATTAGAGCACGATGCCGTGCACCATTAATTTTCTTAGCTATAAACCTTGCGGAGCCTGAGACCTTTCCAACAAATGCAAAATTGTCGAAATCGGTTTGTGCGTTCTGGAGTTATTTCGTCAGGAAGGAAAACCCGACTTATTTTTATATATATAGAAGATTATAAAATTTAATTTTTATATTATGTATGTATGTATGATAAAAGATGTAATTATGGTAATGTTAAATTTTATTTTGTTTCTCTGTCTATTCTCATTATTTATTAGTTTTGTAAGCCATCATTATATATTATACAAAGTGTTAATTTTTTTGTGATTAATTTGAATAAAAAAATGTGCGATAACTATTTTGAAACAATATAGTGTAATTTTATTCAAAAGTCGCCACTTTTTTATACAAAAATATATACCAATTTATAGTCATTGAGTATTTCTATTAAAATTACTATATTTTCGATTCTATATTCAAAATTTAATACTTTTGTTGAAAATAAGTACTAATTTATATTCATTAAGTATTTCTATTAAAGTTATATTTTAAATTCTAAATTGAAGTCGTTCAATGAAACCATTGAATACCTCTATTGAATGTCGTCACTTTCGTAAATAGGTAATTATTTTTAATCGTCAAATATTTCTGATGAATCACTATTTTAATTCGAAACAATGATACTTTTGCAACTTCATAAAATAATGTAATAATAATTCCTTTGAATGCCTCATATGTACCACAAAATTTTATTCTTAATCTATTTCTAAAGTGAACTATTATTGCTGTGCGCAATAAAGGGTAGTTAAAAGCTTCAATTGAAATTATAATTTTAGGTAAATTCGTAAATCCTCGGAATATATATACATTTCTTAAGCTTTATGTCTTAGGTTTACATTAATGATACGGGAAATAGGACAAAGGCTGTAGAAGGTTTGTCAATAGACAAAAATTACAGAATATTTTGTATTGAAAAATATTTAGAAATATTCTCTAGTAGTATTCAACACATTTCGTCGTTTTTTGCTAGTTTAGATAATTAAAATAGTAAATTAAGTATTATTTAAAAAAATTATTTGATTCTAAAAAGTTATAAAGGTATGATACAGTTTCAATATTTCATAAACAAATAAAAACACTTAAAAAATAGTGCATTTTACGTTATAGCACTGACCATAATCATTATATAAAAACAATATTTAACTAGCTGTAAGTGGAATTATATTTTAAGGCAATTAGGGCATTGTGCCTTAAGGCAAATTGCTGGAACTTCCCGTACCGCAATTCAAAATTCGAGTAATTAAAAATAATCAATAATAATCAATAAAAGTAGATCAATGATTTGAAACTTTTAATAGAGTTTCGAACCATATTGAACCATATTTGAAACCATATTCAAACCATATTCGAACCATCATGTGCAAAAACATACCGTGTTGAAATAAAAACGTAATTTCTGAAATATATTATAATGAATTATTAATATATTATATATATTATATATTAATTATTAATATATAATAATTAAATAATACAATAATCAAATAATTCAAAAAAATATTTTAACATTAGCATTTCCCAATAAATTAATTTCAACAAATGAGACTGATTATATTTTAATTAAAATATGACTATAAATACTTAATTATTTTTTATTTGTCAAATTTTACTTAAAATTTAAAATGTTTACTATAATTTTCATGAAGTACAAAGAAAATGGAAAATAAATAGAATTATATATACTGCGGAATATTGAATACTATTCGTATTCATACTGAAATTTTATTTTATTTATATTTTTTATATTTATCTAAATTGAGGCAGTATTGTTCAATGAGTAAAATAGTATTTTCAATAGAATAAATAAAAACATTGCTGCCAATTGAACTTAGTCAAAAACAAATTTTGAACTTAATCATATTTTATTTGAAATAATATTTTGTTTAAAGTATATTAGAACAGAATTAAAATAAAAATCTCAATTATTTCTGATATACAAAAAAAAAATTTTTTTGAAAAAAACTTTTTTTGAAAAAAAAATTTGAAACCAAAAATTTTTTTCACCAAAATCAATTATTTTGTTATAACAAACAGAAAGTTTTTTTAATCATTCAAATCGGACGCTTAGTTCTCTCAAAAACTACCATTTTTTGCACCTTTAGCTTTGTATCTCCGAAACTGCTGGACTTGCCTTTGCCATAAACTAACCACCACTTCTCCCCGTCATTACAAATTGAATGTTTTTTGGATCATTCAAATTCGATGCACCGTTCTCTCAAAAATTCGATTTTTATTTTCTGCATTCTTTGCTCTATATCTCCGTAGCTGCTGGACCTGCCTTTGCCAAAAACTAATCAGCACATCTTTCTATGAATAGGAATCGATTGTTTTTTTAACCATTCAAATCGGTTGATCCGTGCGCCCGAAAATGTGGACGAAAAATTGTATCCATAAATACATACACACACACACACATCCATTTTTTCTGAAGTATGCCAAAATGTTCAGAAACCTTCAAAACGTCGAGAAATGTAAAAAATTTTTATTTCGATTTTTGGACCATTACAATAACTTACCCTACGGGAAGTTAAAAATAGACAAAAAAAATTATTATAACTTCCACATAGCACTATGTGGAAGTATTTTGAAAAGAAAAGTAAGAATGAAGCAAAGTGCAACTTTTTTATTTAATTTATTCTGCAATCTGTTTTACATGAGCATTAACATTAAGCAGAGATTGCTAACAATAAATATCTTACAATATAAATCAGAAGATAGTAGCACACCCAGCGGCGTGTCTACTAGGTATATATAATACATATTATATTAATAAAAAAGAAAAAAAAAAGAAAGACAAAAAACGATAAGAAAAACAATCAAATATAACAAAAATAGTAATTAGGTTTAACTGGACTAGATGAGGTCTTATGGCAACTTTCTTTTCAATCTGGTGGGCTGACCATCCAGATAAACTCTGCTGGCCAAACTTCCCGAAGGAGAAGTTTATTTTTTCACCAAAAAATCCGAATCGCTAGTTTTATGTTTTCTCGACGTTTCAAGCCATTCTGAATCGAATGAGCTCAAATTTGGAAAAAGTATGTGTTTGTGTGTGTGTGCGTGTATTAAAAATAAATATTTTTATAATAACAAATTATATTAATAAATAATTTTTTTGCCGTAAATCGACGTTTTTTCAAAAGCGGTTTGATGAGGACTAGCGTTTCATAGTTTTGTGCCACGATCGTCGAAGCCGTTTCTTTATAAACAGCAGAAAAGTGAAAAAATTTTCGTCCACGTTTTAGCCCACAATTTTGAATTGATTATGAAAATTCAAAAACCGTTCGAAAGATATTGGTTAGGAATCGTGCTGATTAGTTTTTGGTAAAGATCAGCCGGGCCGTTTTCTTGTAATAAAGTTTAAAAAAAAATTCGACGATTTTTATGATTTTTTTTTTGACGGTAGATATCATAATCTTCCAGATCATACTAAAATATTACCGCCCTATGACAACTCGTTAAGCTTTAAAAATTCGTCAAAATTTGCAAAAATTGGTATCGTTTTTTGGCGTTTGTCAAAATTAGACCTTTTATCGACGTTTGCTCAAAAACGCCTGAACCGATTTCAGAAATTGAAAAGCCATTCGATGTATCTCAATGAGCACTATAGTTTGTCAGTTTTGTGAGATGATCTGCCGAGCCGTTTCTTTGTAATTTGAAAAAAAGTGTTGAACTTTTCGTCCACATTTAAGCTCATTCTACCGAATCGATTTTAAAAAATCGAATTATCGAATCGAACAGTTTGTTCGAAAGATATTAGTTGATTAGTTTTAGGTGAAAATCTACCGTTTTCTTGTGATTAACTGTTGAAAAAAAAGTCGATTTTTAATAAACTTTCTTTGGCAATGTATATCATGGTCTTATAGAACTTACTGAAATATTACGGCCTTACGACAAGTAGTTTAATTTTAAAAATTCATCTAAGTTTGAGAAAATGAGTAGTTTTTTTGACGTTTGTTAAAATTAAAATTAAATGATTTACTTGGTATAACGATAGATTATTTGATCTTGATGAACATACTAAACCATTAAAATCCTACGAAAACTGGTTCAATTATAAAAATTATTGATTTGTGAAAATTTGCTTTTAGAAAATACTCCGAGTTAAGGTGATCGCTCGTTTTAAATTATGTGTAATAAATCCTCTCGGAATACTTCTAATCACTCATAAATTAATTTGTTTATTATTGATTAAGTGGATTATTTACACATATCGGAAAGTTCATGCAACTTGCCTCAAGGCTAAATACCAATACCAACTAGTTATATTTAGAAGCAACTACTAAAATTTGTTCTTCTATTGTGAGCAAGTCTGTGTCCTGGAGGAGCATTTAATATTTGCCTCAGGATTTTTGGGCACGTTAGATGATGTTTAGATTGCTTTTTTTTGCTGTACCCCAAAGTTGGAGACCGTAGGTCCACATTGGCTTGAGTACCACCTTGTATATTAACAGTTTATTGTAAACTGAGAGTTCAAAATTTTTATTTACAAGCCAGTGAAAATTCTCAAAGATTTGATCTAATTGCTGTTTTTTATTAATTATATGTATTTTCCAATTTAATTTCCTGTCCAGATGGATGCCAAGGTATTTCACCGACTCCTTGGGAGGAATCATTGTATTGTTAAGTTCAGCTGCAGGGCATGTTTGATTGCAAAGTGTGAATGTTACATAACCGATTTTGCGTTGTTGACCTCTATTCTCCACAGTAAAAACCATTTTTCAGCTTTGCTGAGATGTTGCTGAAGATTGCACGATGCTGTCAATGGATCTTTGTTTGCGGCGATAATACACGTGTCCGTAGAGATTGGAACATCTGCTGTATAAATTAAGAATAATGTAGGGGCGAGGACGTTTCTTGAGGCACCCCAGAATTTATATTAGTGATATTTGAGTCTGTATTAGCTATACTGACGAAAAAATTTTTATTTTGTAGATAGGATTTTATCAGTTGAAATAAAGTATCTGGAAGACATTTTTTTACTTTGTACATTAGGCCTGTGTGCCATACTTTGTCAAATGCCTTCGTGAGATCTAAGAAAGCTGCAGAACAATTCTCTATTCTATGAAATGCATTGTTGATTATGTTTACAATCTTATGAACTTGCTCTATAGTAAAATGTTTGTCGTGGAACCCAAATTGGTGGCTTGGAATTAGATTCTGATCCTGCAGGATAACTTTGATTCGTCAAAGGATTAATTTTTCAAAAAGTTTTGAAATGCAAGGCAGCAAACTGATCGGCCTGTAAGATGAAACGAGATGAGGGTCCTTTCCCGTAATCAAGATGATTTTTTTCTATTTTCCATGTCTGGGGAAAAGTTTTTAGCCTCAGTATTGAGTTGCCGCGCTGCTTCAAAGCAGCACAAATTATAATGATACCAAAACCAGGAAAAGACTTGTGCATTGTGTCCTCTTACAGACCAATTAGTTTATTGCCAATACTTTCCAAACTCTTACAAAAGATTATACTTAACCGAATAAATACTGCAGTACCATCTGAACATTGGATTCCAACACATCAATTTGGATTTCGAAACAGACACTCTACCATTCAGCAGGTTCATAGGTTAGTTCAAATCATCAATGAAACATTTGAAAATAAAGAGTATTGCAGCGGAATCTTTCTAGATATAAAACAAGCCTTTGACAAAGTATGGCACCGTGGTTTACTTTTCAAGATTAAGCAATACTTACCAGAAATTTTCTATCCAATATTAAAGTCGTATTTAGAAAACCGAACTTTTCAAACAAGAGTGAATACTGAAATTTCACAATTTTTTAAGATTCAATCCGGAGTACCTCAAGGAAGTATTCTTGCCCCCTTTCTGTATATTCTTTTTACTAGAGACATACCGATTTTAGAAAATTCAACATTAGCCACTTTTGCCGACGACACTTCAATACTCATCAGGAATCAAAACGCCTCTAAAGCATCTGAACAAACTCAAAGATATTTAAATATACTACAAAAATGGTTGGAAAAATGGAAAATAAATATTAATGAAATAAATGTGTACATGTAACGTTTACTTTACGTCATAATACATGCCCCGCAGTCTACCTAAATAACAAACCTGTCCCACAATCAGATGTGGTAAAGTACTTGGGTATGCATCTAGATAACAAATTAACATGGAGACATCATATTAATAATAAGAAGAATCAAATTAAACAGAAAATGAAAGAATTCTATTGGCTAATAAACCGAAACTCCAAATTATCTGCAGAGAACAAATTACTTTTGTATAAATGTGTAATGAAACCAATTTGGAAGTATGGCGTAGAGTTATGGGGCACTGCTTCAAAATCGAATATTGCAATCATAGAAAGAATGCAAAATAAAATTCTAAGATCAATTATAAACGCACCATGGTACGTGACAAACTTTACAATACACAATGACCTGGAAATTTTAACAGTCCGGCAAACAATACAAGAGCGTGCCTTAATCCATAGAAATAAATTAGAGACCCACCCAAACCCAATAGTTGCAGACATCTTACTACCGCATGACAATAGAAGACTGAAAAGGATATGGCCATTCGATTTTATGTAAACTAAGTAAGATATATCACTGGATTATCTTATATAATATCATACTTATTTAAATGTACAGTTTAGCTCATAGAAATTATTTTTGTATTTCTGATTGCTGAAATAAAGTGAAATAAAAAAAAAAAAGTATTGAGTTGAAAATTATTGTAATCATTCTGATAGCTTTATCGGGTAATTTTTTCAACACTGTGATAGAAATTTTATCTGGTCCTGGAGATGTTCTTGCATTTGCTTTCAGGATTTGTTGCTTTACTTCATTTACTATGAAATGTTTAACTGGCTGGGTTACAGTCAACGGCGTGTATTGTAGAAACTCGTAGATAAACATAGTATCATTTGGATCGCGTGTACTCGGGTAGGGCTGAAAAGTGAGGCATAAATTTTCGGCAAATTCATCAGTTTTTTCTTTAGGACTTATTGCCCAAGAACCATCTGATTTTCTTAATGGTGGAATAGGTATAGTGGGTTGTTTTAGTTTTTTGGTCGCTCTTCACAGAGAATAATTTGTATCACTGCTTCCTGAAAGATTATGCAGGTAATTTTTAACAGAATCATTTTTATAATTTATTATTAATACTTTGAGATCCCTGCACGCTCTGTTGAATTTTTGTTTGTCTTCGGGCGATCTGGTAATTTGCCAAATTTTTCGTAGTTTTCTTTTATGTGCTATTGTTTTTTTAATGTCAATTGGCAGGGAATGGTCGTTTGAATGATCCATTTGTGGAGTTGAAGTCTTGGCTGCTTCAAGAATTATATTTGTAAAGTTTTTTAGTCCATTATTCTAATCAGTTTCGCTTTTCAGACGAATATTACAAGTTATATAGTTTTCTACCTCTTTTTGGAAAAGGTTCCAATCTGTGAATTTATTTGTAATTGAACTTGAAATTTTGGCCGGTGTTTGAGTCGAGTATTGAAGGAGTATAGGCGAGTGGTCGGAGTTTAGATCCAAGCTTGATTTTAATTCTGTACAGTTTTTTAATGTTTCTTGTGATGAAAAAATCAATAAGATCTGGAATTTTGTTTAAGCCACTTGGCCAGTAAATGGGCTCACTCGTTGAAAATGCTCTAAGGTCATTATTACTAATCGCATTATATAATTGTCGGCCTCTCAGGGTGATCAATCTCGACCCTCAGAATGTGTGTTTGGCATTAAAATCTTCGCCAGCAATGAACATATTTCCAAGACCGTCGAAAAATTTTGAAAACAGATTTTCTGTAATTTTGTGTTTCGGTGGACAGTAGATTGCCGACACAATGAATATGGTTGGTCATAAGGTCTACTGAGACGTTTTTCGCTTGAAGGAAGTCGGTGTTAAATGATTTCATCTTGCAATGTTCGATGTTAGCCCTTATTATATCTGCCGTACCGCCATGTGGTCTGCCATCCGGATGGTTAGTGTAGTATAGTCGGTAGTTTTGAAAACATCACAGTCTTGTTTCGTCCTCTGTACTGTTAACATCGTTGTACTTAGTGTCCCTTAAACTGCAATAAAATCTAGCTAATAAAATATGAGTTCTGAAAACACGTGTGTGTGCTGCAGTGGCGTAGTCGCGTCAGATAAGTTGGTGACATGTTGTGCATGCAAATGCAAATATAAGTATACATGTGCTAATTTGAGTTTATCTGAAGTGCGGTCAATAACATAAAAAAAGGACTAATGTGGAACTGTAGTGCGTGTACGAGTCTCGGAAATGACCTGAGCGAGATCAAACTTATGTTAGTGCAGTTACAACGTGAAATAACTGCACTAAAAGAATGCAAATCATACAATAATAAAGCAATAGATGAAGATCAATTCGAAGCCTTGGTTAATGAAACTTCTGAACGTAATAGGCGTTCGTTTAATATAATTGTGTATAATGCTAAAGAGCGACTAAACGATACTAACAATTATAATAAAAGTGAGGATACCACATTGATTAATAATATATTCGAAGCGACAATAGGTGTACCTTGCTCGCCGTCGTCTTTCGATCTATTCAGATTGGGGAAACCGGACACGCTAAGGACTAAGCCAAGGCCGTTAAAAATCGTATTTAAAGACAATAGCTTGCCTAAATAAATTTTACTCAATTGCAGAAAACTAAAAGACAGTGCTAATCTCAAAAACCTCAATATCACTGAAGATCGGACACCTAGGCAACAAAAATATTATCAGGGATTAAAAGTCAAGCTTCTTGAGCGCGAAAAAAATGGTGAAAAAAATCTAAAAATTAAATATATCAATGGCGTTCCACAGATTGTATCTTTAAACTGACTTTGCCCACAGACAGTAATATTATTACATGCTATTATCAAAATGCTCGCGGACTAAATACAAAAATTTCTGATTGCCTGCTTGCAACATGCAACCTTGAAAATGATTTTGTCGCCTTTACTGAAACTTGGCTAAGGAATGATGTACACAACTCCGAATTCTTCTGTGACAGTTTTAATATCTTTAGATGTGATCGATCATATGGTGTCAATAATAAATATCGTGGCGGTGGTGTTCTTCTTGCCGTGAATAAGAATATTACTTGTGAACCCTTGGAATTAAACTGTATTGGTGAATCCCTTCCATCGATAGATATTGTTGGCTGCAAGTGCATTCTTAATAAATTGTGTATATATGTGTTTACAGTATATGTGCCACCTGATGTATCATCTGAAGATTTTGAAATATTTCTTGAACTCTTTGAATCTCATATCTCTGGTAAAAATGTTTTAATTTTAGGTGACTTTAATGTACCTCATTTTGCTCAATATGCGCACAATTTCACTAACACAAAATGTAGCTCTATCTATAATTTTATGAATCTCTTAGGTCTCAATCAATATAATCATATTTTCAATATTAGTAGTAGATTGAAGATTTAGTTTTTAGCTCATATAACTGCAATAGTATCTATGACACCGAACCTCTGTTACCTGAAGATAATTATCATCCTGCTCTTCATATTTCTGTTTCCCTTACAACATCCTTTTTACCTAAGGCCAATGCACTACAACTTAATAATAATACCTCTCATTACAATTTTTATAAAGCGGATTTTCCTAATCTTTACATGGAAATTTTAAACACTTCGTGGAGTTCTCTGTATACCTGTTCCGACGTAAATGATGCGTGCGATCTTTTTTATGACACTATTTATAGTATATTCGATAGATTTGTACCTAAAACCAAGAACTCTCCATCCAATAAATTTAAACCTTGGTTTAATCCCAACATTATTAAAAACTTGCGTATGAAAAAATACTATCACAAAAAATATAATTTAACTAATAACACTTTATATTACGAAAATTTTAAATTATATAGGAAATTAACAAAATCACTTACGAAAGACGCTTATAACTTATATATAACAGATGTTGAACGTTCTCTATCGCATAATCCAAAATACTTCTGGTCATTCTTACGCAGTAAGACTGCCTCTAACATAGTTCCTAATAGAGTATGCTACTTGGACAAATATTATGATTCACCTGATGCTATAGTAGATGCATTTAATTCATACTTTTCTAGTGTTAATCAACCCAAGCTAGATATGCCTATTTCGTTTGATCATAACAATAGAGTAATGGTTGATATTGAGAAGATTGATTCTAGTTGTGTGCAGGTTGCAATGGCAAGTTTGAAAAATTCTAAAACATTTGGATTTGACGGTATTCCATCATTTCTTGTACGTGATTGTTCAACTGTTCTTTGTGATCCACTTGCATTTTTATTTAATCTGTCGTTGAGTTCAAACACTTTTCCGAACTGTTGGAAGATCGCGCGTATAGTACCAATTTTCAAACATGGCGACTCATCTAATATTACTAATTATAGACCCATATCTTTATTATCTAATTTTGCTAAAGTTTTTGAAAAAATTGTATTTAATAAACTAATTCCATCAATAAAATATTTAATTTCTAATAATCAGCATGGTTTTATGCCTGCTCGTTCGACAACTACTAATCTTATATGCATTAAACAATTTCTTGCTGAGAATCTTGACATTAACGGACAAGTTGATGTAATTTACACTGATTTTAGTAAAGCTTTTGATAAAATAGATCACAATATACTACTTACTAAATTATCCAAAATTGGTTTTAATACTTCACTTACTTATTTCTTTAAAAGCTATCTTGAAAATCGTAAACAGTTCGTTTTTCTTAACGGATTTTTGAGTAACTTTGCAACTGTCAGCTCGGGTGTGCCTCAGGGGTCCACCCTTGGTCCTCTTTTATTTAATATTTTTATCAACGATATATCGGAAGTAATTAATTGTCCTCATCTATTGTTTGCAGATGACCTTAAGTAATGCAGTCTCAACTAAATTCATTTTACTCCTGGTGTGTTCAAAATAAACTGGAACTGAATATATCTAAATGCAAAATTATTAGTTTTACAAACAAGCGCGTTCCGACGCATTTTGATTATAAAATTTCTGACACCTGCATAGAAAGGTGTGATAAAATATCTGACTTAGGCATTGTATTTGATTCTAGTTTGACTTTTACAGATTACATATCTAACATATGTAGCAAGGCGCAAAAATCACTAGGAATAATATTAAGAAACTTCAAAAAATTTGAATCTAGTCTGTCACTAATTAGCATATACTATGCAATTGTACGTTCAAAGCTGGAGTATGGATCGATCATTTGGCATCCTAACCATAGCAATAATTCAGATGCGATAGAGAAGGTTCAAAGAAAATTTCTAAAATATAAATATCTATAACTTAAACTAAATATAAAATATCTATACTTTAAAAAACACAAAATTTATCCTGAACGTGGTTTCGACCACAATATTTTACTTAATACATTCTGCGTATCATCTCTTGCAACACGTAGTTTCACTGATAGTATTTTGTTCCTGTATAAATTATGTAATAATGCCATAGATTGTCCTCAAATTCTAGACCAACTATCCTTTAACGTTCCTAGACTTTCATCCCAAACTCAAATGTTTTTCAAATATCCTACTCCTAAGACTAATGCTTTATTAAACTCACCTATAGTGCTAATGTCCTCTAATTTCAACTCAATTAGTAAAGATATCGATATTGACAATACTTCAGTAAAACAATTAATTACCATCTGTACAAGTTAATCTTAATATTTTGCCACGAATATGTTATTTCCATCATATATAATTTAGTTTTGCCGTTAAGAATTTTTTTAAGAGTTTTTTTTAATTTGTGTAATGTATTTTTATGTTATGAATTATATTATGTTATGTTATTAATATTAATATCATATATTAGTATATTTGTATTATTATAATATGTATATTAAAATTGTATTTTTAAGTCCTCCTGGAGCTACTCTGTGGGCTATACGATAAATAAATAAATAAATAAATAAAAACGTATGCTATGGTGTAAATCGGTGAAATGAGTTTCGGAAATTAACATAATGTCTATGTTATTGTTCGATAGAAAATATTTAGGTTCTTTGACATGATTGCTCAAGCCGTTCGAATTCCATAAGCAAAATTTTAATTGTATAGACATTATTATTATTAAGCAGTGTGCTCATTTGTTCTGTCAATAATTTTATCATATTTTTTAGTTCGGTAAAGTCGTTTGTTATATTATTTTTATTGTTATCAGTGTTATTATTGTAGCCGATGTTGTTATTGTTTGTGTTCGTTGCGTCTTCCGGCAGTGTTGCGCAATTTTTGGTAATGTTTGCGAAAGTTAATCCTGGTCTTAGGATAGGATTTGAAGTGGAGTTTGGAATCGTTGTCGTTTTTTGTCGTAATGGAGGATATTTGCTCTGGAAATGTTCTCTGTAGATGCTACAGCCTTTGTAATTGGCGGGGTGATTCTCTACACAAAGGGCATATTTGACTTGATCGACTTTTTTCCCATTTACACAATTTTGTAAAATGATCTTGAGCACATTTCACGCATCTTGGGATGCGGTGACAGTAATTTCTTGTATGGCCGTACCTTTGACAGCGTGTACATTGAACGATTTCCCTTGAAAACCTCTTAGATTCGATTTTAACTTTAGTTCTGTATAAGTAATAGATTTTATAAAAAAATTTATGATTCGGATTTTGTTCTAATTCAACTGTAAACATATTCAAGGATATTTGGAATTTTGCTTTTCATGTTTTGGATACAAATTACCTATTTGTGACCTAACTCTTCAATTTCGTTTTTAAGCAACTTCGTGCCCGTGCTGTAATGTAGATTTTTTACCACAATTTTGAAAGTTCGTTTGCTTTTTTCTTTGAATGAGTGTAGTTGTGTATCTTTCTCCTTTAGTATCTTTAAAATTTTGTTATAAGATTTGCTATTTTCCAGATTGATTTTTTTCTGAGAAGAACTGATCAGTTTTAGGCTATATTGTTTCTGGGCTTCGTCTTCGAGTAATTGCACTAGCGTCTTGATATCTCCTACTCCGTGGATAAATATTGGAGGAGGCCTGCTGGATTGTGTTTTTTCCTCTTGTGTTTCTGATTGTAATGCGGTATTTTTGCTAAAACTTCATAATAATTTTTTGTGGGCGTCGGATTGAGCCAATAATCCTTGGAGGTCACTTTCTTTGCAGTGTCAATTTTGGTGGCGTTTTTTATTCGTAGCAACTTTCCATTCTTGATTGCTGTCAAGATTTTGTAAACTGTATTTAATAGCGGACGGATTGGCTACCTGACAAGCGGCCAACGTTTCGGTGTCTAATTCCATATTGTTTTCAATATGATTCATATTTTGTTTGTTATTTACAGCGGACGGTTTAAAAATCTGTCTCGAAGTAGAAGGTTCACTGACTAATTCCGCATTATTTTCAATGTTTTTATTTTGCTTTCTGTGTTTAACAATAAATTTTGGTACCTGCCGTAAAGATTCAATAGCGTTCAAAGGTTGTTTATTGCATTTGATAACGGACGGCTCGTGTGTCCGCCTCAGAGTTGAGGGGTCAGAGTCTAGTTCCATATTGTTTTCATTTGTGTGCAGGTTATGTTGATTGCGTATTTGTTTTATTCTTTCGAGGTGTCGTTGAACAAATTCACTATTGATGTGTAATGTATCATAAACTACTTTGTTCGTTTCTACTAGCAGGAGTGAACATTGAAGTTCTGTTATATTATTATTTTCTGATGGTTCTAACATATTAATAAACTTTACTATTGTACAAAATGTATACCCTTACGGGTAACATTTGTTATCACTTTTTAAACCACTGCATTAATATTAGTGTATGTTTTTCTGAATTCACTAGAACTAGATAATAACACAATTGTGTATTTTCACATAAACTATTCAACTTGTACACTTGATAATATTTACCGGGAGGTCTTACCTACTCGGTAGCTGACGAGCGAATGAATGAGTCCCAAAGTGCAACTTGTGCTTTAAAATATTAATAACTACTATTATTGAAGCAATACCACTAAATTCAATAAATGAACATATACAATAATTTTCAGATTAAATTGGTTCATATTTTACATCGTTACACATTATACTCAAATTGACAGTGTGTGATATCTCATATGTTTTTGGTACTGAAAAGTTCCATATAAATAATTTATGACAACGAGAAAATATATTTTTTGCAGTTTAATGCTGAATCTTAAATTATTTGTTTAGATATTTTTGGTAAAAATCAATTGTTAAAGTAGAAAGTTGAATCTTAAATTACTTACTTTGTAATTAAACAACTCCGCAAGTGGCGGAACCTAAGGTTAGTTATAAATAAATCAAAAAATATTTTACGAAATGTTTATGAAATTATAATTTATGTTAGATAAAAAAGTTAGAAATCAAACTAAATTAAGAAAACCGCAATCTTTGCTAAAAAATAATGAATACTATCAATCAAACTTTGCTATCAAAAAATATGATTTTAAACAGTGGCACCTAGTACCGGACATTGCAAAATAATCTGCATTGATCACATATGTAGCCATCTCCACGCTCTGGAATGTCTGCACATGTGTCTTTGACGAATATTCTTAGATATTGCAAAAAAAAGTCATTATTTATCTACCCTTTTGGCTGGGCCACACCGATTCTCTCAGCTGATGCATTCATAAGCGTTTCATTCTTTGACTGGGAAATACGAAAAAAATGGGTATGTAGTGACCGTTAGCACTCATGCAGAATAAAAATAAATAATTGGAATAAATTACGTTAATTCTCACAAGAAATATCAATATGTTTACTGTCCGGCACTAAGGAACGACTTAGTGTCCGCTGCTAAGGGACAGACATTTTCGTTCATTTGGTGGCACCTACTAAAATTGGTTAACAGATCTAATGATATTCTACTATTTTACGGATGACAATCGATTACAACTTTTATCTTTGCATACATCTCAAATGTAAATGCATAAATATGCTAGAATTACTTCCATTGATATTTAAGTGACGCCGTAATTTTGCGCCAAAAACAGGAAAGAGTTGCTCTCGCCGTGGCCGTGTGCGTCACAGGCGAGGCTTGGTGCATGATCCTGTACCTGTGTGCCCTCAGAGCCTCTTTGACTTGTATTTTGAAATGAAAAGCTTTATACTCGCTTAAATAATACGTGTTGAATAGAGTGTCCGGTCATTGGTGCCGTCCGGCGTTACGGGACTTCCCGCTACATTGAAAACAAAAAATAGTTTTTTATAAAATTATTATTCATTGTAACTTATTGGAACTATGCGCAAACAATATAATGTTCTATTTTAGATAAAAAAAAACCCCGAACTATTATGGTACAAAATAAAATTAGTGAACAAATTGCTTATATTGTAAATCAAAATTATAAATGAAAGAGTTTTAGTATGTTATTTGATAAAAATTATATATATATATTCAATAAAAACAGAAAACAAATTTTCATTTTTAAGTAAAAAAATAGTTTTCGCAATGAGTTGTAACTGAAGAATCAAAATTATTTACCAGCATAATTATTTCATTCGATTACCGACAGTTGAACTGTACGCATCGCAGAGTGTTATCAGTATAGCATAATAACAAGTCAGTCTACCTGTAGTATAATAATAATAAACATATTATACCTGTGCAGTGTAGATATCTAAAATCGCCATGAGCCCCTTGTGGGTACACGCAAGTGAATTTAATTTTCCATCTATCAAAAATTAACTCAATTGAGTACAATTTAAGTGAAACTAAAAGTGTTAGTGACATGAGTGACGCTGCCCACGGCCAGGTAAATAATTCCGAGATTAACGGAACCCGACCCGGCGAAATCGGTGCTTGCGTATCGAGCGCAATACGAACATTATATAACACAAACAATGCAGACTATTTGATTAACGAAATTATAAGTGAAAAAAAGTCATTAGGAAGCTCAAAAATTAAACATAAAATCAAACCTAGCATTAGCAAAAATGCCGAAAAAAATATAAAAAAAATATTGACATTATTCCCGAAATGTTAAAATCTGGTACTATCAATAAAATTGAAAATAAACAACTTAAACTGAATATTCCTAGTGAAATTAGCCAAAATATAACAATGGAACATAGTAATTTAGAACCAAGTCACAATGTTATGGAAGTTGCCGCTATGAACGACGACGACAGTGAATCATCAATTGATACTAGTGACCTTAACCAGGGCTGGACAACCGTTCAAAATAAAAAACGCTCACAGTCAGAAAATCCAAGTACCCCAACGGAACAACATACTTTAAAGGAATACTGGCTGAACCCAACTCCCACTAGTAACTACTTTGATGTCTTAGCAAGCACACCAGTTCAAAAAGATACCGACAAACAAACAGCAAACACACCACCTATCTTTGTACATGGCGTAAACGATATTAAACCTTTATTTGGTTTACTTGAGACTCACTTAAAAGCTCAGTGCTCATACAAAATAATAGGAAATGATCAAGTCAAAATTAGTACCAAAGATGCTCACGTCTACAATATAGTTTTAAAGTTGCTACATGAAAAGGGCACACAATTACACTCCTATCAAGCGAAGTGTAAGCGAACATTTAAAGTAGTGGTGAAAAATTTGCACTATAGCACTGACATCGAAACACTTACAGGAGAAATTACTACACTCGGTCACAAGGTCGTACGCATCTACTCAATGAAACACAGAGTTACAAAAGCTCCACTTAACATTTTTGTAGTGGAACTTGAGCAAAGCAATAATAATAAAGATTTTTACTCCATCGAATACCTCTACAGAACAAAAGTTACTATAGAAGCTATGCGCCATAGAAGAGAAGTTCCTCAGTGTACAAGATGCCAAAATCTTGGACACACGAAAAATTATTGTTCACGCATCGCACGCTGCGTAAAATGTGCCAAAGAGCATCTAACAAAGATTGCCCCTGGAAGGCCCCAGTCAACGCCGGCGTTAAATGTGCTCTTTGTTCTGGTAATCACCCAGCCAGCTATAGAGGGTGC
Organism: Ctenocephalides felis; assembly: GCF_003426905.1. Lineage (NCBI taxonomy): Eukaryota > Metazoa > Arthropoda > Insecta > Siphonaptera > Pulicidae > Ctenocephalides > Ctenocephalides felis. Next base: position 26,953,887 of record NW_020539724.1, on the reverse strand, counting down.
ACCATTTATAAAGAAAAAAGACGACGCAGATTCCCTCCCCTGAGGCAAAGACAACCCGCCCAACCTAATGACAATTCTCAACCTTTTCCTAATCTTTACATGAAAATTTTAAACACTTCGTGGAGTTCTCTGTATACCTGTTTCGACGTAAATGATGCGTGCGATCTTTTTTATGACACTATTTATAGTATATTCGATAGATTTGTACCTAAAACCAAGAACTCTCCATCCAATAAATTTAAACCTTGGTTTAATTCCAACATTATTAAAAACTTGCGTATGAAAAAATACTATCACAAAAAATATAAATTAACTAATAACACTTTATATTACGAAAATTTTAAATTATATAGGAAATTAACAAAATCACTCATGAAAGACGCTTATAACTTATATATAATAGATTTTAAACGTTCTCTATCGCATAATCCAAAATACTTCTGGTCATTCTTACGCAGTAAGACTGCCTCTAACATAGTTCCTAATAGAGTATGCTACTTGGACAAATATTATGATTCACCTGATGCTATAGTAGATGCATTTAATTCATACTTTTCTAGTGTTAATCAACCCAAGCTAGATATGCCTATTTCGTTTGATCATAACAATAGAGTAATGGTTGATATTGAGAAGATTGATTCTAGTTGTGTGCAAGTTGCAATGGCAAGTTTGAAAAATTCTAAAACATTTGGATTTGACGGTATTCCATCATTTCTTGTACGTGATTGTTCAACTGTTCTTTGTGATCCACTTGCATTTTTATTTAATCTGTCGTTGAGTTCAAACACTTTTCCGAACTGTTGGAAGATCGCGCGTATAGTACCAATTTTCAAACATGGCGACTCATCTAATATTACTAATTATAGACCCATATCTTTATTATCTAATTTTGCTAAAGTTTTTGAAAAAATTGTATTTAATAAACTAATTCCATCAATAAAATATTTAATTTCTAATAATCAGCATGGTTTTATGCCTGCTCGTTCGACAACTACTAATCTTATATGCATTAAACAATTTCTTGCTGAGAATCTTGACATTAACGGACAAGTTGATGTAATTTACACTGATTTTAGTAAAGCTTTTGATAAAATAGATCACAATATACTACTTACTAAATTATCCAAAATTGGTTTTAATACTTCACTTACTTATTTCTTTAAAAGCTATCTTGAAAATCGTAAACAGTTCGTTTTTCTTAACGGATTTTTGAGTAACTTTGCAACTGTCAGCTCGGGTGTGCCTCAGGGGTCCACCCTTGGTCCTCTTTTATTTAATATTTTTATCAACAATATATCGGGAGTAATTAATTGTCCTCATCTATTGTTTGCAGATGACCATAAGTTATATCTTAAAATAAACTCAATAGATGACTGCCTAGTAATGCAGTCTCAACTAAATTCATTTCACTCCTGGTGTGTTCAAAATAAACTGGAACTGAATATATCTAAATGCAAAATTATTAGTTTTACAAACAAGCGCGTTCCGACGCATTTTGATTATAAAATTTCTGACACCTGCATAGAAAGGTGTGATAAAATATCTGACTTAGGCATTGTATTTGATTCTAGTTTGACTTTTACAGATCACATATCTAACATATGTAGCAAGGCGCAAAAATCACTAGGAATAATATTAAGAAACTGCAAAAAATTTGAATCTAATCTGTCACTAATTAGCATATACTATGCAATTGTACGTTCAAAGCTGGAGTATGGATCGATCATTTGGCATTCTAACCATAGCAATAATTCAGATGCGATAGAGAAGGTTCAAAGAAAATTTCTAAAATATAAATATCTATAACTTAAACTAAATATAAAATATCTATACTTTAAAAAACACAAAATTTATCCTGAACGTGGTTTCGACCACAATATTTTACTTAATACATTCTGCGTATCATCTCTTGCAACACGTAGTTTCACTGATAGTATTTTGTTCCTGTATAAATTATGTAATAATGCCATAGATTGTCCTCAAATTCTAGACCAACTATCCTTTAACGTTCCTAGACTTTCATCCCAAACTCAAATGTTTTTCAAATATCCTACTCCTAAGACTAATGCTTTATTAAACTCACCTATAGTGCTAATGTCCTCTAATTTCAACTCAATTAATAAAGATATCGATATTGACAATACTTCAGTAAAACAATTAATTACCATCTGTACAAGTTAATCTTAATATTTTGCCACGAATATGTTATTTCCATCATATATAATTTAGTTTTACCGTTAAGAATTTTTTTAAGAGTTTTTTTATTTTGTGTTATGTATTTTTATGTTATGAATTATATTATGTTATGTTATTAATATTAATATCATATATTAGTATATTTGTATTATTATAATATGTATATTAAAATTGTATTTTTAAGTCCTCCTGGAGCTACTCTGTGGGCTATACGATAAATAAATAAATAAAAACGTATGCTATGGTGTAAATCGGTGAAATGAGTTTCGGAAATTAACATAATGTCTATGTTATTGTTCGATAGAAAATATTTAGGTTCTTTGACATGATTGCTCAAGCCGTTCGAATTCCATAAGCAAAATTTTAATTGTATAGACATTATTATTATTAAGCAGTGTGCTCATTTGTTCTGTCAATAATTTTATCATATTTTTTAGTTCGGTAAAGTCGTTTGTTATATTATTTTTATTGTTATCAGTGTTATTATTGTAGCCGATGTTGTTATTGTTTGTGTTTGTTGCGTCTTCCGGCAGTGTTGCGCAATTTCTGGTAATGTTTGCGAAAGTTAATCCTGGTCTTAGGATAGGATTTGAAGTGGAGTTTGGAATCGTTGTCGTTTTTTGTCGTAATGGAGGATATTTGCTCTGGAAATGTTCTCTGTAGATGCTACAGCCTTTGTAATTGGCGGGGTGATTCTCTACACAAAGGGCATATTTGACTTGATCGACTTTTTTCCCATTTACACAATTTTGTAAAATGATCTTGAGCACATTTCACGCATCTTGGGATGCGGTGACAGTAATTTCTTGTATGGCCGTACCTTTGACAGCGTGTACATTGAACGATTTCCCTTGAAAACCTTTTAGATTCGATTTTAACTTTAGTTCTGTATAAGTAATAGATTTTATAAAAAAAATTATGATTCGGATTTTGTTCTAATTCAACTGTAAACATATTCAAGGATATTTTGAAATTTTGCTTTTCATGTTTTGGATACAAATTACCTATTTGTGACCTAACTCTTCAATTTCGTCTTTAAGCAACTTCGTGCCCGTGCTGTAATGTAGATTTTTTACCACAATTTTGAAAGTTCGTTTGCTTTTTTCTTTGAATGAGTGTAGTTGTGTATCTTTCTCCTTTAGTATCTTTAAAATTTTGTTATAAAATTTGCTATTTTCCAGATTGATTTTTTTTCTGAGAAGAACTGATCAGTTTTAGGCTATATTGTTTCTGGGCTTCGTCTTCGAGTAATTGCACTAGCGTCTTGATATCTCCTACTCCGTGGATAAATATTGAAGGAGGCCTGCTGGATTGTGTTTTTTCCTCTTGTGTTTCTGATTGTAATGCGGTATTTTTGCTAAAACTTCATAATAATTTTTTGTGGGCGTCGGATTGAGCCAATAATCCTTGGAGGTCACTTTCTTTGCAGTGTCAATGTTGGTGGCGTTTTTTATTCGTAGCAACTTTCCATTCTTGATTGCTGTCAAGATTTTGTAAACTGTATTTAATAGCGGACGGATTGGCTACCTGACAAGCGGCCAACGTTTCGGTGTCTAATTCCATATTGTTTTCAATATGATTCATATTTTGTTTGTTATTTACAGCGGACGGTTTAAAAATCTGTCTCGAAGTAGAAGGTTCACTGACTAATTCCGCATTATTTTCAATGTTTTTATTTTGCTTTCTGTGTTTAACAATAAATTTTGGTACCTGCCGTAAAGATTCAATAGAGTTCAAAGGTTGTTTATTGCATTTGATAACGGACGGCTCGTGTGTCTGCCTCAGAGTTGAGGGGTCAGAGTCTAGTTTCATATTGTTTTCATTTGTGTGCAGGTTATGTTGATTGCGTATTTGTTTTATTCTTTCGAGGTGTCGTTGAACAAATTCACTTTTGATGTGTAATGTATCATAAACTACTTTGTTCGTTTCTACTAGCAGGAGTGAACATTGAAGTTCTGTTATATTATTATTTTCTGATGGTTCTAACATATTAATAAACTTTACTATTGTACAAAATGTATACCCTTACGGGTAACATTTGTTATCACTTTTTAAACCACTGCATTAATATTAGTGAATGTTTTTCTGAATTCACTAGAACTAGATAATAACACAATTGTGTATTTTCACATAAACTATTCAACTTGTACACTTGATAATATTTACCGGGAGGTCTTACCTACTCGGTAGCTGACGAGCGAATGAATGAGTCCCAAAGTGCAACTTGTGCTTTAAAATATTAATAACTACTATTATTGAAGCAATACCACTAAATTCAATAAATGAACATATACAATAATTTTCAGATTAAATTGGTTCATATTTTACATCGTTACACATTATACTCAAATTGACAGTGTGTGATATCTCATATGTTTTTGGTACTGAAAAGTTCCATATAAATAATTTATGACAACGAGAAAATATATTTTTTGCAGTTTAATGCTGAATCTTAAATTATTTGTTTAGATATTTTTGGTAAAAATCAATTGTTAAAGTAGAAAGTTGAATCTTAAATTACTTACTTTGTAATTAAACAACTATTGGTGCATGACATTGTATAGTTTTTTGACCCTTGAACAAAAAATAGGGGGAACTCCCCAAGTGGCGGACACCTAAGGTTAGTTATAAATAAATCAAAAAATATTTTACGAAATGTTTATGAAATTATAATTTATGTTAGATAAAAAAGTTAGAAATCAAACTAAAATAATAAAACCTCAATCTTTGCTAAAAAATAATGAATACTATCAATCAAACTTTGCTATCAAAAAATATGATTTTAAACAGTGGCACCTAGTACCGGACATTGCAAAATAATCTGCATTGATCACATATGTAGCCATCTCCACGCTCTGGAATGTCTGCACATGTGTCTTTGACGAATATTCTTAGATATTGCAAAAAAAAAGTCATTATTTATCTACCCTTTTGGCTGGGCCACACCGATTCTCTCAGCTGATGCATTTATAAGCGTTTCATTCTTTGACTGGAAAATACGAAAAAAGTGGGTATGTAGTGACCGTTAGCACTCATGCAGAATAAAAATAAATAATTGGAATAAATTACGTTAATTCTCACAAGAAATATCAATATGTTTACTGTCCGGCACTAAGGAACGACTTAGTGTCCGCTGCTAAGGGACAGACATTTTCGTTCATTTGGTGGCACCTACTAAAATTGGTTAACAGATCTAATGATATTCTACTATTTTACGGATGACAATCGATTACAACTTTTATCTTTGCATACATCTCAAATGTAAATGCATAAATATGCTAGAATTACTTCCATTGATATTTAAGTGACGCCGTAATTTTGCGCCAAAAACAGGAAAGAGTTGCTCTCGCCGTGGCCGTGTGCGTCACAGGCAAGGCTTGGTGCATGATCCTGTACCTGTGTGCCCTCAGAGCCTCTTTGACTTGTATTTTGAAATGAAAAGCTTTATACTCGCTTAAATAATACGTGTTGAATAGAGTGTCCGGTCATTGGTGCCGTCCGGCGTTACGGGACTTCCCGCTACATTGAAAACAAAAAATAGTTTTTTATAAAATTATTATTCATTGTAACTTATTGGAACTATGCGCGAACAATATAATGTTCTATTTTAGATAAAAAAAAACCCGAACTATTATGGTACAAAATAAAATTAGTGAACAAATGTATGCTTATATTGTAAATCAAAATTATAAATGAAAGAGTTATAGTATGTTATTTGATAAAAATTATATATATATTCAATGAAACAGAAAACATTTTTTTATTTTTAAGTAAAAAAATAGTTTTCGCAATGAGTTGTAACTGAAGAATCAAAATTATTTACCAGCATAATTATTTCATTCGATTACCGACAGTTGAACTGTACGCATCGCAGAGTGTTATCAGTATAGCATAATAACAAGTCAGTCTACCTGTAGTATAATAATAATAAACATATTATACCTGTGCAGTGTAGATATCTAAAACCGCCATGAGCCCCTTGTGGGTACACGCAAGTGAATTTAATTTTCCATCTATCAAAAATTAACTCAATTGAGTACAATTTAAGTGAAACTAAAAGTGTTAGTGACATGAGTGACGCTGCCCACTGGCAGGTAAATAATTCCGAGTTTAACGGAACCCGACCCGGCGAAATCGGTGCTTGCGTATCGAGCGCAATACGAACATTATATAACACAAACAATGCAGACTATTTGATTAACGAAATTATAAGTGAAAAAAAGTCATTAGGAAGCTCAAAAATTAAACATAAAATCAAACCTAGCATTAGCTAGGTAAAAATGCCGAAAAAAATATAAAAAAAAATATTGACATTATTTCCGAAATGTTAAAATCTGGTACTATCAATAAAATTGAAAATAAACAACTTAAACTGATTATTCCTAGTGAAATTAGCCAAAATATACCAATGGAACATAGTAATTTAGAACCAAGTCACAATGTTATGGAAGTTGCCGCTATGAACGACGACGACAGTGAATCATCAATTGATACTAGTGACCTTAACCAGGGCTGGACAACCGTTCAAAATAAAAAACGCTCACAGTCAGAAAATCCAAGTACCCCAACGGAACAACATACTTTAAAGGAATACTGGCTGAACCCAACTCCCACTAGTAACTACTCTGATGTCTTAGCAAGCACACCAGTTCAAAAAGATACCGACAAACAAACAGCAAACACACCACCTATCTTTGTACATGGCGTAAACGATATTAAACCTTTATTTGGTTTACTTGAGACTCACGTAAAAGGTCAGTGCTCATACAAAATAATAGGAAATGATCAAGTCAAAATTCATACCAAAGATGCTCACGTCTACAATATAGTTTTAAAGTTGCTACATGAAAAGGGCACACAATTACACTCCTATCAAGCGAAGTGTAAGCGAACATTTAAAGTAGTGGTGAAAAATTTGCACTATAGCACTGACATCGAAACACTTACAGGAGAAATTACTACACTCGGTCACAAGGTCGTACGCATCTACTCAATGAAACACAGAGTTACAAAAGCTCCACTTAACATTTTTGTAGTGGAACTTGAGCAAAGCAATAATAATAAAGATTTTTACTCCATCGAATACCTCTACAGAACAAAAGTTACTATAGAAGCTATGCGCCATAGAAGAGAAGTTCCTCAGTGTACAAGATGCCAAAATCTTGGACACACGAAAAATTATTGTTCACGCATCGCACGCTGCGTAAAATGTGCCAAAGAGCATCTAACGAAAGATTGCCCCTGGAAGGACCCAGTCAACGCCGGCGTTAAATGTGCTCTTTGTTCTGGTAATCACCCAGCCAGCTATAGAGGGTACACCATTTATAAAGAAGAAAGACGACGCAGATTCCCTCCCCTGAGGCAAAGACAACCCGCCCAACCTAATGACAATTCTCAACCTTTCGTCCGTCCTAACGTTTCCTTCTCAGATGCTACTTCTAGAAGCATAAACAGCAACAGAAACCACAGGAACAACCAAGGACTGTCGACAGACAATCAACAGCAAATAATTACTCCAAATAACCAACAAACAGACATGCAAGAACTAAAAGATATGATGAAAACACTCATGGGCCAAATGAGCACTATGCTGAACATTTTGACAAACCTTCTACCTTTGAGAAAATGATGGCCTTATACTACAAACTATGTACATGGAACGCCAACGGTCTTGCGCAGCACCACCAAGAAGTAAAACAATTTCTTCGTCATAACGATATTGACATAATGCTAATTAGTGAAACACATTTTACTAGCAAAAGCTACCTCAACTTTCCACAATATACAACATACAGTACTAGACATCCGGTTGACAAACCACATGGTGGAACAGCCATCATAATAAAGTCAAAAATCAAACATTCTCTGTTAGATCCACACTGCAATGATTTTCTACAAGCCACAAATATTTCTATTGATTTTCCTCAAAATAGAATCACAATTTCTGCCATTTACTGCCCCCCAAAACACAAAATATTTAAACAATACTTTGACATTTTTTTCAGTGCTCTAGGTAATAAGTTTATAGTTGGAGGTGACTATAATGCGAAACATCCATATTGGGGATCAAGACTTACCAATCCTAGAGGACGTGAACTCTACAGCTCCATACTCACTAACAATCTAATCCCGATCTCAACCGGTGAACCAACTTATTGGCCGAGCGACCCGAACAGAAATCCGGATCTGTTAGACTTCTACATAACCAAAGGAATAACAATCAGTAATATGAAATCTCAAAATAGCCTAGATTTGAGCTTTGACCACTCTCCTGTTATACTAACCATTTTTTGTAAACAACCACCGATTTTCATAAAACTTTACCTGACCAACAAATTCACGGACTGGAACAAATTTAGAGAACTGCTCGATATCAACTTAAATTGTAATATGTTATTAAAGTCAGAGAACGACATTAATAACGCGGTAAATCATCTCACCGAAATAATACATCAATTGGCACTAAATAGCACTCCTTCAATTACAACCAGTAATGAACTCAACTATCCTCTGTACATCAAACAACATATTGCGATTAAAAGAAGACTCCGAAAAATATGGCAAACATCAAGATCTCCTCATGATAAAACAAGATTGAACAGCGCCTGTAAAGAAGTAAAAAGATTACTGAAAGGATACAACAACAACGTACTTGAAAAAATAATCAAAGACCTGACGGCTACTAAGGGCACGAATTACTCCATATGGAAAGCTAGTAAACATTTCAAACAACCTATACTCCCGGTAATCCCTATTAGAAAAAATGATAACTCCTGGGCAAAAAGTCATCAAGAAAAGGTCGATTTATTTGCAGATTTCTTCGAAAACGTATTTCAACCATTTCCGCAAAACTACTTCCAGGAGGAGCAAACCACTGAAGAAATACAGTTGGAAAACTTTTCCAACCAAGAGTGTACTCAAATTCGCTTCCTGGCATCAGAGGTCAAACATGAAATTTCAGTCTCAAGATCAGGTAAATCTCCTGGCCATGATCTTATATCAATCCAAATCCTGAAACAGCTCCCACCAAAAACTCTGAGGTACATAACAATTCTGTTCAACTCTCTCCTAAGACTAAAAGTGTTTCCTAAGGCGTGGAAAATAGCCAAAGTAATTCTAATTCCCAAAACAGACAAGGATACTTGTCTTCTCAAGTCATACCGACCAATAAGTTTACTTTCAACTCTCTCTAAAATATTTGAAAAACTTCTACTCAAAAAAGTTCTAACAATACTTCATGACAAATCTATAATTCCGGACTATCAATTTGGTTTTAGAAAGCTACATTCCACCACAGAACAAACACACAGAATTGTGGAACAGATAAATGCTACAATACATGAAAAGAGGTACTGCTCAGCCTGCTTCCTTGATATATCCCAAGCCTTTGACAAGGTCTGGCACGCCGGACTACTTCATAAATTAAAGAATATCTTACCTGCACAACTATTCTCAATATTAAAATCCTATCTTACCGAGAGGAAATTCTACATTAGTCTGGCAAATCAAACCTCATCCCTCAGAAACATTAACTCTGGCGTTCCCCAAGGTAGCGTGCTAGGTCCTATTTTATTCCTTATATTTACCTACGACATGCCAACTTCCCCAGACACTGAAATTGCTACGTTTGCAGATGACATATGCATCCTATCCAAGCATGAAGACCCTAAAATAGCATCCGAACTGCTGCAGCGTCACATTTTAATGATTGAAACTTGGCACAAAATCTGGAGATTAAGAATCAACAACCAAAATTCAGTCCACATCACTTTCACACTGAGGAAAGATACTTGCCCACCGATATTTATTAATGGAGAACAGATACCACAAGCAGTTGCCGTTAAATACCTGGGTATACATCTGGATAGGAAACTTAACTGGAAAATACACATTCAGAAGAAAAGAAAACAACTAGAAGAAAAACTCAAAAGCCTTTATTGGCTACTAGGAAGAAAATCTCAACTATCGACATACAACAAACTATTGATCTACAAAGCTATCCTAAAACCCATATGGACTTACGGAATTGCACTTTGGGGGACAGCATTTAAGAGCAATACAAAAATTATTCAAAAGTTTCAAAATAAGATACTAAGGATCATCCTGAACGCCCCAAAATATGTACTGGTATGGCTGCTCCACCACCAAATTGCAAGATACGCCATCAAACACATTCACCGACTGGAGAACCATCCCAACGGGCTCGCCAAAGCACTCATCTCAGCAAACTACACCAAAAGATTAAAAAGAAAAACGCCCTTGGACCTAACTGGCATTCCAAGTCAATCTAGAACATAATCTTTTCTTAAATTAGGAGAGACTGCAACTGTGCACTCTCTCAAGCATTCAATAGTTTATTTTGCAGACAGCTTTTTTGTTACTTTGTTATTCTTAAAATTTACCTAATGTCCATTGGACAGATGTAAATTCTATCCAAAATAAAAAAAAGCATAATTATTTATGCCCTAACACTTCTTGCATTATATAACCAAAAACATAGTTGTCATAGTTTTAATTGTAATTCATATGCAATTATAATTAATTTTTTATTCAAAAAGCGTGGACTACGGCATGTCTCATTAATAGGAAATTATGTCAGATGGACAATTATGATTAGATAAATCTTTTTCATTAAATAAATTAAAAATCTTATATATAAAAATTGAACTCTCGATCAAATGATTCGGTACAACTCGAAAACGGCTAAACCGATTTGACCAGTCTTAGTCCTGAAAAATGTGTGCCAATCCAGAGATGGTCGGAAAGGTGAGATATTATTTCAAATTAGCGTAGAAACTTTACATTTTCGAAATTTAAAATTTTTTGTAGAAGCGCAATTTAAATAAAACAATGGACGGTGGCTAATACATGAAATGTCAAACGTTTTTGACAGATGATGTTCAATTACGATTGATAGGATGTCTTACGTGAATATTATTTAATTATGATTAAATTGTAGTAAGTAGTTTTGTTTGTCTCAAGTTTCACTAGAGACTCAAAATATCAACTTTTTTGAAATGATAATATGAAATTGCACTTTTTGGCATATTTTTCTCAAACACGCTGCTCTGAAAGATCTCATGTGTATAATTATATACTCATTGTTATTTATGAAACATTTTCTAGGTTACATTATTTTTTATTTATGTTATTTAAATTAAGAACTTAAATTTGGTATCGATCAAATGGACATTTTGTCGAATAACATTTTCCCAGTTATAATTTCCCAGAATTTATCGAAGAATAGATAGTAATATATGAAGGTCCGGGGTTAAAAAGGTCCACCACTGATGTGCCAAAATCAGTAAAGTTAAGCATTGTTTAATAGCAATATTTGAAAGTTGAGGGAAAAAGATATATAACCAGCTATTACTTTGATTCATATGACTTTGCTATCGGGAGATAAAAGGTCTTTGAAAATCCATAATACTTACTTTATTTTTTTTTTAAACTACTTTTTTATTAAACTTACTTTAATTCATCGAATATTACTTGAAACTTTTCAAAAAGCAGGTCAAAGAAGAAACACTTAATTCATTTTCTATCTATCCTCGCAGAAATTTAAAAATTTTGTATAAGCTCAGTAGTATTATTTACAATTATACACAAAATCCAGACTCCAAAAAGAATCTGAAAAACTTGAAAAGTAATCAATAAGTCGAAAGACCAAGAAAAACTTGGATTGGATTATACCATGTTGTCTATAGAAAGTGTATAAAACTTCCAGTTTGATTGTATTGACAAAATATAGACAAACTAATCGGGTTTATTATTTTTATAATACTTCATTGTATATAGCATTCAAACAACTCATCCTTATACACTTAAAGTATTAATATTTTTGATTCTCTAGAAATTGTGTATACCATACTTAGCAAAACAACGTTTGCCGGGTTAGCTAGTATTAAATATGAATTTGAGTGTTTCAAAATCAAATTTGAAGTTATTTGAGATAGCGTGCTCAATAAAAGTACTTTTGTGTATTTAGTAGTATTTTTAGTATGAAAATTCGAATTTTAGTATGTTATTTCAAAAATAGCTATAAATAAATGAAATCAACACACTAGCTTCAAGTAAAATAATTTTTATAATTGCACATCATATTTACTTTATCTGATTTTATTATTCATTTGTAGATGCACGGAAAAGGTTGGCGGATTAGTAGATGACAAGTATTGTAGAATTGCACAAGGATTGAAACAAGAAACTGATTCTACTGATTTTGAGCCTCCACCACCAAAATCAAGACCGTGTCAGATTGCTCCATGCATTGCCAGGTATTCCAATTAAATATTTAATTGTTTAGTTACTTATAAATGGGACATATAATTATTATTGCAAAATATTACTTTTGCTTCGTGTCAAAAATTGATATGTAACCTATGGGAATGTAAACAAAACTTGTACATATTATTAAATTCTATATAAATATTTAGCTAGTGGGGCGCATGGCATCGTGCCTTAAGGGGTTAGGGGTTCTTGAAATTTTTGAAAAATCGATTTTTGTTTTTTTGCATTTTTGATAAGTGTAATATCTTGAAAATATTCTCCGAAAATTTCAAGTAGATCCGATGATTACTTTTTGAGTTATTGGACTCTCACCAGCGCGCTGTAGCAAGTGGAATGGTCGATACTTATACTCAAGCATTGATAATTTACTTTCAATATGCGTAATTCAAGATTGAATCCATAATCAGAAAAAATTGAAAGCTTCCAACCAACTAGTGTGAAAAATATGCCCAAAAACCGTGAATACTAGTTCTACTAACGTACAAATTGCTGCATGCATATACATAATCATTATTAGTGATTATGAATACCCTAGGATCTAATTGTGGGTATAATTTCCATTGGTATGCTAAAAAATTGGATGCTGCACGTGTGAAAGTGGCAGATCAGCGCGCCAACGAGAACACTTGAGAGGTCAGAAAGCTTAGTAGGCAACAGCAAATGGAAATTTTGGCAATTGGAAAATACACAAAATGTGTACACATTATTAAAATCTCTATAAAATATCTGATAATTTGATGTTCATATGTCCAATTAATATTTTTGACCGCCAAAAGACATTTTTTTAACTTATTTTTATTGAGAGTCTATGACCGTTGGACCTGCCTCCCCAAAACTTTAATCAGTTTTTCATCTTGTCAATGCAAGTAAAATGTTTTTTGAATTATTAAAATCGGTTGACCGGTGTTCTCGAAATCGTCGACGGAAATTTGTATCCACACATACACACACACATACACACACATACAAACACAAATACATCCATTTTTTCTAAGGTATGCCAAAGTATTCAGAAACCTTTGAAACGTAAAGATATATAAAAATTTGCATTTTCGATTTTTTTGCGATTACTATAACTTATCCTACGGGAAGCACTTTGCAGCAAAATATAAATATTATTCGTTGTGTTCTGTTTTATTTAATGTTGTTAAAACAACTAAGATCTTTATATAAGATTTATGTATTAAAATTTATATGGTTTATGTGTTATCTTCTATATATATAAAAATAAGTCGGGTTTTCCTTCCTGACGAAATAACCCCAGAACGCACGAACCGATTTCAACAATTTTTCATTCATTGGAAAGGTCTCGAGCTCCGCAAGATTTATAGCTAAGAAAATTAGTGGTGCTTTAATGCAAATTGCTGGAACTTCACGCACCGTAATTAAAAATACGTGTAATGACATTAGTGACAGAATTATGTTTGGTTAAGTCAACGAGCAATTCTTGCCGCAAAGAATAATGATGTATACGCACTGAATTTCACCATTCAATCAAAAATTGCTGGCGATTTGGTGACATACCATTGATTCCGACTGGTCTTCTGTTTGACTTCAAACGATTGCTATTTCCAGTTTGCCTTGCGTTCGCAATAACAAGTCTCAAAGCCAATCGCTTAGTGTTTGCGGGATAAATTTCAAATAGATTATTTAGAAAATCATTGTTTTTTACATGGGCAGTTATACGTTGCCTGTTCACGAGTTGGAAAACCATCCGCTTTGTTTGTGTTAACGTCAAACCAAAAAACAAAAAATGTGATTTACCAAAGAGCACTTCAATGAAACGGATAATTTGCGGATTCACTTTCATTCACTTAGAGAAGTTCAACTAAAAAACACTTCATTTTTGTAATCGAAATAAATTCATTACTGTTGTATAATAAAATCAAATTTTTCCTTTTCAAATATAAAACAAACAAAAAATTACTTCATCTTTCTCACGAAACCATCTGGTGGCGAAACGGAGTTCGTCGGGTTTGCTAGTCACTTATATGATAATATTAACTAAAAGATACTAATAAAAATCTATGTTGATTAATTGATTCCATTTAAAAAGCTATAATTGTAGCCTCGATAAGTAATTTTCAATTTAAAAAAATTCTATTAAAATATCTTTGTGATTTATCGTTATACCAATTTTACCGGTAAAAGTGCTGTTATTCTTGTTTACATATGGTTTATCGAGTGCGGTGTTTTGGTATACACAGAACTCAAAATTTCTAAATCTGAAGGACCTTCATTAATTTTTGGGCGTAATTTTTTTTGGTCTAAAAGATGTCTGATAAAATAATTAGTCAATGTAAAAGTTGTGTTGAATCTCAGATATCACATAAAGATTTTTTTTAACTTCCCGTAGAGCAAAATATAGTAATTACTATTTGTTGTCATTAAAATATTTTTAACTATTGGAATTTACATTTTCTCTGGAAGGTGGATGCTAGGTGATTGGCAATCATGTGTGAACAACTATAAATACAGGAGTGTAAAATGCGTCAAACCAAGTGGAAGCGGAGAAGGAATGTCTAGCATAGTTCGCGATGCAGAATGTCAAGGAGATAAACCTAGTAACAAGTGAGCAATTACATACAAAGAATATCACTAACGGGAATATAGTTTTTTTTTATTCTAATTTTCATTTAATTTATTTTTAATATGACAATCTAGTAAAATGCAACCGAAAGATATAAGGTAACTTTGACTAAAATGAATAGATGTCCAATAACAAAGCCTTGACATGATTCCTAAACCAATAAAATCCTAAGTTGTTTTTTATCAGCCCGGTCAATTTGCGCTTTCAAGGTTACAATAACTCATAACAGCCTGTAACTTGGTAAAATTGTAATACAATTCAAAAAAAATCTCAAAAGTCCGTATCGTTCCGGTGCGAGCTAAAAAGATTGGCACAAGGTCAAAGGTCAAAAAAAATGCATCAATACTTTTATTACTTAGGGATACTGTTATAAAAATATATTACTTTGAAAAGTTCGTTTAAACGCCATATGCGAGGTAGTATGCTTAGCGCGTTTTCAACGTAGTTTTCCCAGTAGGCCTATTTCACGGGTCTGTTGTGATTTTGTATGTTTCGAAACTATTTCAAAATATTTGGGTTGGTAAAAATAAAAGCAATAATTACAAAACAGATGATAATGTGTGTCGGATTCATTTTTTTCACCTTTGACCTTGTGCCTATTTTTTAGCTCGCACCGGAACGGTGAGGACTTTTGAGATTTCTTTTATAATTGTATTATTATGAACAATTTTACCAAATTACAGTCCATTATGAATTATTAAAATCTTCACCCTGATTTTAGCCTTAAATTGACCGGGCTACAAGCAGTATTTACCGTTTGAGTAATAGTGAAATAAATTGAATTCGCAAACTCATACTTTAAGCTACATTAATGGTTTGATGGTCATCAACATAATATATAATGTTTATAATATTATTATTGAATTATTCATATATCTGTTGTCGATATATTTTTGTATATAATTGTTTTTTATCATTTGCAGATGTCCTTGCACAGTACAAGATCGCATGGGTGTTCGAACACATAAACGAAATATGATAAATTTAGAAAAAAACAATATATTTCCAATAAATATGAACTATTTGCAAAACGAGTTAGATTTGTTATCGAGAAAACAATCTAAACTTGATGATGAAAGACTCGATGATGATGAAGTAAGATGACACCATCTTTGCATAGTTTGAAATATAAACATATATATATATATATATATATATATATATATATATATATATATATACATATATATATACACATATATATATATATATAAATAAATATATATATATATATATATATATATATATACTAGCAAACCCGACAACTCCGTTTCGCCACCAGATGGTTTCGTGAGAAAGATGAAGAAATTTTTTGTTTGCTTTATATTTGAAAAGGAAAAATTTGATTTTATTATACAACAGTAATGAATTTATTTCGATTACAAAAATGAAGTGTTTTTTAGTTGAACTTCCCTAAGTAAGTGGAAGTGAATCCGCAAATTATCCGTTTCATTGAAGTACTCTTTGGTAAACCACATTTTTTGTTTTTTGGTCTGACGTTACCACAAACAAAGCGGATGGTTTTCCAACTCGTGAACAGGCAACGTATAACTGCCCATGTAAAAAACCCGAACTACTACTAGCAAACCGGACAACTTCGTTTCGCCACCAGATGATTTCGTGAGAAAGATGAAGAAATTTTTTGTTTGCTAGTAGAACGCAAGGCAAACTGGAAATTGCAATCGTTTGATTGCAAACGGAAGACCAGTCGGAATCATTGGTATATCACCAAATCGCCAGCAATTGTTAATTGAATGGTGAAATTCAGTGCGTGTACATCATTATTCTTTGCGGCAAGGATTGCTCGTTGACTTAACCAAGCATAATTCTAATAATTCTCACTAATGTCATTACTCGAATTTTTAATTACGGTGCATGAAGTTCCAGCAATTTGCATTAGGGCACGATGCCATGCACCACTAATTTTCTTAGCTATAAACCTTGCGGAGCCTTCCAACGAATGAAAAACTGTCGAAATCGGTTCGTGCGTTCTGGAGTTATTTCGTCAGGAAGGAAAACCCGACTTATTTTTATGTATATATATATATATAATATATATATATATATATATATATTTGGAAATATGACCAAACAACACTCTTTTATGCACTATTTTATTAAATAATAATTTTCACAAAATGTTTCGAGACTAGGTTTGTCTCATCATCAGTGTGTGTATAACATTTAAAATTTAAATTATGGAAACCTATTAATTAACATTATGTTATCTATTACACGTTGTTCGAAATACTATTTCAACTATTGATATCTTTCGGGTGTGTTCAGCTATCTCAGGTAATTTTACTTTTCGGTTTTTCAAAACGTTTAGGGGACTTTTTTTATATTCTCCTCCATTCGCCTTCCAGAGTGTGTCGTCAGCGTCGTCTGTGTGGCCACGATTAAAATCATCACACACTTCTTCACCATCTAGCACGATTTGCAAGAGTCCAAATAACACTTATCAAGCGATACTTTGACAGCAATGGTATTTTTACCCATAAAAAATCAATGATAAATCAACCCACGAAATTGCTTTGAATTTGTGGTTTCGAAAAACTCAAAAGTAGCGTCACTTGAACCTCTGTACCTTGTAAACCAATCGTTCGAATGTCATGAAATTAATGTTGTTGCTTCCTACAAATCAGATGTATGATTACAAAGCTATATCATTTATGTGTTATCCTACGGACTTATTGAGTGGCGTTATATATATATATATATATATATATATATATATAGAAATAATTCTGCTGGATTATGTGATTATCTAATTATCATCCTGAAAGTTAAACTAAAACCCAATCACTAATGATGTATTCTATATTCTCTCATACAATTTTTTACTTTTTTATTACCAACCTCTAAATTTTCATAGCCATTTTAGCAATTCAATCAGTTTTGATCCGGCGTTCTGTCAACGAATATTTTTGACATAATTTCAGTTCAGATATTTAAGCTTGAAGAAAAAGTTTAAAATATTCTTTAAAATACAATTTATTAATATTAGAGTTGTCCAGTCCCTATACTTTTTTATTTTGAATTCACCTTTTTTCATTTTGATTGTTTTAATGCGGAATTTACAAAATATATACAACTTTTTACTTCAAAATACTCTGTATTTTTATCAAGTCCACCCCTATAATTTTGTTTATTATTCTGACCATTTTTTTTTTTCATTTTAATTATTTACAATTTGAAATTAGAAAATACATAGAACTCTCTTTACTTTAAAAAACTATTTGTTTTTATTAAGGCTTTTTTAAAATTTTAGAATTAATTTTCTTTTAGTTTTAATCTGACCTTTATTTGATATAATTTTAGATAAGATTTTTTTGATTATATGAAAATGGTTAAATGTTATTTTAAAAAACGAATTACATTTATTAAGGGTTGTTCAACCCTAACACATTTTTTTGATTATGAGGTCAATTTTTTTAATGCGGAATTAAAATACGTTTTACTTCAAAATACTATTCATTTTCATCAAGCATTATACAGGCTTAATATTTTGTTCGATACCGAAAGTTCCAGCAAATTACCTTGAGGCACGATGCAATACACCACTAGTTTTAATGTTTATAATGCGGATTTAAAAAATGTCCACACTAAATTTTAAAAATTGCACAACTCTAAACTTTTACCCTCCTTCCACAAATCTCTATTCCATAATAGCCATTTTTGTAATCGAATAATTTTTCACCACGCTTTAAGTCAGTGAGTGTTTTGTTTTTTGAATTTTAATTGATATTTTTATAACAAAGCATTAAGTATACTTAAAAACAACCCATTTATTTTTATCAAGGATTGTTTCCCTCTCACATTTTCGAATTGTACAAATATTTCCCGATGCGCACAAATAGTACATAGTCGGTTTGCATGAATAGCAATTTTAGCATGGAAGTAAAGAATGATTAAAAAATTGATATATATATTGTTGTACTCCCCTGATATTACAAGTTCCTAACCACTGTCATAATATTAGATTCCTAACAAGTCCAGACTGAAATCTTAGAACCCCTGAGCTTTAGCTGATATTAACGGTTCATATTAACTTTTCTCAGACTACTGCGTAGTAGCTGACATTACACATTCTCTCACGAAATCATAAATCTACATCGACAATTCTCAGCAAGATCCTATTATCGACATTCCGCCTAGTTAACAATTCTCACCAAGTTCGCATGAATAACATTTTGTTTAATCAGCTAAATTCATTACTTTGTCCTTTTCGTTGTATAGAACATTCGAGACAAATCCCCACTACGTTTCAAAGGATTTTAGTTTTATTAATTATGAAATAAATCAGTCTTAATCTGTCGGTCGCCGGGCAAACACTTCTCTTCCAATACCTCCGAGTTCCTTGTACTTAAAGTGAAATAAAGTGAAGTTTTTGAAATAGTCTTTTCATTTATCAATTTCAAGTATTTTCAGCAAGTGAGTTTTCAGGAAAGTCGGAAGGTCCAGAGCAACAACACCGATTTGCATATAGCGGCGCCAACAGCCCTTTTCTGTTCATCAACGCGGTGTCCAACATATTATTTGGTGACAGCGGTGTTTGACTCCCAACATATTATTTGGTGACAGCGGTGTTTGACTGATGAAGTAATATTCAAAATTTTTTGTGAGCTTGAAAGAACGGCGTTTGAAAAATAATTGCCAAGAGTGACAAAAAAATATAAGGGTGCTACTTCAAACTAGGCAGTACATCGTGGAAAACTTTGCCTCCGAGGATAGCCTTACCAAAAGTGGACTTAGTTGATGATCAGAAATCGAAGACTCAAATATTGAATAATTCAAGACCCGAAGTAAAATATAAATCAAGACCCGAAGTATAAAATAATTCAAGACCCGAAGTATAAAATAATTCAAGACCCGAAGTATAAAATAATTCAAGACCCGAAGTAATAAAATAATTCAAGACCCGAAGTAAAATATAAATCAAGATCCGAAGTAAAATAAAATTAAAAAAAATCAAGAAGCAAGAATACGAATCAAGAATTAATAAGAAAAGTCAAGAAAACTCTAGTAGATAGCAGAAATCAAGATTCAAGAATCAAGAAAAATTGTTGAAAGAATCAAGAAAAGTGAGAAGTAAAAAGTTATAAAATCAAAAAAATAAAAGTGTTAGAAAATTTCAGTGCATATTCGAGTGTTAGTGCAACATTACAAGTCCCTTGAACTACTACAAGTACCAGGCCAAAAGGAAAATATTCAGGAGGATTCCAAGTTAGTAAACTAAATTTAAATATTTTGTATATTGTAAATTTTTGCGCTTCTGTTTTACTGTATTTTTTCTTAATTTTTTCTTTTTTTTTTCCTTTTCAATCAAATAAATAATGATGAATAGCACAATTGAATCAATTTCTGATGCAAGATTTTGTTTCCAAACGGCAATTCCTCTAATTCCAACTTTTGACGGAGAACCTTCAGCGCTCCCTGCATTTATTACGGCATGTGATTCATTAAATACTGATTTAACACCTACAGAAGCGGAAAAATTGCTTACCATTATAAAACTAAAATTAGACAAAAATATTTTAGCAAAAATTCAATTTATGAAAATAGATTCATGGAAAAATTTAAAAGCTTTTTTAACAAAAGAATATTCGGTAACAAGACCTATTGCAAGTTTAATATCTGAAATGAGTAATTTAAAACAAACATATAATGAATCTGTAAAAAGTTTTGGAGACAAAATAGAAGAACAATTACGACAAATTTATTACGCAAACATAAACTTACAAGGACAAGACTCAGCTGACAGAACGCAAACAACATTTACTGAAGTAGGCATAAAAACTTTTGAAAACAGCCCTTTCTGTTCATCAACGCGGTGCCCAACATATTATTTGTTGGGTTACCAAATAATATGTTGCAGTTACTTTGATGCATTAACGAAGATCAACATTCCTAAATAATATGTTGAAAATATGTACCAATAATATGTTGGCAGTAAAATACCGCTGTCACACGACCAAATAATATGTTGCAGTTACTTTGATGCATTAACGAAGATCAACATTCCTAAATAATATGTTGAAAATATGTACCAATAATATGTTGGCAGTAAAATACCGCTGTCACACGACCAAATAATATGTTGCAATTACTTTGATGTGTTAACGAAGATCAACATTCCTAAATAATATGTTGGAAATATGTACCAATAATATGTTGGCAGTAAAATACCGCTGTCACACGACCAAATAATATGTTGCAATTACTTTGATGTGTTAACGAAGATCAACATGCGTTTGGTGTGAAGATTTTCAATTTATTATTATGTACTTGTACAGGTTTGTTATTAATAAGTATGGTACTATTTATATCATCTGTTTTTAATATTTTATAAGGACCTTTAAATAATGGCATTAATTTTTTGCATTTTCTGGGGTACGGTGTTTCATCTCTGAGTAGTACTAGGTCATCTATTTTGAATAATTTTGGATTCGAATTTCTATCATAATATTCTTTAGATTTTTCTTTATTTTTTATAAGATTTTCACGTGCCTTAAAATTCGCCTGTTGTAATCTAGATTTCAGTTCGTTTGTATATATGTCATAATTGTACAGTATGTCGTTTTTCTCATTAATAAATAAAGGTAATTCAATTTTTCGTCCAAATAATAATTTCACAAAAACAACCAATTTTAATCTATCTCTATCTATTTTAGGAATGAATATTATAATTATCCTCAGTATGATATTTTTGGCTTACGGACAACTCGAACCTGACTACGAAATAGAACAAATGACAAACTACTCGGGATTTTATTACGAACATGTTACAACAATTAATTTATATAATTCTAGATGGAAATTATTAACGTATGTAGATTTATCAGAATTTAGAACACAATTTAAATACATTATTAATATTTATGATCAAACAAAAGAACTTTGCAATGTCTCCAAAATTTTAGAATGCCATACAATATTAAAACAAATGGAAATAGATTGTAACAACATTCAAATTCAAAATAAATTGATTCAAAAAATGCTAGGAATAGATAACAGAATATCAAAAAGAGCTTTAGTGAATATTATTGGTTCTATATCTAAAACACTTTTTGGTACATTAAATGAAGATGATGCTATTTATTACGATGCCCAAATTAAAACTTTACAAAATAATCAAAATCATATTCTAGAACTTGCAAAGCAACAATCATCTATTTTTGAGTCTCAATTAGCTTATTTTCAAAACAGTACAGAAAATATGAATTATGTTTCAAAACAATTAACAGAAAACACAAATAAATTTTATGAATTGGAAAAAGATGTTAAAACCAATAATATCATAACAACTCTGAATAGTGTCTTTATATTGTTCACAAATATTATAAATGAATACCAAGTAACACAATCAAAAATCGTTGAAATTATTATAAGCTCTATGGAAGGCAAATTACATCCATATGTTTTTTCGAACGAAATTTTTTATAAAGAATTACAACACATAAATTTAAATTTACCTATAGCTCTTAGATTACCTTTTGATGTACAATCACTAAATATTCAAAAATTATATAAATCCATTGAAACTCATATATATTTCTTTAATAATAAATTAAATTTTCTATTAATAATTCCGATTATTACACCAAAAAATTATAATGTTTATAAAATTTCAGTAATTCCGAAGTTAATACACCAAAATATTTATTCTGTTTTAATTCCAAAAGAGCATATAATAGTGATAGATTCTGATATACACGAGTATTTTTTTTGTAACGAATTATATTTAAATAGTTGTATAAAACTGGATGAAAAATTAATTTGTGAACAAAATAAACCTATATCTATTTATAATGGTCACAATAATGAATGTGAAATAGAACTATTTCTTCCAAATTTGAATGTACCTTCAACATGCAATAAGAGAATTTTTAATATTACTCATCCATTATTTTTGCAATTACCTTTTCCAAATTCATGGATCTATATTTTTCCAAGTAAAGACATTATTGATATAAATTGCAACAATACGAGAAAATCAATACTTTTGTCACAAATCGGGAAATTAAAATTAAAACCAGGCTGTAAAGCACAAAATAGATTTACAAAATTGCATACAAAAGAAAATTTTAAAAGCTCAATTACAACTCAACTTAACTATATTTCAAAAGTAGATATGAGTAATATTATAAATATGGAAATACATAATAATACTGTACCACAAATACCAAAGTATATAAAGAATTTAGAACATAAAGACGTAATACCAGAATTATATAAATTAAGTAAAAACATAGAAGATTTTAAACGAAATTCAAATATTGATTTAGAGGAAGTACAACTAAGATCAAACCATATTTTTTATTGGATAATACCAATTTCATTAATAATTTTAGCTTTTATCGTATTTAAATTCAAATCGATCATAAGAAATATTTTTAAAAGAACTATCAATGAAACCAATACTAATATCGAAGGAGATGTAAGTAATGATATAGAATCGAGAAGAGAAAGTCCAAATCCTGCAATAAATTAGAAAATAATATATCATATAGTTTTATCTTAGTTGTATAATGTATGAAATAGATATTAAAATTTTAATTTTCTACTACAAGCATAAATTAATTATAAGTTGAACCTTACAATCTTTCGTAATTATCATATCATTATCAATTTTTAAGGGATAATTTTGAATTTATTACATTCTTATTAATTTTAAATAGTTGATTTATGATTATTAAATATAGCATAATAGATTATTGATAATCAATCATTAATTATTGAATTCCTTTCCTTGACTTATTGATTAATTATTAGTTATCGATTATTGATTGATTGAATATTGATTATTAATTATTAATTATTGACTATTGATTATTGAATATTAATTATTGATTATTGATTATTGATTATCAATTGATTTTATTGATTTTTTTTAATGTAGTATGCAAATAGTGAACATAATTTTGATAATGATTCCTTGAATTAAATAATAATTGTAATTTTAAATTTACCTAAACAAATTCAAGTATTAATTTAGATTTTATTGCAAAAGTTAATGATTTAGTTAATGTTTAATGAGTAATTATCTCAAGTTTTAGGTAAATTTAGAAAATATTTTGAATAAATTTATAATTTTATAGAATTATTAGTTAAAGAAAATTGAACTTCCACATTTTTTATTTTCAATTTAAATCTAAAAGCTAATTTAAGAATATCCAAGATTACTGTTCAAACGTATTGGGGATTGAAAATTTTTTTTTTCCTTTTCGTGATATTTAATACTTTATAGTCAAATCTAATGAATTGTTGCGATTTTTGTTATTTATTTTTCTTGAATTGAATAATGTTTTTTTTTGTCTTTTGGTGTCAGTTTTTTTTTACGGTAGCGCCGGGAGTCGCTACATTGGCGAGGGAGGTGTTGTACACCCCTGATATTACAAGTTCCTAACCACTGTCATAATATTAGATTCCTAACAAGTCCAGACTGAAATCTTACAACCCCTGAGCTTTAGCTGATATTAACGGTTCATATTAACTTTTCTCAGACTACTGCGTAGTAGCTGACATTACACATTCTCTCACGAAATCATAAATCTACATCGACAATTCTCAGCAAGATCCTATTATCGACATTCCGCCTAGTTAACAATTCTCACCAAGTTCGCATGAATAACATTTTGTTTAATCAGCTAAATTCATTACTTTGTCCTTTTCGTTGTATAGAACATTCGAGAAAAATCCCCACTACGTTTCAAAGGATTTTAGTTTTATTAATTATGAAATAAATCAGTCTTAATCTGTCGGTCGCCGGGCAAACACTTCTCTTCCAATACCTCCGAGTTCCTTGTACTTAAAGTGAAATAAAGTGAAGTTTTTGAAATAGTCTTTTCATTTATCAATTTCAAGTATTTTCAGCAAGTGAGTTTTCAGGAAAGTCGGAAGGTCCAGAGCAACAACACCGATTTGCATATAGCGGCGCCAACAGCCCTTTTCTGTTCATCAACGCGGTGTCCAACAATATATATATATATATATATATATATATATCCAACTAGCTCCAGACGATACATAAATTTACTTATACCATTCCCTTAAAATGAAAATAGCAACAATAATAAATTTAACAGACCTCGCCATCCTACTATCTAATAAAAAATTCTGGGACACCAACATTGACCTGGTAATAAGCACACTAAAAAATTACTCTTGCCCTACAAGCATAATTAACTCAGTATTAAATAACAGACGCAACCACCATTTCAACAAACAAAACAACCTCACCTATCATAAAAACCGTTTAGACCCCGAGTCATATAGGGTGCATTCGCGTTGGACGCTTACGTGCTGTGAGTGCTTACACTTATAAGCACAAATTTTTAGTGTTCGAGATGGCCGATAAGCGGTTTGAATCAATAACTAAATTTCGTTCGTTTTGGATACTGTGAGCGTCAATAATCATCAACATGGCGGCAACTGGCGCTGACAGTAATTGTGTAAATTTTATTACTTTCTTGTACTGTGTCACATAAGTACGCTCATTGTCGTAGAATCATCGTAGCATGTTCGTAGCACCTACTTTGCACTCATAAATAAATTAACATTATTACGCTTATTAATTTATCATAAGCGACGTTTTATCAATTTGTTGTTTCATAATTTTTTCGTGCAATTTCGCGTGTTTTTGTGTTTTTTTTTTCAAATTTATTTGTATGGTGAGTTTCTTTACATTGGTAATTCTATGTTTGTTTTTCATATATACTTTTCATATATAATTTCACAATATATATTAGTTAAAAAACAAATTTATTAAATTGGTTAAATTCATGCTTTTTACATGTTTTTATTTATACTTGTCTGTAATTACGTATTTTTTATATTGTTTTAAATTGTCCCCCTGAAATATTTAATTGTAGCACTGAAGATGGGTCAAATCAAGACCCGAAACGTATGTTTTCTGAATAAAAACATTTTCTTTCAATAAAACTGTTTTTAATTACTGGATGGATGCCCAAGAACAATATATATATATATATATATATATATATATATATATATATACTAGCTGACCCGACAGACGTTGTTCTGTACCCACGTCTACAATTTTTCAATATTTTATACTAATATTTACTGCTTAGTTAAAAATAATAATTACTGGTTTTCAAATTACTATTTACACCAATATATGAGTGATGTTGAATGTAGAACTGTTTCAAATAAAATGATTGTTCTCAGTTCCCACAGTTAACACTTTAATTATTCATTTAACAAATATTAAAAAATGTTCAATAAAATTGTATATTAAAAATTGTACACTGCGATATTGAACAAATTTATTTCCAATAGTTCAATTTATTTTATTGCATTTAAGGGTTATATAGTATTTTTAGTCATACCTGTAGATGTGGATGTATAAATGAATGATTTTTTATTTATTCACGACTAAAACATTGATTTTCCAAATTTATCACACTAAAAATGATCGTCTGCGTTTGTGATTTATGGTCATAGCATAAGATACACGTGTTGAAAATTGAAATATTTTAAAAAGTACAACAAATTCAGAAAGAATTAATATATAGCATTCGCGGCAAAGGTGCAATATCACCTTTTATTTTTCTACCCAAAATAATTGCTTCAATAATGTTGCCTATAATTTTTATAATTTCGTACCATATTTTAACTGGCTTTTTGTAATTTTAATATCTAAATTACATTTTTCTCATTAATAATTCAATATACATTATTATTTATGTTCATATTTGAAGTGAATGAATTTGTCAAATCCTTTTCACATGTGCTCTATTCAACTTACGATCAACAAAATTATTGCTCTGTGAATTTTTTTACTGTGCTCCAATTTACTTGATATTTTGGAAATAGGCTAATAGCCGCATTAATTGGATTATTGCTCTTTTAATTCTGATTTTATCAGAACTTGTAATACACTATTTTAAAGGTGATTAAATGAGCTACAACTTTCTCTATCATAAATTTTACCGTAACTTCTCTTATTGTGAAACGGCAAAGGGTTAAAGGGCTCGAAAGACCTCTGGTTGGACAGCCGCGCACTCCTTAATTAATACCTCTATCAATATTTGTGTAATGGAAAAATAATAAACAACAATAATTAGTCAGAAAAATACCTCGAATTTTCATATATATATATATATATATATATATATATATATATATATATATATATATACTTTTATACGTATTCTTTCAGAGATATTATAATGAGAAATTGGATGTTTTTTTAATATTTTTTTTTCATGAAATCATGAGTTTTTTGCGCAGACTGTCAGACGCATATTATATTATTTGCATCTTATATTAATTTAATGTTTGGCACATCTCAGCTGCTTTTCGGCATTAATAACGTGACGTTACATTTTTCTTATTCATAATCATGAATTTATTATATTTTAATATTGCCTTAGCCTATAAGTGAATAGATTTGTTTGGTAAATGACAGTCTTCAATTGTTTTTAATGTCAAACTAAGCTTCAAATATTTTCAAGGGCAAACAATGATAAGCGTTTTTTTGAAATTTTTTCCATTTATTTCTACAATCTAACTATATTTCTATGAATCAAAACATTCTTGAAAATTTCCCGAACAAACTTCAGAAAGATTCATGAAAATCCGAATTATAATTTAGGAGGATTAATGAAACTTACATTGTTACAGAAGAATTTTATATATAAGATATAGATATACATATATATATATATATATATACATATATATTTACATATATATATATATATATATATATATATATATATATATATATATATATATATATATATATATATATATATATATGCATTTACACTCAGTCATTCTCGCATTATTTATAGGGCAGTAAATATCAACCAGAACGTAGCAATGAAAAAAAAGCAATAAAATCAAGAAGTATTGATGAAAGTGATGTAAGAGATGGCGGGAAAGGTTTCGATAAACTGTTTCAATGCAATGTAAGTTATAGATGTTTAGTTTTTGTAGAAATTTGGTATATTTTGTATTTATATATATATATATATATATATAAATATATAAATATATATATATATATATATATATATATATATATATATATATATAGAATTTTGTGATATGAGTGGAACGAATATTAAATGTTAAATATGAGCAATAAAACTCTCAGATTTTTAACACACAATCATCCTTCCCTCGTGTCCCAGAAAAAAGAAGAAAACAAGTTTATTGGCACTATTTGCCTCCCTTACATTAAAAATCACTTTCCTGTTTGGAAAAAACTGTTTGATTTCGTGGAGTTGCTTTTGGTTTGCAATATTGATCATACTCTAAACATTTTATTTTTAAACCTAAAATCATCAACAAGTTTAAATCGTACTTCTAATAAAGTGTATAACATTGACTGTACAAATTTTGAGGCCACTTATGTTGGCGAAACCGGACAACATCTACAAAAACATCTTAGACAACATTATAACAACTCTAAAAATAAAAATAAAAATCAAACAATGATAACTGACCACATCCAAAGTTTCAATCATATTTTCAATATTGATGTTGCCACAATTTTATATCACAAGTCGAATACATCACAGAGGCTTTTCAGAATCATGTTTCATACATCTTTATAAAAATAGCATAAATAAAAGAATTGATACTTTTTCACTGTGTGAGAATTACCAAGTAGTTTTAAACAAATTTTCGAAGTTCATCCCCTTAAAATAATCACCTATCCTGATTCGACATTTTAATTATATTGATTTTAATTTTAATTAATTTCTGTTTTAATTTTCATCTCAATTCTACTAATTTGACCACCCTCACAATTGTCATCCTTTTGTCTTTTTACAATTCGTTTTAAAAATTATATAATTGTTCCGATTTGAAGTGACAAGAATTGTTTTTTATTGTGCATTTGTGAACAATTATTATTATGAAATAATTAGGATTACTACAATTACATGTAAGTTTTTACACCACTTACCATCACTTTTTATACCACTTTCTTATAAATTAGTTTTAATTAATAGTTTTAATCTGTGCCTTTAAACTAGAGTCCACTGAAGATGACACAAAACAATGTGTCAAAACGTATGAAAACAATAAAAATGTTATGAGTTCATACAAGTTTTTAATTGATATATTGCCCTGAAGAGTGAATCCCACGTATCTCAACATTAAAATTATTAAAATTTTAACATATTTTAACATATAACATATACTTGCTCTACGCGGCAAGTGCGTACTATGCAGTATGGAGACTGTGTTATAAAAAACTCGTATTTAACATACAATTCGTAGTGCGTTCTAGGCTAATTCGCAGTGCCTTCTATGGAACCTTACATAGTGCAGTATGGGAACCGTGCTATGAGAGCCTCAGAGTTAGTACAAATCGCACAATTTTTATTGTGCTGTATAGAGACCAAGAAATACAACTTAAAGTAGGAGTGATACGGACAAAATGACATGTATGACATAGACACCGTACTATGCAGTATGGAGACTGTGTTATAAAAAACTCGTATTTAACATACAATTCGTAGTGCGTTCTATGCTAATTCGCAGTGCCTTCTATGGAACCTTACATAGTGCAGTATGGGAACCGTGCTATGAGAGCCTCAGAGTTAGTACAAATCGCACAATTTTTATTGTGCTGTTTAGAGACCAAGAAATACAACTTAAAGTAGGAGTAATACGGACAAAATGACATGTATGACATAGACACCTTATTCAAAATTCAAAAATTGGCGCGACGCAGTAGTCAGCTCAAACGTGTTCCTAGGCAGCTATTATATAATCAGGCATGCCTAAAAGATAAAAGTCGATAACAAAACTTACATTAATACCCTTTTGATATCATGTTACTAGAATCATTTATAAGTTGCATAACGAACATATGGGCTGTTCACCGTGTAATAAGAAGTCCGTGTAGTCGGAGGGATGTCGGATTTTTCCATGTCCCATCTTCAGTGCATACAAATAATTTGAAAAACAAATAACACGGAAAATATAATGCACTAACTACTATACAATTTACAAAGCACGAATTTTAAAAACTTTTAATTCAAAATAAATATTAAATTAAAATAAAATAAATGAAAAGGCTTTAAAAAAGATCTCTTCTCATCGATACATGTTACATGTTTGAAAAAAATTTTACTAGTAAAATTATATTTAATTATATTTTTATTTTATTATATATATATATATATATATATATATATCTTATATATAAAATTCTTCTGTAACAATGTAAGTTTCATTAATTCTCCTAAACTATAATTCGGATTTTCATGAATCTTCCTGAAGTTTGCTCGGGAAATTTTCTAGAATGTTTTGATTCATAGAAATATAGTTAGATTGTACAAATAAATGGAAAAAAGTACAAAAAACCGCTTATCATTGTTTGATCTTTAAAATATTTAAGGCATGGTTTGACATTAAAAACAAATGACAACTGTCATTTGCCAAACATTTCTATTCACTTATAGGCTAAGGCAATATTAAAATATAATAAATTCATGATTAAAAATAAAGAAAATATAATGTCTACATTATTATTGTCGAAAAGCAGCTGAGATGTGCCATAATTAAAATAATATAAGATGCAAATAATATAACATGCGTCTGACAGTCTGCGCATGCGTCTGACGCGCACGGCGAATCGTGTTCTCAACGTGCGCGTGGTTTGCTTTCGCTTGCAATAATTTTGTTTGCGCACTTTGCGAACAGATTCGCCTTCAAAAAATTATTTAGAAGTTTCATTGTGTCAAAAATTCATATGGTTGGCATTTTGTACGGAATATTTACTCAATGGAGCGCTTTGGGTCTGAACTTTTTTTACTGTTTTCCAATTCGTTTGGAATTTTGGAATTGGGCTCATCTACTCTCAAGTTCAAAAGTGAAAACAATTTAGACTCCTTTGCACTACCCGGGGGGATGCCATTTCGTTGCAGTGGTGTAATAACGTTGGGTGTCGATAAAAGAACTAATTATAAGAGAAAAATGTTTAATAATGTTTTTCAAAAAACCAAATACTTTTCAAGTTACTGGCTACTGAAAATTTGTTTCTTTTTTGCGTTTTTCGTCGTTTTTTGCTAATATCTTTAAAAATATACATTTCAACGAAAATTATGTAATAAACAAAATTATATCAATAAAAATTCTAATAAATCGCTATTTTACAGTGTTCTAGGAACAATATTAAGTTAATTATAAAAATGGGTTTTTATAGTTCTCCAAATAAGCTTTAAAAGAAGTACTTCTGCGTGTAAAATGAGTGAGCTATCATGCAATTAAAAGACGCATACAATGTTTTTTTTATTTAAATCAAATAGTTTATGAGCGCCATTTCCACCAAAATAAAAAATAATCGTTTTCCATCTAGAATTAAGTTGGTTTGAGAGATCTTGATGGATTCTAGAAAATACCATAAAATTAGTACAAACGATTTTCAAATAACTCATGATTTCATAAAAAAATCCATTTAAAAAACCAATTTCTCATTATAATATCTCTGAAAGAATACGTATAAAAGTATATATATGAAAATTCAAGGTATTTTTCAGATTAATTATTGCTTTTTATTATTTTTTTGTTACACAAATATTGATAGAGTTCTAATTGTTTAAAGAGTGCGCGGCTGTCCAACCGGAGTGTCTTTCAAGCCCTTTAACCCTTCGCCGTTTCAAAATGAGAGAAGTTACTGTAAAATTTATGAAAGAGAAAGTTGTAGCTCATTTAATCACCTTTAAAATAGTATATTACAAGTTATGATAAAATCAGAATTAAAAAAGTTATAATCCAATTAATGCGGGGGGGGGTGACGAAATGCAAATTGTTTTCACTCCTGAACTTTAGATTATGATTAGCTGGCCATACGCTTTTTTCCTATCCATTTACTGCAATAATTTTGTTGATAGTAGGTTGAATAGAGCACATGTGAACAAAATGTCAACATGTGCTTGAAAATTATTTGGAGAGACCGAAGGATAGTAGGCGAGTTTTTTTACAATCAGTGTTTCGAAGTATGGGTGAAGAGGCTAAGATTCAAAGTTCGGGATCGTGCCGCGTAAGGATAGGTTTACAGTTTCGGAATTAAGCTAGTTAAGAGGAAACAAATTTGGAAATATTATTGTGTATCACCTGATAATTTTCATAGAGTAAGGAGGCATCATGCCGTTGGGTGACGAAATGCAAATTGTTTTCACTCCTGAACTTTAGATTAAGATTAGCTGGCCATACGCTTTTTTCCTATCCATTTACTGCAATAATTTTGTTGATAGTAGGTTGAATAGAGCACATGTGAACAAAATTTGACAAATTAATTCACTTCAAATATGAACTTAAGTAATAATGTATATTGAATTATTAGTGTGAAAAATGCAATTTAGATATTAAAATACTAAAAGCCAGTTAAAATATGGTACGAAATTATAAAAATTGTAGGCAACATTATTGAAGCAATTATTTTGGGTAGAAAAATCCAAGGTGATATTGTACCTTGACCGCATGCTATATATTAATTCTTTCTGAATTTGTTATACTTTTTAAAAGATTTCAATTTTCAACACGTGTATCTATGTTATGACAATAAATACATGGTGATAAATTTGGAAAATCAATGTTTTAGCCGTGAATAAACAAAAAATCATTTATTTAAACATCCACATCTACAGGTATGTCTAAAAATATTGTATAACCCTTAAATTCAATAAAATAAATTGAGCTATTGGAAATAAATTTGTTCTGCAATTCATTCGCAGTGTATAATTTTTAAAATATAATTTTATTGAACATATTATAATATTTGTTGAAGGGATAATTAAAGTGTTGGCTGTGGGAATTGAGAATAATCATTTTATTTGAAACAGTACTACATTTAACATCACTCATATATTGCTGTAAATAGTAACTCGTAAAACAATAATGATTATTTTTAACTGAACGGTATAAATATTAGTATAGGATATTAAAAAAACGTAGAGGTGGGTACAGGACAACGTCTGTCGGGTCATCTAGTATATATATATATATATATATATATATATACATATATATATATATATATATATATATATATATTAAATGTTAAATATGAACAATGCAACACTCAGATTCTTAACACAGTTTATTTAATAATCACAGACGTTTCGAGACCATGGCCTTATCATCAGTGTAATTTCAAACCAGTAAAAATTATATACCAATTAGTACATATATATGCCCACACATTCATATGAGGACATACTTTTGTGTGTATATGCATATATGTACTCATGTGAAAGTGTAGGCATATATATGTATTTATTTACTTGCATATATTTCTTCTATTTAATATCTAGTTTCTATCTTTATTACCTTTACTATCTTTTATTATCGATTTTCTTGTAAGTGTTGCTATTCTGTTAATTTTTCTCTTATATTTATAGTTTCTATACCAATCCAAAAATCTTATAATTACCTGGTTTTATTAATTTTTACACTGTTTTTAGATCCACTGATGATGACATTAAATTGAATGTCGAAACGTTTGGAATTATATATATATACATATATATATATATATATATATATATATATATATTTTCTTATATTATATAATTCTTATATATATATATATATATATATATATATATATATATATGCGCTCAGATATTCTTGAATTATTCGTAGGTCGATAAATATCAACCAGAAAGTAGCAATGAAATGAAAGTAGTAAAATCAAGAAGTAGTGATAGAAGTGAAGTAAGAGATGGCGAGAAAGGTTTAGACCAACTGTTTCAATGCAAAGTAAGTTACTTTTTTATTTTTGAATATTAAAGTTGGAAAGCTCCGGACTTAGTTATATCCGAAGATATGATATGATATATATATATTATATATATATATATGTTAAAGAAATTAGTTTTGATGTTGAGAAATATGAGTAAGTTCTTCAAGGGCATACGAGTACATCAAATAAAAGGCAAAGATTTAGAAGTTAATCTTTAATTTTTCCAAACGTTTCGACATAGGATTTTATGTCATCATCAGTGGATCTACAGAATGAACATTGAAAAATTATATATAAACTAGGAAAAAATTACAGAGATTGGAAAAAGAACTATAGATACAAGTATTATAATTATAACAATAACAATTATAACTAAACAGATAGATAAACATAAGAAATGAAAAGTAAAAAAGAAAAAATATACAAACATACAAAAATGTAATATGTATATATACATAAATATACATATAAACAGATATATATATATGTACGATATACATGTCCAAACGCGTAATATAATAAATAATAATAATAATATAATAAATATGTATATACACACATATACACATACAAATATAAACATATATATATATATATATATATATATATATACATATATACATATATACATACACATACACATATATATATATATATATATATATACATAAATATACACATACATATATATACACATATTCATACATATACACTTGTACACATATACACATATACATATATACACACACAACATATATATATACATAAATATGCATATATAGACACATATACATATATAAACAACAAAGGTAACTTACATAAATAAGGTTTTAAATCAGTAACTAGCGTATGGCACATAATTTTGCACTATCATATATACATTAACTTGTTTTTTGTTTTTGTTGAACAGAGCATAGCAAAATATTTGTTGAATATAATATATTTTGCACGGAAAAAATAGTTTATGCGTACATTCCCGAGGCAGAAATGTCAACATGTGCTTAAAAATTATTTGGAGAGACCGAAGGATAGTAGGCGAGTTTTTTTACAATCAGTGTTTCGAAGTATGGGTGAAGAGGCTAAGATTCAAAGTTCGGGATCGTGCCGCGTAAGGATAGGTTTACAGTTTCGGAATTAAGCTAGTTAAGAGGAAACAAATTTGGAAATATTATTGTGTATCACCTGATAATTTCCATAGAGTAAGGAGGCATCATGCTGTTTTTTAACGCACGATTTAGAAATGCTGATTAGACAAGATTCAGCAAATCTTCTCTGAATAATGTTCCGTTCGTGATAAAGTATACTAGCGTTATAAAAGTCAAAAGAATGTTTAAAAGTTTTTATATGTTCTGTTATCATGGTTTGATTTTGTCGTGGGTTTTTAGAGTTATTATCATGTTTTTTTAGTCATTTTATTAAATTCTGTCCAGTTTCACCTATATAAATGGAATCACAATCATTGCATTTTATTTATAGACAATATTTGATGTGCGTTCTAAACTAGTGGGTGATTTGATATTGGAAAAAAGAAGGCTAAGGGTTAAGTCTATGTTACAAATTAATCTTAAGTCGACCTTGAGGAACAGTTTTTTCCAAATGGGAAAGAGTTCTTTAATAAACGGGAGACGTTGTCCTTTACATCTGGCCGACAGAACCCCATATCAGTGTGTTTAAGTCTTGTGTAGTCGTAACATCTTCAAATATTCTCCAAAAAAATCGAGTGTTTTAAACAAAAAAATATTAGTGATATGGATATATAAATTATTACAGGTAAATAATTTTTGCTTCTCAATTTTATATAAAACCCTTTTTTAGTTAGTTCTTATTACTTTTTACCCCGGTACATAATCCATTCCTTTATAAAAAAATTTTTTAATTAATTTGTATTGACCATAATTAATTAATGTTAATCAATATTTTTAAAAAAACATTGTATTTGACAGAATAAACCTGATGATGGAACGTACCTAGTTCCGAAACGTCGTATTAAACATCTTCAAAAAACAAATTGTTTTTTATTATTGGATTTACTGTTCGGAAAAGAAACAATCAATATATATATATATATATATATATATATATATATATATATATATATATATATATATATATATATATTGATGAGTTATTTAGAATCGGACAGTAACACCAAGTAAAAAAAACTAAAGTAGTTTTGTAATACTTTAATTATCCATACGTTAATAATACGTTAAGAATACGAGAAATTTTTTTAGTAAAAATAATATTAGAGTTGTTTGTACTTCCGAAAACACACTTTCAACTCTTTTTACAAAATTAAAATCGAAATTTAACCCAAGAGTCCTAAGTAATCTAGTTTATAAGCTTAATTGCCTTGATTGTAATTGCGTCTGCATAGGTGAAGCCAGTCAAAACTTGCACAAAAAAACATCACCACTTGAATTGAATTTTCTATTATTACAAGTACTGTAATACTGATGCATTTAATTAGTGCAACAATGCCGTATTAGGGCTGTTTTCACTTGGAAACATATTGCTATATATATTTCCAAGTGAAAATCGTTGTCACTGCAGCCTGACAACAGGCTGCTCGAAGTGGGGCTCGAACATAACATTGATTTTTCCAATCCCACGATCCTACATTTCGAAAATAATTTATTTAAAAGAAGATTTACACAATCTTTACACAATGAGACGGCCATAAATATAAGAACTGACAACAATTTGCTTTACAATGACTATAAAATAATCCTTTGCCATTTTCTTTACC
This sequence comes from Ctenocephalides felis, assembly GCF_003426905.1. Classification (NCBI taxonomy): domain Eukaryota; kingdom Metazoa; phylum Arthropoda; class Insecta; order Siphonaptera; family Pulicidae; genus Ctenocephalides; species Ctenocephalides felis. Next base: position 26,917,326 of record NW_020539724.1, on the reverse strand, counting down.
ACCATATCTGAATGAAGCGTGTATTTTATTATTTCATTCTTTTACTGAAAACATATGTTTGCCAGTCTTTTTACACTTTCGCAAAATTTGTAAACACAACTCATTCAGTATTTAGACGTTAGTTAATCTGTACACACTAGAATGTAGCCAAAAATTGTCAAAAAATAATTAGTTTAAATGTTCCAGTTATTAATAGCTTGGTTTATCACAGTGTAATATTGTAGTGTATTTTTGTATAATTAATTTTCTGTGAGTATTTAAATATAAGTTCTATAACTTTATATTATTTTTCTCCTACATCATACAAAATATTTTAGATTTTCCACTGAATGACGGTCTCGATGAAGACCGAAACGTATGGATAAATAAAGTATTTCAAAACAACTTTAGTTTTTTTTAATTGGTGTTACTGCCCGATTGTGAATAACTTATCAAAATATATATCAACACCAAACTCACATTTATCAATATATATATATATATATATATATATATATATATATATATATATATATATTTGTATGCTATTAGTTTGTTCATTCACTTCATCTATTTTTTATTATTTATTATTATATCATTGGACTTTATGTCTTTTATAATTTTTAGGCTATATTGGAATTTTGGGTTATAAAATCGCTTAATATAACACAAAATTTTGCTTCTAAAACTTTGTGTTCTGTAATATTTGTGTTCTTCTGTGAACTGTAAAATTTGTCAATTTTTTTTTTACATATAATTTTATTTGAACAGGGATCAGAACTTATGGGTTCTATGAGCTGTTGTGGTTAATATCTTACAAACTAAGTTTGTTTTTATTGCAGATGGCAACCCAAACAGTTGTCACATCTCTGCATGATAAATTTGTATTACAATCTCTGTAATAGGGCAAGTATGGCGCAACAATGCCGAGTGAGGACTATTTTAACTTGGAAACATATTGCTATCTATGTTTCCAAGTGAAAATCTTTGTCAATGTCGCCTGACAACAGGCTGCTCAAAGTGGGTATCGAACCCGGGACCTCTGGAACAAGTCTCATCGCTCTTAACCTACGGGCGAGCCCTATCAAACTTTAAAAATATAAATGTAGTAGGTCATATAACTGCAAAACTCGTTTCAATACTGTAACAAAGGATTTTTTGTATTCGGTACCTGTACAGTTAATTCATAGAAATATGAATACATTTGTAATGATTACATATCTATCTAACCTGAACTTGTGTTGATGACACCTTACATCTCATTTTGAGAATATTTTGTATCAGAAAATACTTTTAGTGTATAATGATGTGTTGTTTGAATGCTATATACAATGAGGTATTATAAAAACAATAATAGCTTGTCTATATTTTGTCAATACAATCAAACGGAAAGTTTTATACACTTTCTATAAATAACATGGTAAGTCCTTTTGGTCTTTCGACTTATTGATTACGTTTCAAGTTTTTTATAGATTCTTTTTGGATTCTGGATTTTGTGCATAATTGTAAATAATACTACTGAGTTTATAAAAAAAATTCAAATTTCTGCGAGGAAAGATAGAAAATGAATTAAATATTTCTTCTTTGACCTGCTTTTTGAAATGTTTCAGGTGAGTTTCTAGTAACACTTGCGGCCCGTTTACTAAAGTTTTTGTATATAAAAAAAACTACAAACAAAACTACAAACAAAACTACTTACTACAATTTAATCATAATTAAATAATATTCGCGTAAAACATTCTATTAAACGTAATTGAACATCATGTGCCAAAAACGTTTGACATTTGACGTATTAGCCACCGTCCATTGTTTTATTTTCCGACAACCTACTGATTAACACAAATTTTTCAAGACTAAGGCTGGCCAAATCGGTTTAGCCGTTTTCGAGTTTTAGCGGATCATTTTATCGAGAGCTCCATTTTTATACAGGAGATATACAACTATAGAATCTAAAATAAACAAGAATGTTTGCACCATCGGTTATTATGTTTATCGATTCATGATGAGGCGTAATGTGGACAATGTTATTTTACGATATATTTTTTTTATTTAGTATATACGCCCAGTGGTGTTCTACTATAGTTAATATATAAAAAAAAACTTAAAACAAATATGGAGAAAAAAAAGAAATAAAATAAAAATAAATTAAATTAGATCTCGTGGTATTTTCCTTTTGATCCTGGTCGGCTGATCTTCCTGGTGTAAGTTGCATGCTAGTTGGTTAGGATGGGCGTCAATTCTATTCTTATAATTACAGGCAAACATTGATATATGCTCTTGAATTGTAGGTATACCCATGTCTTTGTGGAAGATCCATGTTGGCGTGTAGTGAGGAGCGTTTAATATTTGCCGCATGAATTTGTTTTGTGCTCGTTGTATTATGTTTAAATTGCTCTTTTTAGCAGTACCCCAAAGTTGTAATCCGTAGGTCCACACGGGTTTGATCACAGCCTTATATATAAGTAATTTGTTGTAAGTTGATAATTCTGATTTTCTGTTTAGGAGCCAATAATAATTTTTGAAGATTAGATCTATTTGTTGTTTTTTGTTCTTTATGTGTACTTTCCAGTTGGGTTTCCTGTCTAAGAGAATGCCGAGATACATACAGGATGATTTGACTTTCGTAATCCAAAATGGCTATAGAGTACATATTTTCTATTGCCTGGCGAATTAGTGTAAACAACAATTAAAATCTTAACTAGTGGGGCGCATGGCATCGTGCCTTAAGACAATTTGCGGGATCTTCCCGTACCAAAAAAAATTTTTTTTTTTAAAAGATTAACATTTTTGAAAAAAAATTGCTCCGAAAAAATTAGATTTTTGAGAAACAATAAATTTATGACAAAAATTTATTTTTTTTGAAAAAAAAGACTTTTTGAAGAAACATTTTTTTTAAGGCAATCCTACTGTTTAACTGCACAGAGACGAAATATCGAAGCGCGTAAGCGCCGCGTCGCCGTCTAACGGATAAACACAGGACTGTAGGAACCCATAAGAATGTAAACAAAATTTATATTCATTGTTAAAATCGCTATGATCTCTATGATAATTTGATATTGTAACTACAATCGGTATTGTCGTCAAAAGGGTTGCATAACCACCAGTGCAATGACGCTCCCCCACCACGCCCAATAGGGATGCCAATATAAGGTCCAGTCTGGGGTTGAAAAATGGCATTAAGAATTGTAACCTCCTTTGAGGAGTTCGGTCGGGTCCACGCGCTAGTCGCTGGACCCACTTTGTGTATAGTGGTGTGTGTGTTGTGCCAGGAGAGGAGAACCCGTTCCAGTAAAGGTCAGATGCATTATTGGTTTTAAAAGCTATTTCCTCCGTTCCGTCGTTATCGTTACTCCGTTGATACCGTTTTACGTTAGTAATTAATAAAGATTTATGAGTACGTTAGGTTTTAGGCAAAGGGCATGACAGTACGTAGGTATTGTCATGCCGTTACACCTGTAATAATTAGTAATGATTAAATAAGCTAAAAGTACATTCTGTTTCATTCGCGTAGTTAGTTGGCTTTTCCACAGGTAATTACAGGGTGTTTAAAGAAGTCGGGTTAAGGAGTTGGTGTAACCCTTTCGTTGGGGATGCAACGCTAGATGTAATAATGGAAGTCGTTGCATATCACCTAAGAAAGGGGCATCAACCCCTTCTCGTCACAATGGTGAAAACGCATTCGATTCCCCATAAACCCCCCTCACAAATTTTTAATAATTTTAATAATTAATTATTTTTATTAAAAGCTAAGCGAGTCGCTCCCACTAGTTACGTGTATAAGTTACGTTAATATTTATGATAGATGTTTGGTTTGTTATAGTACGTGTTTCGGTAAATTTAGTAAATCTAAAAAATTAATTATTGCGTAAATATTGTGGAAATTAAAATTGTATTCTTTATGTGTATTACTATTTGTGTTTATCTGTGTATTTTTATTGTGTTCTTTTCGCGGAGACGTGGTAGTTTTAATTTTAATAGAATTTTACTACGTTGAAAATATAAGTGATTTTTTTTTTAATATGTTTTGGGTGTGGAATTTTAATAAATGGTGATAATCTAGTTTAATTTTATTAAACCAAATCTATCGTGTTGGTTGGGATTTGCGTCGATGTTAAAATTTGTTACCTAATATTTGTTAAGATTAATCCTAAAAAGTAAATAAAATTTTCGAATTTAAAGTTATTTAACTTATTTAAAATTATTAAACTCATATTTATTTAACCTATTATGTTTATAACATTACAAAAAAATGTTCAAAGTATTATTTTTATTTGTAAAATCAGATTTCATTTGATTGTTGTGTGCGCTCATTCTATTTTTTTTTTCTTTCATTTTTCTGGATATAATATTACAAAAAATGCAATTAATTTTATTTTAAAAGGGGATTTATTTACTTGTTGTGTTTTGTTCCATTTCGTTTCCCCTGGGTATAGAAGAAACTCGGTCAAAAAAAAAAACATTCATATCAATTTCAATTTCCGTAAAGTCATATATAAATCGTCAAACAGTTTTTGAGTCGTTTCAAGTATTTTGTTTTGATAGTCCAGTTCGAAAGATTTGAAACACATTGCCCAACAAAATATATTTCGTTTTCTTTGTAAAACTCAAGTTCCGTACACTTGACCCTATGCCACACACAAAACGTTTTTTTTTTCTGTCTTCGAAAACAGTTAATAGGCAAATATTTTGTTTCACTAATCTCTAGTATGTTGTCGTTGACATATTTATTCAAAGACTGTGAATATATTGGCCTGTGCCTTTTTTTTTCCGCTAGTGACACTCAAAAATTTTGACCTGTGAAGAAATTACGGTCGCTAGAAATTCGATTCGCTAGGCGCCAGTCGACGGTCAAGCGAAACAGCCCTCTAAGTGCGTTTTTTTTACACAATGCCTGGCGCCAAGGGATACTAGTAACATTTCATACGCAAAAACTTTCACTTTTTGTAGATTTTTTTTTTTCATACTAAATAATATTTTTATAATTAAGTAGTACAGATAACCGCAAATAGTATTGAGTTGTTTTTATTATTTTTTTTTTTATTGTCGTTTTGTTTGTCTTTCGTTAATCTCGTTCGCGAAGTTTGATGAGCCCTGTAATTACATAATTTTTTCGAGATGATCTGCGAATGAGACAGAACTACTTAGATTAGAACATGATAGGTATAGAGTAGTCAGAAAAATACATAATTGATTATGCCAGTAAAATTGAGACTTTTTATTATTTTTCTAGTTTGTATTTTCTCAATAAGTTAACAACAATATTTCATATTTTTAGTTAAGATTTTATTAGGTATTGGATTATTTAAAATATTACATAAGTTATTAGGCTAGTAGTAAAGATTGATTTTTTTTTCTCTTGTTATTTGTACTTTCTTAATAAGTTAGTAACATTTTAGTTAGGATTTTGATAGGTTTAGGATAATTAGGATTAGTTTTATTTTATATAATTCAAATATGGGTTTTATAATGCAACATTGGCATAAGTTTTGTTTTTTTTTATCATTGAAAGTGAAATTAATTGAGTTTTGTATCGTCGAGATTTAACTAAAGAGTTAGCAAATATTTTTAAAAAAAGGAGTATGTTTGTTTATGTGTTTTTATTGTTGTTCACGGAGGGAATAGTAGTTAGCATGTCTATGATTTGAAAATGAAGTGAATTTTAGAGGAAACGCGCGGTAACAAGGGGCACAAAGGCCGCGTATGTGGAAATAAAATTGCGTAGAGAACGCAAAGAGTTTAAAAAATAATGTAATAGCGGGCGGAAAGTGCCGAACCAAGATGTTAATGTTATTTTCGAGTTTATTGTAACTTTTTTTTCTCTCTTAATCGTTACATCATAGACATGCTAATTGTATCTGACCAGCTGGAGGGTTGTGTAATACATTTGTATTATGTAATTGGTTTGTAGTATTAGTATGTTTTTTATTCGTGTATTATTCGTTTTTTTTAATATTTTAATGTCGTGTATTTTTGTGTTTTTTCAGTAGGGTGATGCAATAATGAATTTAGTTTTATCGATTTTAATATTGTACTTTTCTATTTTTTTTCTCTTTCGTTTTTTTTCTTACGCGTATTAATGTCGTTCTCATTCCCGCCGGAACGTCATTGCTTAGTGCTCAATTCGTGGCTTCATCTAATTGATCTTATTTATTAATTAATAATAGGATACGACTTTTCACCATAATTCATAATGGCAGCTAAGGCGATCAGTTCGACCGACGATTATGTGGCTTGGAAACCAAAGGCCTAGAAAACCTTGGTTAAATAGAGCGGGTGGGCAGGTGACATTTCCCCTCGAAAAGTCGTATTTCTACGAACACAGAGACAATTGCAAAGGTAGAACCCGGATTTGCAATATACGTATTTGTAGTTCGGCAATTAGATGAACGTTCATGTATTGTTCGGAATGATACGTGAACGGCTAAAGGCATTTTTTTCGCTCTCGTTTTTTTTTCGCTTTTTAAGAACTATATTCTTTCGTTGATCATACTATTTTTTTTTTATACTAAGTTTTATGTTGCATTTTACTATTTTTAATATTTTACTATTTCATAATAAATTAGTTTTATATCATACGCGTAATTTCGTTACTTTTACTGTTTTTATCCTACTTATCACTATTGCATTATCCGCTTTGTTCGCCATTTTTAATATGCTAGAATTTTGTTTTTTATATTTATATATTTGTCGTTGTGTTTTTTTTTTTGCCGTGCGTTCGCGAAAGGTTTGGTTTGGTTTACGGATAGAGTTTACGGCCTATGTTACAAGGCGTTGAAGGTAATGAGAGTATTGAGGGCAATTGTTAGTTGAAATGTTGAATATGTTAAGGTGCCCAAATCGTTTATGTTTTAATTTCGTCGGATGTTTTTTTGTTCACTGATAATGTTACCGTAAATTAAACCAAACAAACGTTTGTAGTGTATTACCGCGTCTATACCGTCGGCGTTTTGTTTAATTTTCGTGACGCCCTTTTATATGGACATATTACGTTTTTATTTTTATTGAAAATACTTTAATTCTGTCTCGTCAATAGTTATTGGCTCGTGTTTTTGACCGCCCAATCCAGATTAAGGGATCCGATATGGCAAATAAAAATAAGGAAGAATAATGAAGGAATAATCGAAAGAAGCAAGAATGGGTATTATCAGATAGGGTGAAGTCGATATTTGGAATCAAGGTTAATTATACTTATATAAATAGATTTATAAATTTATGGATCGCGTCGTAGCCTTTACCATCTTTTTTTTAATTATTTATTTTCATTTTTTTCTTTTCTTTATTTTTTAACTTCCCGAAGGAGAAGTTTATGTTTTCATCAAAAAACCCGATTCGCTAATTTTATGTTTTCTCGACGTTTCAAGCCATTCTGAATCGAATGAGACCAAATTTGGAAAAAGTATGTGTGTGTGTGTGTGTGTGTGTGTGTATGTGAACAGATTTTTTGCCGTAAATCGACGTTTTTTCGAAAACGGCTGGGTCGATTTTAAAAATTTAAAAGCCATTCGATGTATCTCGACGAGAACTATTGTTTGTCAGTTTTGTGCGACGATCGGCCAAGCCGTTTCTTTATAAATCGCAGAAAAGTGAAAAATTTTTCGTCTACGTTTTAGCCCGCAATTCTGAATCGATTTTGAAAATTCAAAAACCGTTCGAAAGATATTGGTTGGGAATCGTGCTGATTAGTTTTTGGTAGAGATCGGCCGGGCCGTTTTCTTGTAATAAAGTTTTTAAAAAAAAATTTCGACGATTTTTATGATTATTTTTTTGACGATAGATACCATAGTCTTCTAGATCATACTAAAATATTACGGCCCTACGACAACTGGTTCAGCTTTAAAAATTCGTCAAAGTTTGCAAAAATCAGTATGGTCTTTTTGGCATTTGTCAAAATTAGACTTTTGATCGACGTTTTCTCAAAAACGCCTGAACCGATTTTAGAAATTTAAAAGCCATTTGATGTACTTCGGTGAGGACTATCGTTTGTCAGTTTTGTGCAACGATCTGCCAAGCCGTTTCTTTGTAATTTGAAAAAAACTTTTCGTCCACATTTAAGCTCATCCTACCGAACGATTTTAAAAAATCAAAAACTGTTCGAAAGATATTAGTTGGGAATGATATTGATTAATTTTAGGTGAAAATCTACCGAGCCGTTTTCTTGTAATTAACTGTTGAAAAAAAGTGTTAAATTTTCGTCGACATTTAAGCTCATCCTACCGAACCGATTTTAAAATATCGAAAACTGTTCGAACGATATTAGTTGGGAATGATACTGATTAATTTTAGGTGAAAATCTACCGAGCCGTTTTCTTGTAATTAACTGTTGAAAAAAAGTATTAAATTTTCGTCGACATTTAAGCTCATCCTACCGAACCGATTTTAAAATATCGAAAACTGTTCGAAAGATATTAGTTGGGAATGATACTGATTAATTTTAGGTGAAAATCTACCGAGCCGTTTTCTTGTAATTAACTGTTGAAAAAAAGTGTTAAATTTTCGTCGACATTTAAGCTCATCCTACCGAACCGATTTTAAAATATCGAAAACTGTTCGAAAGATATTTGTTGGGAATGATACTGATTAATTTTAGGTGAAAATCTACCGAGCCGTTTTCTTGTAATTAACTGTTGAAAAAAAAGTGTTAAATTTTCGTCGACATTTAAGCTCATCCTACCGAACCGATTTTAAAATATCAAAAACTGTTCGAAAGATATTAGTTGGGAATGGTACTGATTAATTTTAGGTGAAAATCTACCGAGCCGTTTTCTTATAATTAACTGTTGAAAAGAAAATTGAAGCCGATTTTTATGGAAATTTTTTTGGCGATATACATCATGGTCTTATAGAACTTACTGTAATATTACGGCCTAACGACAAGTAGTTTAATTTTAAAAATTCGTCAAAGTTTGCTAAAATTATTATCGTTTTTTTTTAAAGTAGGATTATTTACACTTTTTTTTTTGATTAAGTCGATTATTTACACATTTCGGGAAGTTCATGTAACTTGCCTCAAGGCTAAATACCAAACCAACTAGTTGTTTATAAGAATAGCCCGTAGACAGCCCGGCTGCCGAGCGACGTAGCGCTAAGTCGTGGAGGGCCGAGGCATGCGATAGGGCACTCGCGGTAAACCAGTTAGACTCGACTCGCGAACGAGTACTACAAAATATCGCGAGAGCTCAACAAAAATGCCAAATTTGTCGTAGGCCAGTGGGTGTTAGGGAACACGGAAGTTGGTCGAAAGGGCCAACCAGACAAACTACAGCATACATGGCACGGGCCTTATAAAATAGGTTAATAAACTATAAATCTGAATTATAAGATTGAGCGTAAAGTTAGAAACAGTTGCAAATACGACACGGTCCACGTTAGTGGAATAAAAGAAGAAAGAAAGGAAAAAAAATATATCTTTCATTTTTCTCTTCGTTTTTTTTAATATAGATAAGAACGTTATATATAGATGTACATATGTAAATAATTAAACATAATTATAGTAATAGGTTTAGTTTTAAGATTCCCCCCATTAGATAAGTCGTAAAATTAAGAAGACATATAAGAAGTTATAGTGGGATTTTTGTTTGTGGAGAGTAGGTTGTTGCAACATAAATTGTATAAATATAAGTCTGCAGGCTTATATCGGGACGCCATATCGGATTTACGTTTTTGTTTTCTGGTTATATATGTGAGTTGAAAGCTGGGCCCAGTAGTCCACGAGCGAGGACCATTGAGATGTCCGAATCGATGGACGCGTACGGTTTCAATCGGGGAAACCGCCCTTAATCAACCCCGCAACCGTCGAATTATTATGTGAATTATTATGTATTATGGATTATTATGGAATATTTTTGGGAAGGTACCTTCAACGAAGACCGGGATGGCGACATAGGTCGCAGCACGCCATCTCCCGTCAAGGGGGCAACTTGGGGTACTTTTGTGCCGGGCTGAGGAACCCCAGGTGTGTCACGCTTACATAGGTGTTAAGTGTAAGTGCCATTTGTTTTTGGGTGGGCATAGACGGTCGGTCTAGAGATATTATTATTGGTATGGGGCTCTGCGGGGGGAGCAATGAAGGAAAACTAGATCCTAGCCCCCATCTGTGGTCTTGTATTTGGGGGGCAATCACACCAGTAGAGGCTGAATTACAGTAAACGTCGCGTCCGTAAAAGTAAACTAGTTATTTAAATAATTGAATTTTTGTAAATTGATGTGTATTTTTGTTCCTTTGTTTATTGTCATATTAGTTTCGTTTTTTTTTTTCTCAAAGTTTTTCCGCGCGTTACGCAGTAAAAGATTGTCCATATCATCGGGCTCATGGTTTCTGGCGAACTAATTTATAATTCGGGCTACGGTTATTCTATTAATTCTAATACTACAACCAAGAAAATAGGTGACAGCACACGCACATAGGATAAGATTGCGTTTCAAGGAAACGTGTTACGAAAAACGATTGTACTTCGAATATTTTTTTTTATTAAGTTTTTGTCTTTTGTTAGTCTGTGGTATATAACTACTTTTTTTCTGAGTCTAATCTTGTTTTTTCTTTTTTTTCTGAATTTGCTGAGTACAGTTTTTCCCAACACGGTTTCTTTGAGAACGAAATAGGTTAAGATAGTCTTAAGCAAACGGACTTATTTTTGTATTGTAATTTTTGTGTTACTGAAGGATTTTGTTTTCGTTTTTTTTGTATTAATGATGTTGATGTATTTTTTTTATCAGACTTGTGTATATGTAAGTTTATGTTTACTAGCTGCTACGTGTTTTGAGTTTGTAATCAAAGGGGGAATAGCTTACCAGGATTCTAGGAATATCTGACCGGAACCACAACACCTGAACGATGGCCAGCACACAACCACAACTACAATCATCGTCCAGTAGCCAAGGCTCACACTTGAGCAAACTCAGTTAACCTAGCCAACCCAAAGACGAGGACCAAAGGGCAAAACAGGACCTTACGAAAAACACCGGAACAACCCGGAAAAAACCAGGAGAGGGCAATAATTTCAACTTTGAATTTAAGAGCCGAGGCCGACTCTACTGTGACAGGGGGGCGTGTAACGACAATCGGTATTGTCGTCAAAAGGGTTGCATAACCACCAGTGCAATGACGCTCCCCCACCACGCCCAATAGGGATGCCAATATAAGGTCCAGTCTGGGGTTGAAAAATGGCATTAAGAATTGTAACCTCCTTTGAGGAGTTCGGTCGGGTCCACGCGCTAGTCGCTGGACCCACTTTGTGTATAGTGGTGTGTATGTTGTGCCAGGAGAGGAGAACCCGTTCCAGTAAAGGTCAGATGCATTATTGGTTTTAAAAGCTATTTCCTCCGTTCCGTCGTTATCGTTACTTCGTTGATACCGTTTTACGTTAGTAATTAATAAAGATTTATGAGTACGTTAGGTTTTAGGCAAAGGGCATGACAGTACGTAGGTATTGTCATGCCGTTACACCTGTAATAATTAGTAATGATTAAATAAGCTAAAAGTACATTCTGTTTCATTCGCGTAGTTAGTTGGCTTTTCCACAGGTAATTACAGGGTGTTTAAAGAAGTCGGGTTAAGGAGTTGGTGTAACCCTTTCGTTGGGGATGCAACGCTAGATGTAATAATGGAAGTCGTTGCATATCCCCTAAGAAAAGGGGGCATCAACCCTCTTAATCCGTCACAATATGTATATGTCCAAAGATCATTTTTGACCGCCGAATGGCATTTTTTTTACTTTTTTTATTAGGTCTCCGAAACCGCTAGACCTAGCTTCATGAAAATTTAATCAGTGTTCATCTTGTTAATACAAGTAAAATGTTTTTTTGAATTATTCAAATCGGACGCTCCGTTCTCACAAAAACTGAGTTACTTTTTTTGGCACTTTTTGCCCCATATCTTCGGAACAACTATACTTGCCTTTGCCAAAAACTAATCAGCACGTCTCTTCATCAATACGAATTGAATGTTTTTTGAATTATGCAAATCGCTTCATCCGTGTTCCTGAAATCGTCGACGAAAATTTGTATCTGAACACACACACATACACAAGAAGTATAAAATCAAGTGAAGAATTATAACATTCTAGATCCTCCCTCCACGAAGTAATGCCTAACGGCGGTAGGGACCAGAGGCAAGGGCAAAGCGGAGGTTTTAGTCGGTATTATACCAGGGCGGTATTGGGTCCGACATACCCAGACAAAAGACCAGTCAGGGATGCATAAAGGCATTTCCTTCGCTATACAAAAAAAAACACACACACACCCATACATTCATTTTTTCGAAGGTATGCCAAAATGTTCAGAAGGTTTTGAAACGTAAAAATATATCAAAATTTTTTTACGTGTTTGTATGTATTCGCTTGATTAGCAAAAACGGAGATTATCTCATGCGCACAATTTGGTTTGGTTAATCGACAAAATAGATCCGGAGGTAATCGATAATATAATGACTGCAAACATTGTAGATTCCTTTGTTGATCAGTCACTTTTTAATATTGTAACAGCAAACATAATTCATCGCCTTGCATAACAGATGAAAAATGTACCCATTTTTCTCAAATTTTTTAAATAATGATGTGATCACACATGTCAACGGCTATCCTTTATAATGTAGAGTAAATTTTCAAGATGGCTGACAATTATTTGAAAAATATAAGCAACTCTGATATTATCATTAACAACATTTGAGTGGTGCCATATTTGCCTTCGTTGAGCAAAACATATAGTAGTCATATTAATGCTAATCAAATACATTTGCAAGAATGTCCAAAAAGGCGAAGATATGACATTGTTTAGAGTACAAAAAACAAATGTTTAAACAAAACAAAAAACAGTGTTTGAAAGCTTCATAGAAAGAAGGTGGCTGAAAACAAATTTAAAAAAGTTGAAAAGCAACTCAAGATTTTTGCACCGCAAAAACGCACCATCGCATATTTTTTGAGTAAAAACTCGGATAAGTAGTGGTTCATTGCGTTGTGCATTAAGGCAAATTGCTGGAACTTTCCGAGGAATAAAAATTAACAATAATCAACTGAAATTGATAAATTTTTCTAATATTTTTAAAAATTACTTGAAAGAGTGTAAATAAAATATATGAATATTTGTAAATTGCAAATTTAAAATTATTTAGAATTTTGAAAATTTTTAAATTTTAGAAAAACGTATATTTTTGACAATTTTAATTAAATGCAAAATTTATTTTAGAGTTTTAGTCTTTGAAATTGTTTGATAGTTTTGAAAAAGATAAAAAATTTGATAATATAAAAACAATCTATATTCATAGTCGTATGAAATAAGGACCTCATTAATTAATTACACCGTATTAATTTTAACTCGAGTCGGTTAGAATTTTTTAACTTCCCGTAGGGTAGTTATAGTAATGGGCCAAAAATCGGCAATGAAAATTTTTGCATTTTTCTGAAGGTTTCTGAACATTTTGGCATACCTCAAGAAAAATTGATGTGTGTGTGTGTTTTGTATGTCCGCATTTTTTCGTCCACGTTTTCGGGCGCACGGATCAACCGATTTGAATGGTGTAAAAAACATTCGATCCCTATTGATAAGCAGATGTGCTGATTAGGCAAAAGCAAGTCCAGCCGTTACGGAGATACAAAGCAAAGAGTGCAGAAAATACAAATCGAGTTTTTGAGAGAACGGAGTATCGGATTTGAATGATCTAAAAAACATTCAATTTGTAATGATTGGGAGAAGAGATGATTAGTTTTTGGCAAAGACAAGTCTCGCCATTTCAAAGATTCAGAGCTAAATGTGCAAAAAATTGCAGTTTTTGAATGAACTAAGCGTCCGATTTGAATGATCTAAAAAACTTTCTGCTTGTATTGACAAAACACTTGCTTTTGAGGATAAAAAATTATTACATCTTTTTTTATTTTTCATAAAATAATTTTGTAATTTTGGATTAAGAATTCAAAAAATTACCCAGGCTAAGCACAGTCTAAGCGCCACACTGGTACAAATGTTTACCCAAGTGCGTTTAGACTGTTTATGTTCCGGAGCACTTTTCCAATTTCGTGAAAACTATTGAAAAATGTGAAAATGCCGCCAAGCTAAGCACAGTATAAGTGAAAATGTCTCAGACTGCACTTTTTCAATTTTGTGTAAATTAGGCAACTATTTGTTAGAAATTGAATTCGAAATGAAATGACGATTGTTATTGTTCTGGAGATAAATTAATTTATGATTTACATTTGATTTGCTCAGGTATAACAAGATAGCGAAAATAATGAAAGTTACAGTATTTGTAATAATATATTTGAAAACGTTTAAAATTTCTCGAATATTTCATTACGGTACAGGAAGTTCCAGCAATTTGCCTTAAGGCATAATGTCATACACCACTAGTTTATATATGTTTAGAAAACATTTATGAAGGTATTAAACAATATAAAGGCAGTCACCCAAATATAAGCACTTATAGATACGCGATCTATAAAATACAATTATCGAATTGTCGCTTTAGTATATTATTGCAATGTTACATTAACGTTACATTAATATTATTGACTAGACGACCCAACAGACGTTGTCATGTACCTATGTCTACAATTGTTTAATATAATATACTAATATTTACCGTTTACCTAAAGATAATAATTATTGTTTTTAAATTAATCTTCACACCAAAATGCATATACATTTATAATATGAGCGATTTTAAATGTAGAACTGCTTTAAACAATGATGAGTCTCAATTCCCAAACTATATTGGAAATTAAAGATTTTTTAAACGGTATAACATAACCATAACCATAACATAACACTGGTACTTCATGTTGGATTAAATTAATTTAATTTTTTATTATTTAGGATATCCAAAATTGCATCTTAAACTTCTCCTGATCGATATCGTGAGGGCCGAATTGTATGTATTGATCTTTACTTTCCCATTTGTTGTTACAAAGTGAAATTTTCACGAATTTTAAAAATATTGTGGCAAGATTAGTAAAAGATGCAAATAAATTATATATTGAAGAAAAAACTATATTGAAAATTTAATATCCGAATCTTGTGTTGGCGCTCCCTAAGGCGTGCGCTCGTATTTTTTGCATGCATCGCATTAAAGGTAGGACCGGCCCTGATTAATACTTCATTTCATATTCTAAATGAATTAATTTGTTCATATGTGTATCATTCAATCTGCCATGCATATACTGTATCTTATATTATTTTAATTTCTGGCACATCTCTGCTGCTTTTTGGCAATAATAATGTAGACATTTCATTTTTCTCATTCATAATCATAAATTTATTATACATATTCTAATATGTATAGGTTCATAAGTAAATTGGAATTTTTGGCAGATGATAGTTGTAATTTGTTTTCAATGCGAACAATGACATGTCGTTCTTTGCAATTTTTTCCATTTATTTCTACCATATTGCACATACACCCCAGCACTTTATAATCACATACATCCAAGAAAACTTCCTTAACAAACTTCAGAACGATTTATTAAAAACCGAATAATCGTTTAGAAGTGCTTGTAATTTAATATGAACTTTATATAATAGCAATAAAGCTCAAATTGATTCTACGTTTTAGTTTAAAAACGTTTGTATGAGAAAAAGAAAAGGACTGTTTTCAGGGTTTTCCCGGCAATTATTCGATTTTTTCTCGCCGTAGGAACCATCCTTGGACTTCACCGAATATTTAAAAATAAAGCCAAATTGGTCCAAGCGTTGTTGAGCTATGCGCTTACCAACACATTTTGCGATTTATTTTTATATTATAGATTATTACACTAGATTTGATACAACTCCTGGTAATAAATATACGAAAGAGGTTGATATTAACTTTTGATAAAATATTGTTTATAATAAGAATATTTTTGAACTTGCAGGATATAGAGAAAGAACCAGAAAAACCACAAATAGAACACGTAAACGGTTCAATAACATATACACGAGGAAGCCCGGTTTACGATATTATAAACCCAACCAATTTAAAAATGAATATTCTACTAGAGAAAGATTCTGCGGGAGAATTAATAATACCGCATGGTATGATGCCTCCTCCAAATGGTTCGCAGGTAAAATATGTTCATTTGCTATTTGAGTAATAAGGCGCAGTTAGAATATTTTTTGTATTGAAGGAAGTTAATTGAAGTCAATTAGTGATGCATGGAATAGTGCCTTAAGGAATATTGCTTATCTTACAGAAAATGGAAATTTTTTAACAAAATTTTACATTTTTGAAAACATTGAAAAAATTAAAAACATTGAGAAATTAAAATTAGATTTTTTGAAATTTTTGAATAAAAACTTTTTTAATTTTCTATCTAATATTTAAAATTTTTAAACTTTTTACAAAAAAATCGCGCCACGTAGCTGTTTTAGAGGCGAAATATCGTAGCGAGTAAACATATCGTTCCGTAGTTTAACGGATAAACATTAGTACAAAATCCATAGAAATATAAACAAAATTTGTACTTATTATTAAAATTTCTATAAAATATTTGATAATTTGATGTGCTTATGTATATGCCAAATGCATTTTTATAAACATCCTGAAGAAGAAGTTTATGTTTTCATAAAAAAATCTGATTCGCTAATTTTATATTTTCTCGACGTTTCAAGCCATTCTGAATCGAATGAGACCAAATTTGGAAAAGTATGTGTGTGTGTGTATGTGTGCATGTAAACAGTTTTTTTGCCGTAAATCGACGTTTTCTCAAAAACGGCTGGAACCATTTCAAAAATTTAAAAGCTATTCGATGTATCTCGATCAGGACTAGCGTCTATCAATTGCGCGACAATCAGCCAAGCCGTTTCTTTGCAAATAAAAGAAAAGTGAAACATTTTCGTCTACGTTTTAGCTTATTTAACCTCGTTTTAGTCATCCATCGTCGTTCTGGCGCAAACAATCGTTTTTTGGCGTTTGTCAAAATTAGAACTTTCATCGACGTTTGCTCAAAAACGCCTGAATCGATTTCAGCAATTTAAAAACCATTCGATGTAATTCGATAGGGTTATCGTTTGTCAGTTTTCAGCGACGATCTGCCAAGCCATTTTATCGTAATTTGAAAAAAAGTGTTAAACTTTTCATCCAAATTTAAGATCATACTACCGAATCGATTTTAAAAAATCAAAAACTGTTCAAAAGATATTAGTTGGGAATGATACTGATCAGTTTTAGGTGAAAATCTACCGAGACATTTTCATGTAATTAACTGTAGGAAAAAAAATTTAAGCCGTTTTTTATGAAACTTTTTTTGGCGTTATATATCATGGTCTTATAAAGCTTATTGAAATATTACGGCCTTACGACAAGTAGTTTAATTTTAAAAATTCATCAAAGTTTGAGAAAATAAGTAGTTTTTTTAGTGTTGGTTAAAATTAAAAGCAGACTATTTACTTAGTATAGGAATAGAGTACTTGGTCCTAATAAACATACTAAATCATTAAAGTTCTACGAAAACTAGTTCAATTAAAAAAATTATTGATTTTTCAAAATTTGTTTTTAGAAAATACTCCGAATTAACGTAATTGTTCGTTTTTAATTATGTGTAATAAATCCAATCGGAATTCTTTTAATCACTCATAAATTAATTTATTCATTTGATAATATATTCATTATTTATTAGTTAAGTCGTATATTTATTAACTTCCCGTAGGGCAAGTTATAGTAATCGCAAAAAAATCGAAAATGAAAATTTGTATATATCTTTACGTCCCCTAGGTTTTTGAACATTTTGGTATACCTTAGAAAAAACTTATGTATGTGTGTGTGCGCGAATACAAATAGTCGATGATTTCGGCAACACGGATCAACCGATTTGAATAATTCAAAATACATTCAATACGTATTGTTAAGGAGATGTGCTGATTAGTTTTTGGCATAGGAAGATCAAAGATACGGAGCAAAAAACCCAAAAATAATAATTCAGTTTTTGAGAGATCAAAGATTCTCTCGTTATCCTCATTAAGAATAAATTCCTTATGCTTTAATTTTGTGTATTCTTTGATTGATATATTTAATCATATTTATAACGGGAATATTTAATGGTTCTCAAAGAAATCGCGCTGCTTTATTTGCGTAGATACGAAATAGCAAAGCGCATAAGCGCCGCGTCGTAGTCTAATGGATAAACAATGTTACGGAACCAATAGAAATGTAATCATAATTATTTTTAAAATATCCGATAATTTGATTTGCATATTTCCAAAGATCATTATTGACCGCCAAATGGATTTTTTTACTTTTATTATAGTCGATCTCGAAAATCGCTAGACTTGCCCTCGCCAAAATTTAATCTTTTCTTCATTTTGTCAATACAAGGTATAATTTTTTTCAATTATCAAAAACTGAATTACCGTTTTTGGCATTTTTTGCCCCGTATTTTCGAAACGCCTGGACCTGTCTTATCCAAAAACTAATAGGCATTTCTCCTTATCAATAGGAATCAAATGTTTTTTGAATGCAAATCGGTTGAACCGTGTTCCCAAAATCAGACATACATCATATATCTATTTTTTAAGGCATGCCAAAATGTTCAAAAGCCTCTAAAACATAAGATTAGTTTTGGGCGGAGGCAGGTCTAGCGGTTCCGAAGATACGGAGCAAAAAGTGCCAAAAACGGTAACACAGTTTTTAAAAGAGCGGAGCGTCCGATTTTAATAATTCAAAAAACATTTTACTTGTTTTGGCAAGATGAAGTACTGATTAAATTTTTGGGATGTATAGCGGTTATGGATTCTCAATAAAAATAAGTTAAAAAAATGCCATTTGGCGGTCAAAAATGTTTCTTGGACATATGCACATGAAATTATCAGATATTTTATAGATTTTAATAACATGTACTTTTGGGTACCGTATCAAGATTTTTAATTTTAAATTTCACGCATATGGTTCAAATAAATGTCCTCGACATTTTCGACAGTATGAAATAACCGATTTGAATAATTTAAAAAGCATTTGATTCCAATTGATAGGAAGGCTGGTTAGTTTTTGGCAAAAGCTGGTCCAGCCGTTACAAAGATAAAGAGCAAAGAGTGCAGAAAGAAATCGAGTTATTGAGATAACGGAGCAATGATCTAAAAACATTCAATTTGTAATTATTGGGAGAAGTCGTGAAGACAGGTTCAGCGATTTTGATAATACGGAGCAAAATGTACAAAAATGGCAGTTTTTTAGAAAAATGAACATCCAATTTGAATAATTCAAAGACCTTTCTGCTTGTATTAACAAAACAATTGCTTTTGAAAAAAAAAATTTCATTTTTTTTTTTCAATTTTTTTTTTAAATATATCGAAAATAATTCAGATTTCAATTCTAATTCTGGTATAAAGTTCTAAAACTCACTTATATATTATAAGTGAATAATTTTAACTTATAAATGATCCTTATAAATATTAGACGATATCACAGAATTTATAATAATCTATTTGAAAACATTTAATATTCCACGAACATTTTGTTACGGTATGGGAAGTTCCAGGAATTTGCTTGAAAGCACGATGTCATACACCACTAGTTATTGATTACAGCTTGCCTTTGAATAAATAAAATAAATAAATTAATTACCATACGGGAAGGTAAAATATCTTTATATCGATACAAAAAAGTTCTAAATAAGTAAATGCAAATCATTTATTTCGCAATTCATAACTTTTATAGTCGCGTTTCGACTACTTGATAAATAGGATTAATTTTTCGATGAAAACCTTCACTCACGTTTTCAATCATTCGGAATTGATTGACCTCAAGTTTGAACAAGCTGTAAGTGGAATTCTGTCT
>NW_020539724.1:26873538-26896615 GCF_003426905.1 Ctenocephalides felis | reverse complement strand
GCGCTAGTGGCCGCTGGACAAATGAGTGAGGCTCACGGGCGTTTTGCTTATTTTGAGACCAAAAAGTAAAAAAGTAGTTCATCACGAATTTTTGTCTGGTTTAGTCAAATGTTATTTATTTTTAATCAGGTAAATGTTATTCTTCCATATAATTATAGTACATTTAATATGCACAGAGATTCTGGTTATAATTCTCACGGTTTTTTTATAAACTCACTTTCACTTTGAAATTTCGAGTTGGGGTTAGTTGAGCATAGTTGCTAAACTTGTTCTGTCTGTCACTAAGACAATTACCATCAACTTCCAGAAATTAATTATTATTTTTAAGATTTAAGCTAAGTCTATGAGTAATAATATAAAGAAATAATGATTTTAAACAAAAATACTGAATATAATAATTCCTAAGATACGATATTGTTTTGTTGATTCTACTTTTGATTAATTATTCAAAGAAAATTACTATAAGTTTTGTTTTCTCTGTCAATAAAGACTATTAATATAGAACTGGTTATTAAAAACTTATTTTATTTCATCACTAATCGACATTAAACCTATAATTTTATTATAATTTCTTAGTGCTCAACTTTCCCCACCTATGGGGTACATTGAGCATACTTGACTTTTTGCATTTAAACAGCTGTAGCTTTTAAATTTTACCTATTACAAAAAAATAGTATTAACACTTTTGTTAAGCGATAAACAACAAATCCATTAGGTCGTATAGCAATTTATTGAAACTTTTCATTGAGGAGCTACATCCGTTTAAGTAAAAATTTGCTCAACTAGCCACGCCCTACCCTATCAGTTAAGCCGGCCACAGACGTAACTGTATACATGTGCAACTGAATGAATGCGCAAACAAACGTATTTTTACAGTGCCCACAGGCTGATCAAATTTTTGCTCAAGTATTTGCGCAAGCATAGCAAAAATGTCAACTAAGAAACGTCAAGACATAACCTAAAAATATATCTTTCCTATTAATTTATATATTCACAGCATCAGAAGTGAATTCAGAAAGCTAATTTAAATACTTTCAAATACTGGTGACTTCATATATTTGAAATATGTATTCGCTAAAAAGTAAAACAGAAAAGGGACCAGGTGCTGCCACGCGCGGCCGACGAATGAACTTGCCGACTTGAATGATTGCGCAATTAAAATAATCAAAAAGTGCTCATGCCTACACGCTTGTACAAGCCTGTCAAGTTGCGCATAAAAACATCTCACAGACGCTACAGAATACATATGCAAGTCACAGGTTGCGCAATTATACAGTATCGTCTGTGGCCGACATTAGCTTATTGATACTAAGTTTTTCTAAGAAAATAAAAGCCGATCCCGCAAAGCGTCTTTGTGAGACTTTCGACTCATGATAAAGAATCTTTGCGTCATAAAAATTGAACGCATGGCTGTTTAGTTTTAAATGTTCTGTGATAATCGTGTTTTTAAAAAAATTTTACATTTTTTACAGAAGGCAAATTAGCTTCTGATGAGCTTCATCCCGTTTATTTGATCTCTAAAAAAAATTTTTTTTTTTTTAAAGTAGTCACTGACAGTGAGGGACTTAAGTGCTTGTTTCTAATTATTAATTTTTTACAAGTTATATTTTGTTAATATGTATAATTGTCTAAAGTTTGATGTTGATAAACTCAAATAACATAATTTTGTATTTATTGACATATGTATTAACAAGTCTAATAATCGAGAATAACACCTAACATAATTTAAAAAAATTGATATCCGATTATTAGATTTTGTTAATATATATTAGTTTGGCATAAAAAATGGGGCAGTTATCAATTTTTTCTTGGTGTGACGCCCGATATTTAAACCAAACTAATATATTATATTAACATTGAATTATTATATGCATTTATTTGAATGTTTCAGAAAAAGAATCATTTTAGCAGAATCGTTTACTAGGAAAGGTGTACCGTAAAATTGAAGTTTTTTCTAGTGAATTGCATAAACTTTCGTGTTTTTTTTTGATAATAAACTCTCATAAATATTTTTTTATTTTTTATTGACAAACTTACAATATATTTAAATAATGCCTTTACCACTTTATTTTTTTTAATGAATTTATTTGTATATGCAGATTTTTGTATTTTATATACATATATATAGTATATAGATAAAATGGATATGTGTTCGTGTAACTCTCATGCATTCACAAACCATAATTCCAATCACCGTGAAAAATTGGGAAACTGTTAGATGATGCAGTATCAAAAACGAAGAAAATATTATATAACTAAAATACTCGGTTATAGCCATAAATGGCTATAATAATTAGACGTCACAAGAAGTAAATCAAAAAATTCTAGATTATGGAAGAAATAGTACCACTGTATTTCTCGAAATTAAAATTTGATGTTGTTAAGTTATTAATTCAAAACTGTTTGAAATTTAATTGAAAAGTTGAAAACCAAATCGATCAATTGAATTGAAAGAATATGTAAGTTCAAAACTTGTTTCTTTGTTACTTTTATTAATTGTAATGGAAGATAAATCGAAGTATTGAAGATTATTTTTTATAAATCGAAGTATAATATGTTAGAATATGTTAGAAATGGAAACAATGTTATATTTCTGAAAATTATTTTTACTTATCAGTGAGTTAAGAGAGAACATGATTTTTAGTGCTCCTTGAACTTCGATATTATGTCAAGAAATGCTGGAAAACCCCTGAATTGAATTTTCTAACTAGCATTCTAGCATTTGAATTAATAGTTTCAGTAATAGATTTTCTACTTAATTTCTATACTTGAAACTGTATAGATTTTACTACATACCAGACAATAACATTCTTGTATATTATAACTAGCCCGATATTTTGTGGCAACTAACCCCTCGTGTGTTTTTTTACATTTTTAAAGATAACAATTAGTAATCACAAAAATTATCACAAAAACTGTTACGCAGTAGCGTTTTGGATCTGAATTTTTTTACTGTTCTCCGAATTGCATGAAATTATGGAATTAGGTTTATCTGACCCTCAAGTTCAAAAATGATAACAATTCGGGTTCCGCCATCCCCCAAGGGGTATGACACCCCTTCTCAATTGTATAATTACATTTTTTTCAAATAACGTCGATAGAAGAACTAATTATAAGAAAAAATGTCTTTCATAGTTTTTCAAATAACAAATACTTATACTTTTCAAGTTACTGTCCACTAAAAATTCATATATTTTTGTCGTTTTTCTTCGTTTTTTTGCAAATATCTCCTAGAATATACATTTTAACAAAAATAATATGATGAACAAAATAATGTCAATAAATCGGTGTTTTATAAAGTGTTCTAAGAATAATATTAAGCAAGATTTTGAAAGAGTAAAGTCGTATTTTATTTCGTTTATGATTTAATTGTTGTATATAAAGCCATCTAGTGGCGAGGTTTTACATTTTATGCATATCGTTGAAATTGAGTTTTATAGCGCTCAATAAGCTTTAAAATGAGTGCTGTTATAAGTTTTTTGCGTGTAAAATGAGGGATCTATCATGCAAATAAGAAGCATAAACGATTTTTTTTCTTCTAAATCATATGGTTTATTGAGCGCCATTTCCATGAGAATTGCAGTAATTTGCATTCCACCTAGAATTTACTCCATCATAGACATCTTGATGGATTCTAGCAGATTCACTACTTTAGTACAAACTATTTTCAGGAAACTCACGATTTTATAAAAACTTTTTTTTCCGATTTTTTTTTAAATCAAATTTATTTTCATTATATCTTAAAAAGAATAAAAGATAGTCTAAAAGCATATAGATAAAAATCAAAGGGATCTTTCTGGCTTATTTTTGTATTTTATTATTTTTCTTTGACATAAAAATTGACAAAGTTATGATTGTTTAAAGAGTGCGCGGCCGCGCAATCAGAGTCTCTTTCGAGCCTTTTAACCGTTCGCCGTTTCAAAATGAGAGAAGTTACATAAAAAATTATAATGAAAAAGCTGTAGCCCTTTTATTAACCTTTTAAATGGTATGTTACAAATTGTGATGGAGTCGAAATTAAAGGAGTTATGACCCGAAAACTAATAGCATTTTTGTCGAATTGTGTCCATATTTCGAGCAATGTATAAGTAAGCAGTATTTGGTTCCCAAAACTAATGACTTATGTATATGCTTGTGTATTTATAATAAAATCGTATATTTTAAAATAATATGAATTAATTGGTTTAGCGAATATCTCGGAGGGAAGGGGGGGTCAACCACAAAATTTTGTATTATTATATTGATGAAATGTATCTATCTTCATGGTACAGAATATTGGCAGGCGATTTATTCTTATAGTAAAGTATCTTATGGCTGAAAAATGCGCTTTGAAAGTTTTATGAAAGCTGCCATAAACAACACTGCTGTTAAATTAGCTTCTTTGGTTCCAACCGTTAGTGCCATAAATGAGCATAGTAGAAAAGTTTACCTTCAAACACAGATATGGCTTGGCAACAAATTAACATTCACCCAACTGATTGGGGGTGGATAATGAATGAAGGATTATTAAATCCAATCAAATCTCTAGATCCACCAGCACCACAAGAATTACTAAAAATGATTTTTTGTAACTGCAAAAAAGGTTTCGGAACCTCATGCGGATGCTGAGAAATTAATGCAATACAGCTTGTGGAACATGTAGAGGTGATAACTGTCAGAATAGCTTTCCAATACTGCCAGAAGAAGATAGTGATGATAACAGCAACTCCGACATTGAGTAATATATGTTGTTTTAGTTTCAAATAAATTATGATTACCTATGGTTTCATTAAATAATTTTTCAATGTGTTAAATAAATAAATCGAATATATTAACTATTTTTATTCAAGGGTAGTTTTAAGAGTTGAACAAATTATTGATATGGTAATTATTTTCGAGAAATTGAAATAACATTCATATCATTTTGAATTTCTTAATTTTCTTTAAATTTCAAAATAATTTTTTCAAACAATTTTTGATTAGGGGGTTGTTTTTAAGGGTTTAAAAAGAGTTAAAAATTTGATAATCAAGATACAAAACATAAAATTTTATTTAATTTATGCGTAATTCTTATTATATCATATCGAAATTTATTTTTAAGTGTTTTTTTTTAATTTAGATGTTGTTTGAAGGGTTTTAGGGTTTTCATAGGGTTGAAAATGATTTTATTGCAAGGTAAATGTATTAAAAAATATTTTTTAAATATATCCTGTAATATTAAAAACGTTTACTAGCGATAAAACGGCTCAATGTCCACTTATTAACTTCCCAGGAGAAGTTTATGTTTTCATCAAAAAACCCGATTCGGTAATTTTATGTTTTCTCGACGTTTCAAGTCATTATGAATGGAATGAGACCAAATTTGGAAAAAGTATGTGTGTGTGCGTGTGTATGTGTTTGTGTGTATGTGTATGTGAACAGATTTTTTGCCGTAAATCGACGTTTTCTCGAAAACGGCTGGGCCGATTTCAAAAATTTAAAAGCCATTCGATGTATCTCGACGAGGACTATCGTTTGTCAGTTTTGTGCGACGATCTTTGTAATTTGAAAAAAGTGTTAAACTTTTCGTTCACATCTAAGCTCATTATCTTTAACTCAGATTAGTTTTAGATTTTTATGGAATTTGTTTGGCGATATATATCATGGTCTTATAGAATTTACTAAAATATTATGGCCTTACGACGTTTAAGTAGTTTTATTTTAAAAATTCACTAAAGTTTGAAAAAACGAGTAGTTTTTTTAACGTTAGTTATAATTTTATAATTAAAATTAGACGATTTACTTGGTCTTAATGAACATACTAAACCATTAAAGTCCTACGGGAACTGGTTCAATTATACAAATTATTGATTTGTGAAAATTTGCTTTTAGAAAATACTTAAAAATTGAAAGCTAACGTGTTGCTTCGTTTTCAAATATGTGTAATAAATCCACTCAAAATACTTTTACTCACTCATAAATTAATTTATTTTTTATTGATTAAGTCGATTATTTACACATATAGGGAAGTTCATGTAACTTTGCCTTACGGCAAAATACCATTACCAACTAGATACAATTTATTTTTGTGAAATTATTATTTAGTATTAATAAGCTATGTGTTAGTTAATAGTTTTGGAAGATTTTCAACGTCTTATAATTTTCAGAACATTTTTATAAGTATTTGAAATCATACCAAAGAATTATTATTTAAAATCCCATAATAAATTTACAATATTCAAGTGCATTTACGAAGGTATTACAATAAAAAATAAATTGAAGACTTTAAGAAACTGTATACCATGATTAGGAAAATTTTCTTAAGAGCCCGAAATTACTAACTAGGAGTTTAGTAAAATATGGTTATTTCTTTAAAAAGAAGAAAAGAATTATAAATAATATTGTACTTTTATCTTTCAATTCTATTCTACCGCAATCTAACACGTTTACCTTATATTGACGGATATCAAAAAAAAATTACAAGCTATATTCTATGGATTTATTCGAATATATTTAGCAGATGCTTCTGATTATATTTAACATATCTATATTTTTTTTATATATTGTTAAGAATTTGTTAAATATATTATGATTGTTAGGATTCCCAATAATGTAACCTGAACTAGTTTTTGTAAGGGTATCGTATCGTCTCGTATTCTGATACGGGAGGTTCTTGTGCGGCCCCTTGCCGTCTAGTACAAAATAGCAGACTTACTTTCAAAAAACTATTGTACATCAACGTCATGACAGTTCCGCAAAAAATCCCACAAAAACAGTTATATTGTAACATGACATCAGATTACTACACAGACTCTTAGGCAGATACAAAATAGAGATGTAATATATTATAGTAATATTATTTAATATAAGCAGTATTTTTGATTTTGCAAGACATCAACTTTTATATGATTCAAGAAGTATTTAAAAAAAATTAACAGTAAAAAAGAATCGTTGGCACCCGGGTTGAAGATTTTTATGCGTATCCGTGATAAAATGATAAAAATTTATACTTCTTGCAACCAAAAGCAAATCCGCAGCTTTGGCGGAGATCGGAGCAACCAGATTTTATCTAGATATATTGGCAATTTTATGAGACCATAGTTATGAAATGACACAAAACTATAACTTTTCTCATAAAATACAAAAATATATCTCATATATCTCTGTCTAATCCGATTTTATTAACTTCCCGAAGGAGCAGTTTATGTTTTTATCAAAAAATCCGATTCGCTAATTTTATGTTTTCTCGACGTTTCAAGCCATTCTGAATCGAATGAGACCAAATTTGGAAAAAGTATTTAAAAAAAGGACCGATTTCAAAAATGTAAAAGCCATTCGATGTATCTCGACAAGGACTAGCGTTTCTGAGTTTTGTGCGACAATCGGCTGAGCCGTTTCTTTGTAAATTGTCCACATTTAAGCTCCTTCTACCGATTCGATTTTAAAAAATCAAAAACTGTTCGAAAGATATTAGTTGGGAATGATACTGATTAGTTTTAGGTGAAAATCTACCGAGCCGTTTTCTTGTAATTAACTGTTGAACTTTTTTAGCGATATGTTGTATATCATGGTCTTATAGGACTTACTGAAATATTACGGCCTTACGATAAGTAGTTCAATTTTAAAAATTCATCAAAGTTTGAGAAAATGAGTAGTTTCTTTGACGTTTGTTAAAATTAAAATTAGACAATTCACTTGGTATAACGATAGAGTACTTGGTATTAATAAACGTAATAAATCATTAAAGTCCTACGAAAACTGGTTCAATTAAAAAATTATTGATTTTTGAAAATTTGCTTTTAGAAAATACTCCGATTAACGTGTTTGTTTGTTTTCAATTATGTGTAATAAATCCATTCGGAATACTTTCAATCACTCATAAATTAATTTATTTTTTATTGATTAAGTCGATTATTTACACATATCAGGAAGTTCATGTAACTTGCATCAAGGCTTAATACCAAACCAACTAGTTTAGTATAAGTTCAAAGCTCAGTATAAAAACATCGACTATCTGATGCTATTATATTCACAATATTTCTTTATAATAAACTAATATTAATATCAAATGTCGCCTTTCACTTAAATAATCACCGATCACACCAGTAGTTCACATTACAGATCAAATATTTAAAAGTGTAGTGGTTAAGAGAAGTAAAACGAGAATCAACCAGTTAGGCGTCGCAGTAATTTTAAACTTCGCGCCTTAACATATATTATTTTCATATCTTAGTCAGACCTGGGTGCCTGGTATGAAAGATTAAAATAATATAATCTATTATAAAATTACAAACTAATAAAAATTCTTAACTATGTATGTTTAAGTTTGTGGATTTTCAACCAAATATACATTTGCGACTACCAAGGTACTGTTCATGTTATCATTTTTCCAATTTCTTTTTTTTTCTAAATATCACTTAGAAAAATCAATATTTCAAGGAACTAAGAATAATGGAAGTAGGTCTAATTAAATATCATTCCATACCTTCTAGTAACATTTATATATATAGTTGCATTCTAAGAGCAATTACAATTCTACGACCT
Organism: Ctenocephalides felis; assembly: GCF_003426905.1. Classification (NCBI taxonomy): domain Eukaryota; kingdom Metazoa; phylum Arthropoda; class Insecta; order Siphonaptera; family Pulicidae; genus Ctenocephalides; species Ctenocephalides felis. The sequence goes on along the minus strand of NW_020539724.1, from coordinate 26,888,113 downwards.
GCATGGCGCTTTGATTCAAGTATGTGAAATAATCATAGAAATAATCCAAGACGTGCATTTTTTCATTTGTTTTGATTATTCTGTCAAATACAGTGTATGGATTAGTTAAGATTATTCATTAAAATGTGATTCTAATTAATGTAACACTGTAGTTATGTGTAACTACTGGGCATATTCACTCAATATGATAGCATTTTATACAATAAAACATAATACTCGTTTTCAACAAAAAGTAACAATATACGATGAATGATTGACATTTAGTTGACAAAATTATACAAATTCAAAATATATTAATTTATTAATTTTACGATGAAATTCTAAAAATATTTTGTATTAAAACTGCACTTGTTTTATTATTTTACTAATATAAAAACCAGTTATGCTACCACATCTATATTATTTAAGCATGCTATTTATATTTTATAATGCAATTTATGGAAATGAAGGAAGCCTGGGAATAACTAAATCGTCGAAATTTAGAATAACTGCAGAATATACAATTGACAGGTTAGTTATGCTTGAATAGTTTTAAAATCAAATTCAAAAATATATATTTTTGCCTTTAGGAACGCGTAACCTAAACTTGGGTTACATTAATAATGTATTTGAGGCAATTATCTCTATAAACTTTGAATTTATTCTTTTAGTATTTCTATAACATTTTTTGCTATTTCGTGGCACTAAAATTTTAATCCTTTCTGTAGAATCTATTTCACATGTGCCTACATCTTACAAATGAAACATTCTACTAAATTTTCTTTATTTGTGTGCAAGCTTCACAAAAAACCAAACAATACCACTCTTCTGATTTAGATTCTGAATCGAAATATAAAATATCTTTTGGCATTTTGTTTTATCATTCCGTTTTTATTTTTGCTGATTTTATTTGGCTTACCTCTTCTTTTCCTTTCCTTTATTTTTATCATCATTTTACTATGGTTTTCATATTTTTCTCATATTGCTTTTGTAACTTTTTTTAACTTCCCGAAAGAGAAGTTTATGTTTTCATCAAAAAATCCGAATCGCCAATGTTATGTTTTCTCGACGTTTCACAAGCCATTCTGAGTCGAATGAGACCAAATTTGGAAAAAGTATGTGTGTGTATGTGAACAGATTTTTTGCCGTCAATCGACGGTTTCTCAAAAACGGCTGGACCGATTTCAAAAATTTAAAAGCCACTCGATGTATCTCAATGAGGACTATTGTTTGTCAGTTTTGTGCAACGATCGACCAAGCCGTTTTTTTATAAATCGCAGAAAAGTGAAAAATTTTTCGTCTACGTTTTAGCCCGCAATTCTGAATCGATTTTGAAAATTCAACAACCGTTCGAAAGATATTGGTTTGGAATAGTGCCGTTTTCTTGTAATGAAGTTTTAAAAAAAAAATTTCGACGATTTTTATGATTATTTTTTGAAGGTAGATACCATAGTCTTCTAGATCATACTAAAATATTACGGCCCTACGACAACTAGTTTAGCTTTAAAAATTGTTCAAAGTTTGCAAAAATTAGTATCGTTCTTTTGGCATTTGTCAAAATTAGACCTTTGATCGACGTTTTCTCAGAAACGCCTGAACCGATTTCAGCTATTTAAAAAGCATTTGATGCATCTCAATGAGGATTATCGTTTCTCAGTTTTGTGCGACGAACGGCCGTGCCGTTTCTTTGTAATTTGGAAAAAAGTGTTAAACCTTTCGTCCACATTTAAGCTCATACTACCGAACCGATTTCAAAAAATCAAAAACTGTTCGAAAGATATTAGTTGGGAATGATATTCTTCAGTTTTAGGTGAAAATCTACCGAGATTTTCATGGAACTTTTTTTGGCGATATATATCATGGTCTTATAAATTTTACTGAAATTTGCCTTACGACAAGTAGGTAGTTTAATTTTAAAAATTTATCAAAGTTTGAGAAAATGAGTCGTTTTTTTAACGTTTGTTAAAAATAAAATTAGATTATTTACTTGGTATAACGATAGAAAACTTGGTCTTAATGAATATGCTAAACAATTAAAGTCCTACAAAAAACTGGCTCAATTATAAAAATTATTGATTTTTTTAAATTTGATTTTAAAAAATACTCCTAGTTAACGTGTTCGTTCGTTCGTTTGCAATGTTGTGTAATAAATCCACTAGGAATACTTATAATCACTCATAAATTAATTTATTTTTTATTGATTAAGTCGATTATTTACACATATCGGGAAGTTCATGTAACTTGCCTCAAGGCAAAATACCAATACCAACTAGTTTCTTAGAAGTATTCTTCAATACTGTAGATTTTTTGTATTATTCAATGCTGTAGATTTGTATTAGTTTTTCTTTCTGCGCCACCAAGGCTTAAGTGGTCTAATCTTCGATTGTAAGAAGTTTTTTGTGGGTTGAATCACCTCAGAGTTAGTTTGTTAACGATTTCGATTTGATGTATAATTTCCATAGTGTAGAAAAAAGCAATTATCTACATCATAAGTTGGAGAATATTGCAGCATCTTATAACTAGCACAAAAATTTGTGACAACTAACTCCAGGTATAACTTTATTATATTAATCAAGATAGCTATGAAAATTGTAACACATTATCAAAGATTCTTATTTCTTTCAATAAAAGTGTCAAAATTGATTACGAAGCGGTCCGTTCGATTTTCACTAAAAGTTAATCAGTACGATTGTCATTTATTATTTTTCGAACGGTTTTGGAAGTTTTAAAACATGTTCAGGATTTTTGCAAAACCATGTAATGGGAAAAGAAGGGGTTTGGAGAATTGTATTACAAAACTAATTAACTATTTTGACTAGACAGCAAACATTCTTTTTTGAATTATCAAGCGGCTTAGAATAACTTTAAAAATGGATTTTCTTACGCAAACATAAGCTTTCTTCGGGACGCTAAAAATGTAAAAAAACTAGTGGGGCGTATGGCATCGTGCCTTAAGGCAAATTGCTGAGATTTCCCGTACCGTAATTAAACATTCGAGGAATGAAAATAATCAATAATTGTTTTGAATAATTTCAAATAGATTATTTATTACATACTGTAAACTTATAAGTGCTTTTTAAATTGGGCGACAAGCGTATTTTATGAACTACTTATGTGTACGTTTACATGAGTCCATTTTTTTTAATTTGACTTTTTTGATAATTTAGATAAAGTAACGAATTTTTTAAAATTTTGAATTTTTTTAAGAAGTTTTTTGGAATTTAAACAGAAACGTTTTTTCTAAATATTTTGTGAGATTGGAAATTTTTGAAAATATTCGATTTTTTTTGAAATTATGGAAATATTCTCAAATTTTTGTAAGAATTTTTTTTTAACTTTTCAAAATTTATTGTTTTCAAAATTTAGTTTTTTTTTTTTTGAAAATGATGAAAAATTTCAAAATTTGATTTTTTTTTTAACTTTAAATTTGTTTGAAAATTTTGATTTTTTTTGGAAATTTACAAAATTATAAAATTTTCTGTAAATGCATTTTTTGCACACCGTATACTCAAGCAATGTGTTTTGAATTAATCAATGGGATGATCCGTTCTCTCAAAAACTGGATAACCGTTTTTACACTCTTTGCGCTCCATGACTCCGAAACAGCAAAATTGCCTTTAGCAAAAACGCCTCGCGATCGAGTACAACATTTTTGACCGCCAAATGACACTTGTTTAACTTATTTTTATTGAGAGTCCATAATCGCTGGACCTGCCTTCCCAAAAATTCACCAGTTGTTCATTTCGTCAATACAAGTAAAATGTTTTTTGAATTATTAAAATTGGACGCTCCGTTTTTTTAAAAACTGAGTTACCATTTTTGACACTTTTTGCCCCGTATCTTAGGAACGCCTAGACCTGCCTTCGCCAACAACTAATCAGCACGTTTCCTTATCAATACGAATCGAATGCTTTTTGAATTATTTAAATCGGTTGATCAGTGTTCCCGAAATCGTCGACAAAAATTTGTTTCCGCACACACACACACGCACGCACACACACACACACACACATACATTAATTTTTTCTAAGGTTTGCCAAAATATTCAAAAACCTTTAAAACGTAAAGATAAATAAAAATTTTCATTTTCGATTTGTTTGCGATTACTATAACTTGCCTTACGGAAAGTTAATTAATAATAATTATGCATAAATATATATGAGTTTTAAGTTTGTTAGTTTGTAAAACATGTATTTTATTGTTTTGGTTGAATTACATTAAATGATCAAATTATTTAAGTTTATTATACAATGGTGTTATACTCTTACATTGTTTGTAAATATAGTTATACCTTTTGTATAAATATATATGACATATTACAGGTCAGATATACATTCCAGCAGCCGATATAAACGCGAATCCTTAGAAGATTGCCAATTTTTAAATATATCTATAACCGAGAAAAATACAGTGACGCTCTGCGTTATAGAATATGAGGCGTGGAGAGAAGATATTGCTAGAAATGATCTTAGGTTTGTTTAAATGCATCCAATCAAAATTAAATGGTATATCCTTCATGAGATAAGTTTAATTTATGAGCCAATAGTGTTGTAAATTTTGATATGATGAGAACATTGTGGAAAATACCCAACTGTTAGAAATCTGGAATACAAATAATAATATCGTTTACCTATTTTGAATTTAATGGATTCTTTTATTACCAAATTTTTGGCACCCCAATGGGATCGCCCGCATCTCCCTCATTAGTAGAAATTTTCTACTAGTAGAAAACAAAATATTTAAAAATTATAATAAACAAATCTTTTATTACCTCTATGTAGACGATATTATTACTTGTTCCGCAAGAAGACATTAGCATCGTTACTGATATTTTTAACAATTTTAATAAAAAATACAGTTTACTGTGGAATTTGAGACAATGAGTTCGATTAGCTTTCTAGACATCAGACTAATACGTACAAACGACCACCGACTAATTCCTAACTGGTACCAAAATCCAACTAGCTCCGGACGATATATGAATTCCCACTCATACCAACCTCTTGAACTGAAAATAGCAACAATAATAAATTTAACAGACTACGCCAAACTACTATCTGATAAAAATTTCTGGGACACCAACAATGACCTGGTAATAAGCACACTAAAAATAACACTTACCCTACAAACATAAATAGCAGACGCAGTTACATTTTCAACAAACAAAACGACCTCATCGACCATAAAAACCACTTAGACTTGGAGTCATATACTGGTGTCATTTGCCTACCGTACGTAAAAGATTTATATTTCTCGTGGAAAAAACTGTTTCAACAGTGTGGCATTTTGTTGATATGTAATTGTGATACAACCCCTAGTTCAATTTTTACACAAATTAAATCTAAGTTTAATTCTGACCGCCTTAGGAAATTAGTATATTAGATTAATTGCTCCCACTGCGAACTTTTTTATATCGGAGAAACTAGCCAAAACCTCATAAACGCTTTCATCAACATAAAAACAACTCAAAAAATCCGAAGCAATTTAAGACGATGTTAACCGAGCATATTAAAATTTAAACCATTATATAGATTTTTTCAACCCTAAAATCTTACATTTTGAAAAGAATGTAATTAAAAGAAGATTTGCTGAGGGGTTGTTTTTGCAATTGCATAACAGGGTCATAAACAAACGCTTCGACAATACGGCCCTGAACGAAACAAACACATGGTTTCTTAATAGCGTGTCAAAATTTCTTAAAAAATGACAAGATTCCATTGCTTTTTATAATTCCCGTAAAATTTGAACACATGCTAAAAACTGCTTTAAGAAAAAATGTGACATTTCTATCTTAAACTCCGAAAAGTAATTACATAGTTTCGACAACTTGTTAAGTTATCATGGTTATTAGTGTGTTTTACCATTTGTGATGTTAAAAAATATATATTTTATCAATGTCCACATACTCATATCATGGATTAATAATGGTTCCATATGCTATATTAGGATATAAAATTGTAAGTGTTTTATTATTATTATTATTTTATTGCTTTTCTATGAAATTTCTTACATATTATTTATTTAGTATTAATTTTTATAGTTAATTTGATAACCACTGAATGATGGCTAAGATGCCAGCCGAAACGTATGGATTTTTAAATAAATAAACTTAAAAAAAAACTCTCATACTATTTTTATTGATGTTACGCCCCAATTTTAAACTCAAATTAAACATATATGGTCATAAACAAACGCAAATATATATATATATATATATATATATATATATATATATATATATATATAGCCGAGCCCTAAGGCAAATTGCTGGAACTTTCCGTATCGTAACGAATATTATAAACACTGTAACATTGTCAAATATTTATGAGAATTATATAAACTAAATTGCAAAATTAAAATTATTTATTTGAAGTATATAAGCGAGCCTTAGAACTATAGCAAGAATTAAAATTAAAATATAAATGAATTTAGATATACAAAAAAAAATTCTCGAAAAAAATCCAAATTTTCAAATTTTTCCAAAAACAATTGTTTCGTCAACACAAGCTGAAAGTTTTTTGAATCAGTCAATTTGGACGCTTAGTTCTCTAAAATACTGTTTTTTTTAGTACATTTAGCTCCGTATCTTTGAAGTGATTGGATCTGCCTTTGCCATTACGGACTAAATGTTTTTATTTTAGATCATTCGTATTAGAAGCTCCGTTCCCTCAAAATCTCGATTTCTATTTTCGGCATCGTATCTCCGTAACGGCTGGACCTGCCTTTGCAAAAAACTAATCAACGCATCTACCTATCAATATGAATCGAATGTTTTTTAAACTATTCAAATCGGTTAATCTGTGCACCCGAAAACGTGAAAGAAAAAATGCGGACAAACTAAACACACACACACACATCCATTTTTTCTGAGGTATGCCAAAATGTTTAGAAACCTTCAAAACGCGAACAAATGCAAAAAATTTCATTTTCGATCTTCGGCCCATTACTATAACTACTCTTCGAGAAATTAATAAAACGAGGTCTACTATATAATTTATATCAATAACATTTGTTTGTTCATATGTTTGTTAATATAATCAAATCGGATTTTCTATAATTAATATGGTATAATCTAATCCAAGTGTTTTTTGGTCTTCCGACTTTTATAGTCATTACAAAGTCTTATTAATCAAATACGGAATACGTTTGAAGTTTTTCAGATTCGTTTTGATTTCTGGATTTTGTGTATAATTGTAAACAGTACAACTGAACTTATACAAAATTTTCAAATTTCTGCGAGGTCCACTTTGATTTTGGACAAATATAAATTATATTGAGAAAACCAAACCAATTATATCACAACAAATAACACATATGAAACAAGCAATTATGTAACTATGTTCAGTAAAACTGCAAGCTACTTTATCACTGTAGAAATGGGTTTCTTTGATGTTTTTCAGAAATTTGTTTTGAAATACTTTCTACCCCATAGGCGAGGTAACTTATTTTAATCTTAAAGTTATATTATAAAATCATAACTTCATTATCCAACTAATGCGAAATATAAGTTCAATTGGTGCACTTTTTACAAAGAAAAACACTGTAAATAATTTTGATATGGAATCTGGAAAAGTTTATTTATTTAACTTGAATTACTTTTTCATTTGCTATTTTTTATTTTTTACACCTTTGGTGTTCAATTGGTCCTTTTTACTCCACTCAGGTGAAAGCTTTTAATGTGATTATATAAAAAAGTGGTGATATTCAAAACACTTTAATTTCGTAAAATTAATATTACATTTTACGAAACAATTGAATAACGTATAGTTACAAATTATATTATGGTCTCGTAAACTAAACCACAGTGCTCACAACCCTAAGAACAAACAACGAAAGAAAACTTTTGTTATGGATTTTTACACATTAGCGTTTATTATTATCTCTCGATAGCAAAGTCGTAAGAATCAAGGTGATGGCTGGTTACACATCATTTTTCCTCTATTTTCAAATATTGTTGTTGAACAATTCTTAACTTTATGGTTTTTGAGATAACGGTGGTGGACCTTATTAACCCCCCAGATATTTTCCATTCTTCAATGAATTCATAGCAAATTTTTAACTTCCTGTAGGGTAAGTCTAGTAATCGCAAAAAAATCGAAAATGAAAATTTTTATATATCTTTAGTTTCAAAGGTTTCTGATTATTTTGGCATACCTTAGAAAAAACTGATGTATGTGTGTGTGTAATGCCTTTAAGCATCCCAGAGTGATGTTTTGTCTGAGTATGTCGGACTCAACACAGCCCTGGTATAATACCGACTAAAACCTCCGCTTTGACCTTGCCTCTGGTCCCCACGGAAACCGCCGTTAGGCATTACATAGTGGGGGGAGGATCTAAAATGTTATAATTCTTAACTTGTTATAATGATTGTTATAATTCTTAAACTTATACTCATCTTTGAAATGAGCGAAGTCCCATTTGCCCTTTCTCTTTCCATAGAACGCTCTCTCGAAAATCTGTCTATGGCGTTCCAAGCAGCTTCACTTGTCAGCATCACTTCAATAATATTACCTGGGGCAATTCTTTGCCTTGATGTCTCTTCTACATCGTCCTGTAAAGCACCAAATTGCGGGCACACGAAAAACATATGCTCAGCATCTTTGATTTCGCCCAAACAATATGGGCAATCCAGCGAGCTATCGTGCTTGAAGCGGTGTAGAAGGGCTCGAAAACAGCCGTGCCCAGATAGCGTTTGCGTAGTATAATAATTCACTTCTCCATTCTTGCGACTTAGCCAGACTTTGATGTTTGGAATGAGGCGATGCGTCCATCTGCCCTTCACTGCGACATCTCACAGTTGCTGCCATCGGTCAATGCTGTTCTGCCGTTCTTCTAATCTTCACTTTTCAGGACTCAGTTGTTGATGTCTTCTATGGTAAATTGTTCGTGTTTCCTCTGCTAAGACTAAGAGAGGAAGAGTTCCTGAAATGACGCACACTGCTTCCTCCGATATTGTGCGAAATGCGCGAGCAATTCTTAAAGCACTTAGGCGATATATAGGTCCTGCCATTATTCTCGATTTTTAAGTTTTGAGAGCATCAGCCCATATGGAGATACCATATGTCAGCACCGAAGTAACCACTGACGATAGTAATATCCTTTTGGTTTGTTTAGGGCCTCCAACATTAGGCATCATTCGAGCAAGTCTCGTCCTAACTATTGACGTCTTAATACTAACGTGTTCCACCTGTTAATTGAAATTCAAACGAGCATCAAGCATTCCGCTAAGGAAACAGATGTGAGGTTTTGACGTGACCTCTAGATTTCCTATCTTCTGCTTGATGGTCTCTATTGTTTTTCTACTCGTGATAAGAACAGCTTCACTTTTTCGTTGTGCTATTGGAGGTTCATTGTTCTTATCCAGCGATTAATTTTTCTAAATGCTATATCAAATAGACTTACGACCTCATCAATTTGGTTGGAAACAACTATGGCAACATCGTCTGCATATGCTACTAGTTTCACACATGCTGGAATCTCAAGTCTCAAAAGGCCATCGTACATAATATTCCACAGCAAAGGGCATAAAACAGAACCCTGCGACACACCTCCTGTTATATTATATTTTTCTGTATCATTGCATGAATCGTACATTAGAATTCTGTCTGTAAAGTAGCTTGCGACTATATTGCAGAGGTATACTGGCACGTTCTTGCCACGAAGTGCATTCATAATGCAATCCCAGTTTGCAGAATTGAAAACGTTTTTTATATCCAATGTAGCTACAAAACAGTACTTCTTTGCACCCCCCTTCCATCTGGCTCCAGCAATTGCTTCCTTAGCGGTATTAACTACCAAGTTTATAGCATCGATAGTTGATCGCCATTCGTGAAAACCATACTGATTGTTCGATAGGATTGGATCAACTATTGCATCTATTTTTTGAAGAATTATTCTTTCAAAAATTTTGCCCGCTGTATCCAGCATGCATATCGGACAGTAGGATGATGGTTCATCTGGAGGTTTTTTTCCTTTGGAAAGAAGCACCAATCTTTCTAGGTGGAAAACACCTTCTTTTAGATATGTATTATAGACATTAATAAACATTGTCGGAGATGTCATAATTGACGTTTTTAAGGCAATATTAGGAATTCCATCTAATCCCGGTGCCTTACTATTTCCAACCCGATGACAAGCTTCCATCAGTTCTTGCAGTGTTATAGGTGGAATATTATTCAGTTCTACATGTGTTATTTGGTAGTTTAAATTATATTGTCGTGGGAACTAAGTAGTTACTATTTTATTCAATAGTCGTGGGCAAGTTGGTGAAGGCATTGGCTGGCTTTTGAGGCGAGGCATTACAATCTTATAAGGCCTTCCTCATGGGTTTTCCTCGACTTCATCTAGTTGCCGACGTGCCTGTTCGTATTCCACTACCAGTTATGCAGAATTTGTGAGACTATATCCTCGCTGAAAGATCCTTCTTTACGAAGACAGCTGATTTTTTCAGTCTACCAGTGCGATTGTCTTATGTCATGCTTACGAGTCATGCTGATATCACTGGCTTTGGTTATTCTCTCCATCAGCTCTCTAGTATGCTTATCTGCGTATTCTCAAATTATAGGTTTGTAACTTAAGGCAACTCTCATAGCGTTTTCATCAAAAGATTTTATTGTCCACCCAATGGATTTAGATATCTTTACAAGTCTTCTAATGTTTCTATTTTGTTGATATTTCCCAAGTGACTGCATTATACAGTTGGCTTTTTTGTGTATGTGTATGTGTTTGTGAACAGATTTTTTGCCGTAAATCGACGTTTTCTCAAAAACGACTGGACCGATTTCAAAAATTTAAAAGCCATTCGATGTATCTCGATGAAGACTATTCTTTGTCAAGTAGTAAGAAAACTTTTTTTGTATTGTGATTGAGTAAAGTAAGGCAAAAAACGACTGCGTTAGTTAAAAAATAATAATCTGTCAAATTGAATATGTTTGATCACTTACATGCCTTAATCGTGAGACGCATGCGCAGACTGTTATCTGCCAAATATATATTGTATCTTATATTATGCTTATCAGATGCTTTTCGGCAATAATAATGTAGATATTACATTTTTCTTATTCATAATAATGAATTTATTATATTTTACTATTGTCTTAGCCTCCAAGTGAATTGAAATGGCAGATTATAGTCTTCATTTGTTTTCAATACCAAGCAATGCTTCAAATATTTTCAATGTCAAACAAGGATAAGCGGTTTTTTGTAATTTCTTTCATTTATTTCTACAAACTAACTATATTTCTATAATTCAAATAATTCTAAAAATTCCTTTTACAAATTTCAGAAAGATTTATCAAAATCCAAATAATTTTTAGAATGATTAACCTTTCATACACCATTAGAGAAGAATTATATATATATATATACTAGATGACCCGACTGACGTTGTCCTGTACCCACATCTACGTTTTTTTAATATCATATACTAATATTTATACCGTTCAGTTGAAAATAATCGAAAATTATTGGTTTTCGAATTACTATTTACACCAATATATGAGTGATGTTGAATGTAGAACTGTTTCAAATAAAATGATTATTCTCAATTCCCACAGTTAACACTTTAATTATCCATTTAACAATTATTAAAAAATGTTCAATAAAATTGTATATTGAAAATTATAAACTGCAAATTTATTTCCAATAGCTCAATTTATTTTAATGCCAAGGGTTATACAATTTTTCAGTCATACCTGTAGATACGGATGTATAAATAAATGATTTTTTGCTTATTCACGACTAAAACATTTGTTTTCCAAATTTATCACACAGAAAATCATCGTCTGCCTTTGTGATTTATGGTCATAGCATAAGACACACGTGTTGAACATTGAAGTCTTTTAAAAGGTATAACAAATTCAGAAAGAATTAATATATAGCATTAGCAGTATAGGTACAATATTACCTTGGATTTTTCTACCCAAAATAATTGCTTCAATAATGTTGCCTATAATTTTATAATTACGTACCATATTTTAACTGGCTTTAGTAATTTACGATCTAAATTAAATTTTTTCACTAATAATTCAATATACATTATTACTTAAGTTTATATTTGAACCGAATTAATTTATCAAATCCTGTTCACATGTGCTCTATTCAACCTACGATAAACAAAATTATTGCAGTAAATGGAGAGGAAAAAAGCGTGTGTCGGCAATAGGCTAATCTTTGTCTTAAGTTCAGAAGTGAAAACAATTTGCACTTCGTCACCACCCACCGGATTAACTGAATTATAACTCTTTTAATTCTGATTTTATCAGTACTTGCAATACACTATTTTAGAGGTAATTAAATGAGCTACAACTTTCTCTATCATAAATTTTACCGTAACTTCTCTTATTTTGAAATGGCAAAGGATTGAAGGACTCGAAAAACACTCTGGTTGGACACTATCAATATTTGTGTAACAGAAAAATAATAAAAAGCAATAATTGGTCAGTAAAAGACCTTGAATTTTCATTTATATACCTTTATACGTATCTTTTATTTTTTTAAATAGATTTTTTTTCATGAAATCATGAGCTTTTTGGAAATCGTTTGCACTAAAGTTATGGTATTTTCTAGAATCCGTCAAGATCTCTTAAACCAAGTTGATTCTAAAGGGAATACGATTATTTTCAATTTTGGTCGAAATGGCACTCAAAAACTATTTGCTTTAAAAAAAAAATATTATATGCGTTTTTATCTGCATGATAGCTCACTCATTTTACACGCAGAAGTACTAATTTTAAAGCTTATTTGAGTACTATAAAATCCCATTATCATTCTAGCCTAATATTGTTCCTAGAACAATTTTGTTCATTACATGATTTTCGTTTAAATGTATATTTTTAGAAATATTTGCAAAAAACGATAAAAAACGCAAAAACAACAAATTTTCTTAATTTCCAAGTAATTTGTAAAGTAATTTTTTGAAAAACATTTTTCTCTTCTAATTTAGTTCTTTTATCGATATCCGACGTTAGTTTGAAAGAGATACAATTGCACCACTGAAAAAGGATGTCATCTCCCGGGAAGTGCAAATGATTCTAAATTATTTTTACTTTTAAACTTGAGAGTAAGATGAACCTAATTCAAAATTTCATGCAAATTGGAGCACATAAAAATATTCAGACCCAAAATGCTTCATGGTCTTGAATAAATATTTCGTATCCATTGCCAAACATATAAATTTTTGACAACAATGAAACTTCTAAATAATTGTTTGAATAAGTAAATTATTTTTGTATCGTGATTTAGTTAAGTAAGGCAAAACACGACTGCATTTAAAAGTTAAAAAAATAAATAACCAGTCAAAGTGAATTATAGGCTAAGTTTTATGTGCGATTACTGACAGACGCATGCGCAGACTGCATCACCTGTCAGATGTTGACGGATTCTAGAAAATACCATAACTTTAGTGCAAACGATTTCCAAAAAGCTCATGATTTCATGGAAAAAAATCTATTTAAAAAAATAAAAGATACGTATAAAGGTATATAATGAAAATTCAAGGTCTTTTACTGACCAATTATTGCTTTTTATTATTTTTCTGTTACACAACTATTGATAGTGTCCAACCAGAGTGTCTTTCGAGTCCTTCAATCCTTTGCCATTTTAAAATAAGAGAAGTTGCGATAAAATTTATGATAGAGAAAGTTATAGCTCATTTAATTACTTTTAAAATAGGTATTGAAAGTACTGATAAAATCAGAATTAAAAGAGTTATATTCAATTAATTCGGTGGGTGATGATTTATGGTCTTATGCTATACCATAAGACCATAAATCACAAAGGCGACGATGATTTTTGTGTGATAAATTTGGAAATTAATGTTTAGTCGTGAATACCAAAAAATCATTATTATACATTCACATCTACCGTATGACTGAAAAATTGTATAACCCTTGGCATTAAAATAAATTGAGCTATTGGAATTAATTTGCAGTGTATAATTTTTAATATACTATTTTTTTGAACATTTTTAATGGATATAAAAGTGTTGGGAATTGAGAATAATCATTTTATTTGAAACAGTTCTACATTCAACATCACTCATATATGGGTTGTAAATAGTTATTCGACAACCAAGAAATGATTTATGTTAACTGAACGGCATAAATTTTAGTATAGGATATTAAAAAACGTACAATGTGGGTACAGAACAACGTCTATGGGTCATCTAGTAGGGTAGGCGGGGCTGGTCTGAGCAAATTTTACTTAACGGATGTAGCTCCTAATGGAAAAGTTTCAATAAATTGCTATACGGCTTAATGGATTTGTTGTTTATCGCTTAACAAAAGTGTTAATACTACTTTGGTAATAAGTAAAATTTAAAAGCTACTGGTGTTTAAATGCCAAAAGTCAAGTATGCTCAATGTACCCCATAGGTGGGACAAGTTGAGCACTAAGAAAGTTTAATGAAATCATAGGGTCAGTCGAGTAGTGATGATGAAATAAAATAAGTTTTTAATAACCAGTTCTATAATTATGGTCTTTATTGACAGAGAAAACAAAACTTATAGTAATTTGCTTTGATAATTAACCAAAGTAGAATCAACAAAACAAATATCGTATTTAGGAATTATTTACCATTATATTCAGTATTTTTGTT
>NW_020539724.1:26806556-26872538 GCF_003426905.1 Ctenocephalides felis | reverse complement strand
TATCTCTATAAACTTTGAATTTATTCTTTTAGTATTTCTATAACATTTTTTTGCTATTTCGTGGCACTAAAATTTTAATCCTTTCTGTAGAATCTATTTCACATGTGCCTACATCTTACAAATGAAACATTCTACTAAATTTTCTTTATTTGTGTGCAAGCTTCACAAAAAACCAAACAATACCACTCTTCTGATTTAGATTCTGAATCGAAATATACAATATCTTTTGGCATTTTGTTTTCATCCGTTTTTATTTTTGCTGATTTTATTTGGCTTACCTCTTCTTTTCCTTTCCTTTATTTTATCATCATTTTACTATGGTTTTCATATTTTTCTCATATTGCTTTTGTAACTTTTTAACTTCCCGAAAGAGAAGTTTATGTTTTCATCAAAAAATCCGAATCGCCAATGTTATGTTTCTCGACGTTTCACAAGCCATTCTGAGTCGAATGAGACCAAATTTGGAAAAAGTATGTGTGTGTATGTGAACAGATTTTTTGCCGTCAATCGACGGTTTCTCAAAAACGGCTGGACCGATTTCAAAAATTTAAAGCCACTCGATGTATCTCAATGAGGACTATTGTTTGTCAGTTTTGTGCAACGATCGACCAAGCCGTTTTTTTATAAATCGCAGAAAGTGAAAAATTTTTGTCTACGTTTTAGCCCGCAATTCGAATCGATTTTGAAAATTCAACAACCGTTCGAAAGATATTGGTTTGGAATCGTGCCGTTTTCTTGTAATGAAGTTTTAAAAAAAAATTTCGACGATTTTTATGATTATTTTTGAAGGTAGATACCATAGTCCTTCTAGATCATACTAAAATATTACGGCCCTACGACAACTAGTTTAGCTTTAAAATTGTTCAAAGTTTTCAAAAATTAGTATCGTTCTTTTGGCATTTGTCAAAATTAGACCTTTGATCGACGTTTTTCTCAGAAACGCCTGAACCGATTTCAGCTATTTAAAAGCATTTGATGCATCTCAATGAGGATTATCGTTTCTCAGTTTTGTGCGACGAACGGCCGTGCCGTTTCTTTGTAATTTGGAAAAAAGTGTTAAACCTTTCGTCCACATTTAAGCTCATACTACCGAACCGATTTCAAAAATCAAAAACTGTTCGAAATATTAGTTGGGAATGATATTCTTCAGTTTTAGGTGAAATCTACCGAGATTTTCATGGAACTTTTTTTTGGCGATATATATCATGGTCTTATAAATTTTACTGAAATTTGCCTTACGACAAGTAGGTAGTTTAATTTTAAAATTTATCAAAGTTTGAGAAAATGAGTCGTTTTTAACGTTTGTTAAAAATAAAATTAGATTATTTACTTGGTATAACGATAGAAAACTTGGTCTTAATGATATGCTAAACAATTAAAGTCCTACAAAAAACTGGCTCAATTATAAAAATTATTGATTTTTTTAAATTGATTTTAAAAAATACTCCTAGTTAACGTGTTCGTTCGTTCGTTTGCAATGTTGTGTAATAAATCCACTAGGAATACTATAATCACTCATAAATTAATTTATTTTTTATTGATTAAGTCGATTATTTACACATATCGGGAAGTTCATGTAACTTGCCTCAAGGCAAAATACCATACCAACTAGTTTCTTAGAAGTATTCTTCAATACTGTAGATTTTTGTATTATTCAATGCTGTAGATTTGTATTAGTTTTTCTTTCTGCGCCACCAAGGCTTAAGTGGTTTAATCTTCGATTGTAAGAAGTTTTTTGTGGGTTGAATCACCTCAGAGTTAGTTTGTTAACGATTTCGATTTGATGTATAATTTCCATAGTGTAGAAAAAGCAATTATCTACATCATAAGTTGGAGAATTGCAGCATCTTACGACTAGCACAAAATTTGTGACAACTAACTCCAGTATAACTTTATTATATTAATCAAGATAGCTATGAAAATTGTAACACATTATCAAAGATTCTTATTTCTTTCAATAAAAGTGTCAAAATTGATTACGAAGCGGTCCGTTCGATTTTCACTAAAAGTTAATCAGTACGATTGTCATTTATTTTTTTCGAACGGTTTTGGAAGTTTTAAAACATGTTCAGGATTTTTGCAAAACCATGTAATGGGAAAAGAAGGGGTTTGGAGAATTGTATTACAAAACTAATTAACTATTTTGACTAGACAGCAAACATTCTTTTTGAATTATCAAGCGGCTTAGAATAACTTTAAAAATGGATTTTCTTACGCAAACATAAGCTTTTTCTTCGGGACGCTAAAAATGTAAAAAAACTAGTGGGGCGTATGGCATCGTGCCTTAAGGCAAATTGCTGAGAATTCCCGTACCGTAATTAAACATTCGAGGAATGAAAATAATCAATAATTGTTTTGAATAATTTCAAATAGATTATTTATTACATACTGTAAACTTATAAGTGCTTTTTAAATTGGGCGACAAGCGTATTTTATGAACTACTTATGTGTACGTTTACATGAGTCCATTTTTTTTAATTTGACTTTTTGTTGATAATTTAGATAAAGTAACGAATTTTTTAAATTTTGAATTTTTTTTAAGAAGTTTTTTGGAATTTAAACAGAAACGTTTTTTCTAAATATTTTGTGAGATTGGAAATTTTTGAAAATTTCGATTTTTTTGAAATTATGGAAATATTCTCAAATTTTTGTAAGAATTTTTTTTTTAACTTTTCAAAATTTATTGTTTTCAAAATTTAGTTTTTTTTTTTTTGAAAATGATGAAAAATTTCAAAATTTGATTTTTTTTTTAACTTTAAATTTGTTTGAAAATTTTGATTTTTTTGGAAATTTACAAAATTATAAAATTTTCTGTAAATGCATTTTTTGCACACCGTATACTCAAGCAATGTGTTTTGAATTAATCAATGGGATGATCCGTTCTCTCAAAAACTGGATAACCGTTTTTACACTCTTTGCGCTCCATGACTCCGAAACAGCAAATTGCCTTTAGCAAAAACGCCTCGCGATCGAGTACAACATTTTTGACCGCCAAATGACACTTGTTTAACTTATTTTTATTGAGAGTCCATAATCGCTGGACCTGCCTTCCCAAAAATCACCAGTTGTTCATTTCGTCAATACAAGTAAAATGTTTTTTGAATTATTAAAATTGGACGCTCCGTTTTCTTAAAAACTGAGTTACCATTTTTGACACTTTTTGCCGTATCTTAGGAACGCCTAGACCTGCCTTCGCCAACAACTAATCAGCACGTTTCCTTATCAATACGAATCGAATGCTTTTTGAATTATTTAAATCGGTTGATCAGTGTTCCCGAAATCGTCGACAAAAATTTTGTTTCCGCACACACACACACGCACGCACACACACACACACACATACATTAATTTTTTCTAAGGTTTGCCAAAATATTCAAAAACCTTTAAACGTAAAGATAAATAAAAATTTTCATTTTCGATTTGTTGCGATTACTATAACTTGCCTTACGGAAGTTAATTAATAATAATTATGCATAAATATATATGAGTTTTAAGTTTGTTAGTTTGTAAAACATGTATTTTATTGTTTTGGTTGAATTACATTAAATGATCAAATTATTTAAGTTTATTATACAATGGTGTTATACTCTTACATTGTTTGTAAATATAGTTATACCTTTTGTATAAATATATATGACATATTACAGGTCAGATATACATTCCAGCAGCCGATATAAACGCGAATCCTTAGAAGATTGCCAATTTTTAAATATATCTATAACCGAGAAAAATACAGTGACGCTCTGCGTTATAGAATATGAGGCGTGGAGAGAAGATATTGCTAGAAATGATCTTAGGTTTGTTTAAATGCATCCAATCAAAATTAAATGGTATATCCTTCATGAGAAAAGTTTAATTTATGAGCCAATAGTGTGGTAAATTTTGATATGATGAGAACATTGTGGAAAATACCCAACTGTTAGAAATCCGGAATACAAATAATAATATCGTTTACCTATTTTGAATTTAATGGATTCTTTTATTACCAAATTTTTGGCACCCCAATGGGATCGCCCGCATCTCCCTCATTAGTAGAAATTTTCTACTAGTAGAAAACAAAATATTTAAAAATTATAATAAACAAATCTTTATTACCTCTATGTAGACGATATTATTACTTGTTCCGCAAGAAGACATTAGCATCGTTACTGATATTTTTAACAATTTTAATAAAAAATACAGTTTACTGTGGAATTTGAGACAATGAGTTCGATTAGCTTTCTAGACATCAGACTAATACGTACAAACGACCACCGACTAATTCCTAACTGGTACCAAAATCCAACTAGCTCCGACGATATATGAATTCCCACTCATACCAACCTCTTGAACTGAAAATAGCAACAATAATAAATTTAACAGACTACGCCAAACTACTATCTGATAAAATTTCTGTGACACCAACAATGACCTGGTAATAAGCACACTAAAAATAACACTTACCCTACAAACATAAATAGCAGACGCAGTTACATTTTCAACAAACAAAACGACCTCATCGACCATAAAAACCACTTAGACTTGGAGTCATATACTGGTGTCATTTGCCTACCGTACGTAAAAGATTTATATTTCTCGTGGAAAAAACTGTTTCAACAGTGTGGCATTTTGTTGATATGTAATTGTGATACAACCCCTAGTTCAATTTTTACACAAATTAATCTAAGTTTAATTCTGACCGCCTTAGGAATTAGTATATTAGATTAATTGCTCCCACTGCGAACTTTTTTATATCGGAGAAACTAGCCAAAACCTCATAAACGCTTTCATCAACACATAAAAACAACTCAAAAATCGAAGCAATTTAAGACGATGTTAAACCGAGCATATTAAAATTTAAACCATTATATAGATTTTTTTCAACCCTAAAATCTTACATTTTGAAAAGAATGTAATTAAAAGAAGATTTGCTGAGGGGTTTTTTTTGCAATTGCATAACAGGTCATAAACAAACGCTTCGACAATACGGCCTGAACGAAACAAACACATGGTTTCTTAATAGCGTGTCAAATTCTTAAAAAATGACAAGATTCCATTGCTTTTTATAATTCCCGTAAAATTTGAACACATGCTAAAAACTGCTTTAAGAAAAATGTGACATTTCTATCTTAAACTCCGAAAAGTAATTACATAGTTTCGATAACTTGTTAAGTTATCATGGTTATTAGTGTGTTTTACCATTTGTGATGTTAAAAAATATATATTTTTATCAATGTCCACATACTCATATCATGGATTAATGGTTCCATATGCTATATTAGGATATAAAATTGTAAGTGTTTTATTATTATTATTATTTTTATTGCTTTTCTATGAAATTTCTTACATATTATTTATTTAGTATTAATTTTTATAGTTAATTTGATAACACACTGAATGATGGCTAAGATGCCAGCCGAAACGTATGGATTTTTAAATAAATAAACTTAAAAAAAAACTCTCATACTATTTTTATTGATGTTACGCCCCAATTTTAAACTCAAATTAAACATATATGGTCATAAACAAACGCAAATATATATATAATATATATAATTATATATATATATATATATATATTAGCCGAGCCCTAAGGCAAATTGCTGGAACTTTCCGTATCGTAACGAATATTATAAACACTGTAACATTGTCAAATATTTATGAGAATTATATAAACTAAATTGCAAAATTAAAATTATTTATTTGAAGTATATAAGCGAGCCTTAGAACTATAGCAAGAATTAAAATTAAAATATAAATAAATTTAGATATACAAAAAAAAATTTCGAAAAAAATCCAAATTTTCAAATTTTTCCAAAAATAATGTTTCGTCAACACAAGCTGAAAGTTTTTTGAATCAGTCAATTTGGACGCTAGTTTTCTCTAAAATACTGTTTTTTTAGTACATTTAGCTCCGTATCTTTGAAGTGATGGATCTGCCTTTGCCATTACGGACTAAATGTTTTTATTTTAGATCATTCGTATTAGAAGCTCCGTTCCCTCAAAATCTCGATTTCTATTTTCGGCATCGTATCTCCGTAACGGCTGGACCTGCCTTTGCAAAAACTAATCAACGCATCTACCTATCAATATGAATCGAATGTTTTTTAAACTATTCAAATCGGTTAATCTGTGCACCCGAAAACGTGAAAGAAAAAATGCGGACAACTAAACCACACACACACATCCATTTTTTCTGAGGTATGCCAAAAATGTTTAGAAACCTTCAAAACGCGAACAAATGCAAAAATTTCATTTTCGATCTTCGGCCCATTACTATAACTACTCTTCGAGAAATTAATAAAACGAGGTCTACTATATAATTTATATCAATAACATTTGTTTGTTCATATGTTTGTTAATATAATCAAATCGGATTTTCTATAATTAATATGGTATAATCTAATCCAAGTGTTTTTTGGTCTTCCGACTTTTATAGTCATTACAAAGTCTTATTAATCAAATACGGAATACGTTTGAAGTTTTTCAGATTCGTTTTGATTTCTGGATTTTGTGTATAATTGTAAACAGTACAACTGAACTTATACAAAATTTTCAAATTTCTGCGAGGTCCACTTTGATTTTGGACAAATATAAATTATATTGAGAAAACCAAACAATTATATCACAACAAATAACACATATAAACAAGCAATTATGTAACTATGTTCAGTAAAACTGCAAGCTACTTTATCACTGTAGAAATGGGTTTCTTTGATGTTTTTCAAAATTTGTTTTGAAATACTTTCTACCCCATAGGCGAGGTAACTTATTTTAATCTTAAAGTTATATTATAAAATCATAACTTCATTATCCAACTAATGCGAAATATAAGTTCAATTGGTGCACTTTTTACAAAGAAAAACACTGTAAATAATTTTGATATGGAATCTGGAAAAGTTTATTTATTTAACTTGAATTACTTTTTCATTTGCTATTTTTTATTTTTTACACCTTTGGTGTTCAATGGCCTTTTTACTCCACTCAGGTGAAAGCTTTTAATGTGATTATATAAAAAAGGGGTGATATTCAAAACACTTTAATTTCGTAAAATTAATATTACATTTTACGAAACAATTGAATAACGTATAGTTACAAATTATTATGGTCTCGTAAACTAAACCACAGTGCTCACAACCCTAAGAACAAACAACGAAAGAAAATTTTGTTATGGATTTTTACACATTAGCGTTTTATTATCTCTCTCTCGATAGCAAAGTCGTAAGAATCAAGGTGATGGCTGGTTACACATCATTTTTCCTCTATTTTCAAATATTGTTGTTGAACAATTCTTAACTTTATGGTTTTTGAGATAACGGTGGTGGACCTTATTAACCCCCCAGATATTTTCCATTCTTCAATAAATTCATAGCAAATTTTTAACTTCCTGTAGGGTAAGTCTAGTAATCGCAAAAAAATCGAAAATGAAAATTTTTATATCTTTAGTTTCAAAGGTTTCTGATTATTTTGGCATACCTTAGAAAAAACTGATGTATGTGTGTGTGTAATGCCGTTAAGCATCCCAGAGTGATGTTTTGTCTGAGTATGTCAGACTCAACACAGCCCTGGTATAATACCGACTAAAACCTCCGCTTTGACCTTGCCTCTGGTCCCCACGGAAACCGCCGTTAGGCATTACATAGTGGGGGGAGGATCTAAATGTTATAATTCTTAACTTGTTATAATGATTGTTATAATTCTTAAACTTATACTCATCTTTGAAATGAGCGAAGTCCCATTTGCCCTTTCTCTTTCCATAGAACGCTCTCTCGAAAATCTGTCTATGGCGTTCCAAGCAGCTTCACTTGTCAGCATCACTTCAATAATATTACCTGGGGCAATTCTTTGCCTTGATGTCTCTTCTACATCGTCTGTAAAGCACCAATTGCGGGCACACGAAAAACATATGCTCAGCATCTTTGATTTCGCCAAACAATATGGGCAATCCGCGAGCTATCGTGCTTGAAGCGGTGTAGAAGGGCTCGAAAACAGCCGTGCCCAGATAGCGTTTGCGTAGTATAATAATTCACTTCTCCATTCTTTCTTGCGACTTAGCCAGACTTTGATGTTTGGAATGAGGCGATGCGTCCATCTGCCCTTCACTGCGACATCTCACAGTTGCTGCCATCGGTCAATGCTGTTCTGCTGCCGTTCTTCTAATCTTCACTTTTCAGGACTCAGTTGTTGATGTCTTCTATGGTAAATTGTTCGTGTTTCCTCTGCTAAGACTAAGAGAGGAAGAGTTCCTGAAATGACGCACACTGCTTCCTCCGATATTGTGCGAAATGCGCGAGCAATTCTTAAAGCACTTAGGCGATATATAGGTCCTGCCATTATTCTCGATTTTTAAGTTTTGAGAGCATCAGCCCATATGGAGATACCATATGTCAGCACCGAAGTAACCACTGACGATAGTAATATCCTTTTGGTTTGTTTAGGGGGCCTCCAACATTAGGCATCATTCGAGGCAAGTCTCGTCCTAACTATTGACGTCTTAATACTAACGTGTTCCACCTGTTAATTGAAATTCAAACGAGCATCAAGCATTCCGCTAAGGAAACAGATGTGAGGTTTTGACGTGACCTCTAGATTTCCTATCTTCTGCTTGATGGTCTCTATTGTTTTTCTACTCGTGATAAGAACAGCTTCACTTTTTTGTTGTGCTATTGGAGGTTCATTGTTCTTATCCAGCGATTAATTTTTCTAAATGCTATATCAAATTTACGACCACGACCTCATCAATTTGGTTGGAAACAACTATGGCAACATCGTCTGCATATACTAGTTTCACACATGCTGGAATCTCAAGTCTCAAAAGGCCATCGTACATAATATTCCACAGCAAAGGGCATAAAACAGAACCCTGCGACACACCTCCTGTTATATTATATTTTTCTGTATCATTGCATGAATCGTACATTAGAATTCTGTCTGTAAAGTAGCTTGCGACTATATTGCAGAGGTATACTGGCACGTTCTTGCCACGAAGTGCATTCATAATGCAATCCCAGTTGCAGAATTGAAAACGTTTTTATATCCAATGTAGCTACAAAACAGTACTTCTTTGCACCCCCCTTCCATCTGGCTCCAGCAATTGCTTCCTTAGCGGTATTAACTACCAAGTTTATAGCATCGATAGTTGATCGCCATTCGCGAAAACCATACTGATTGTTCGATAGGATTGGATCAACTATTGCATCTATTTTTTGAAGAATTATTCTTTCAAAAATTTTCCCGCTGTATCCAGCATGCATTCGGACAGTAGGATGATGGTTCATCTGGAGGTTTTTCCTTTGGAAAGAAGCACCAATCTTTCTAGGTGGAAAACACCTTCTTTTAGATATGTATTATAGACATTAATAAACATTGTCGGAGATGTCATAATTGACGTTTTTAAGGCAATATTAGGAATTCCATCTAATCCCGGTGCTTACTATTTCCAACCCGATGACAAGCTTCCATCAGTTCTTGCAGTGTTATAGGTGGAATATTATTCAGTTCTACATGTGTTATTTGGTAGTTTAAATTATATTGTCGTGGGAACTAAGTAGTTACTATTTTATTCAATAGTCGTGGGCAAGTTGGTGAAGGCATTGGCTGGCTTTTGAGGCGAGGCATTACAATCTTATAAGGCCTTCCTCATGGTTTTCCTCGACTTCATCTAGTTGCCGACGTGCCTGTTCGTATTCCACTACCAGTTATGCAGAATTTGTGAGACTATATCCTCGCTGAAAGATCCTTCTTTACGAAGACAGCTGATTTTTTCAGTCTACCAGTGCGATTGTCTTATGTCATGCTTACGAGTCATGCTGATATCACTGGCTTTGGTTATTCTCTCCATCAGCTCTCTAGTATGCTTATCTGCGTATTCTCAAATTATAGGTTTGTAACTTAAGGCAACTCTCATAGCGTTTTCATCAAAAGATTTTATTGTCCACCCAATGGATTTAGATATCTTTACAAGTCTTCTAATGTTTCTATTTGTTGATATTTCCCAAGTGACTGCATTATACAGTTGGCTTTTTTGTGTATGTGTATGTGTTTGTGAACAGATTTTTTGCCGTAAATCGACGTTTTCTCAAAAACGACTGGACCGATTTCAAAAATTTAAAAGCCATTCGATGTATCTCGATGAAGACTATTCTTTGTCAAGTAGTAAGAAAACTTTTTTTGTATTGTGATTGAGTAAAGTAAGGCAAAAAACGACTGCGTTAGTTAAAAAATAATAATCTGTCAAATTGAATATGTTTGATCACTTACATGCCATAATCGTGAGACGCATGCGCAGACTGTTATCTGCCAAATATATATTGTATCTTATATTATGCTTAATTTTTGGCACATCTCAGATGCTTTTCGGCAATAATAATGTAGATATTACATTTTTCTTATTCATAATAATGAATTTATTATATTTTACTATTGTCTTAGCCTCCAAGTGAATTGAAATGGCAGATTATAGTCTTCATTTGTTTCAATACCAAGCAATGCTTCAAATATTTTCAATGTCAAACAAGGATAAGCGGTTTTTTGTAATTTCTTTCATTTATTTCTACAAACTAACTATATTTCTATAATTCAAATAATTCTAAAAATTCCTTTTACAAATTTCAGAAAGATTTATCAAAATCCGAATAATTTTTAGAAGGATTAACCTTTCATACACCATTAGAGAAGAATTATATATATATATATATATATATATATATATATATATATATACTAGATGACCCGACTGACGTTGTCCTGTACCCACATCTACGTTTTTTTTAATATCATATACTAATATTTATACCGTTCAGTTGAAAATAATCGAAAATTATTGGTTTTCGAATTACTATTTACACCAATATATGAGTGATGTTGAATGTAGAACTGTTTCAAATAAAATGATTATTCTCAATTCCCACAGTTAACACTTTAATTATCCATTTAACAATTATTAAAAAATGTTCAATAAAATTGTATATTGAAAATTATAAACTGCAAATTTATTTCCAATAGCTCAATTTATTTTAATGCCAAGGGTTATACAATTTTTCAGTCATACCTGTAGATACGGATGTATAAATAAATGATTTTTTGCTTATTCACGACTAAAACATTTGTTTTCCAAATTTATCACACAGAAAATCATCGTCTGCCTTTGTGATTTATGGTCATAGCATAAGACACACGTGTTGAACATTGAAGTCTTTTAAAAGGTATAACAAATTCAGAAAGAATTAATATATAGCATTAGCAGTATAGGTACAATATTACCTTGGATTTTTCTACCCAAAATAATTGCTTCAATAATGTTGCCTATAATTTTTATAATTACGTACCATATTTTAACTGGCTTTTAGTAATTTACGATCTAAATTAAATTTTTTTCACTAATAATTCAATATACATTATTACTTAAGTTTATATTTGAACCGAATTAATTTATCAAATCCTGTTCACATGTGCTCTATTCAACCTACGATAAACAAAATTATTGCAGTAAATGGAGAGGAAAAAAGCGTGTGTCGGCAATAGGCTAATCTTTGTCTTAAGTTCAGAAGTGAAAACAATTTGCACTTCGTCACCACCCACCGGATTAACTGAATTATAACTCTTTTAATTCTGATTTTATCAGTACTTGCAATACACTATTTTAGAGGTAATTAAATGAGCTACAACTTTCTCTATCATAAATTTTACCGTAACTTCTCTTATTTTGAAATGGCAAAGGATTGAAGGACTCGAAAAACACTCTGGTTGGACACTATCAATATTTGTGTAACAGAAAAATAATAAAAAGCAATAATTGGTCAGTAAAAGACCTTGAATTTTCATTTATATACCTTTATACGTATCTTTTATTTTTTTAAATAGATTTTTTTTTCATGAAATCATGAGCTTTTTGGAAATCGTTTGCACTAAAGTTATGGTATTTTCTAGAATCCGTCAAGATCTCTTAAACCAAGTTGATTCTAAAGGGAATACGATTATTTTCAATTTTGGTCGAAATGGCACTCAAAAACTATTTGCTTTAAATAAAAAAATATTATATGCGTTTTTTATCTGCATGATAGCTCACTCATTTTACACGCAGAAGTACTAATTTTAAAGCTTATTTTGAGTACTATAAAATCCCATTATCATATCTAGCCTAATATTGTTCCTAGAACAATTTATAGAACACCGATTTATTAGGATTTTAATTGATATAATTTTGTTCATTACATGATTTTCGTTTAAATGTATATTTTTAGAAATATTTGCAAAAAACGATAAAAAACGCAAAAAACAACAAATTTTCTTAATTTCCAAAGTAATTTGTAAAGTAATTTCATTTTTGAAAAACATTTTTCTCTTCTAATTAGTTCTTTTATCGATATCCGACGTTAGTTTGAAAGAGATACAATTGCACCACTGAAAAAGGATGTCATCTCCCCGGGAAGTTGCAAATGATTCTAAATTATTTTTACTTTTAAACTTGAGAGTAAGATGGACCTAATTCCAAAATTTCATGCAAATTGGAGCACATTAAAAATATTCAGACCCAAAATGCTTCATGGTCTTGAATAAATATTTCGTATCCATTGCCAAACATATAAATTTTTGACACAATGAAACTTCTAAATAATTGTTTGAATAAGTAAATTATTTTTGTATCGTGATTTAGTTAAGTAAGGCAAAACACGACTGCATTTAAAAGTTAAAAAATAATAACCAGTCAAAGTGAATTATAGGCTAAGTTTTATGTGCGATTACTGACAGACGCATGCGCAGACTGCATCACCTGTCAGATGTTGACGGATTCTAGAAAATACCATAACTTTAGTGCAAACGATTTCCAAAAAGCTCATGATTTCATGGAAAAAAATCTATTTAAAAAAATAAAAGATACGTATAAAGGTATATAAATGAAAATTCAAGGTCTTTTACTGACCAATTATTGCTTTTTATTATTTTTCTGTTACACAACTATTGATAGTGTCCAACCAGAGTGTCTTTCGAGTCCTTCAATCCTTTGCCATTTTAAAATAAGAGAAGTTGCGATAAAATTTATGATAGAGAAAGTTATAGCTCATTTAATTACTTTTAAAATAGTGTATTGAAAGTACTGATAAAATCAGAATTAAAAGAGTTATAATTCAATTAATTCGGTGGGTGATGATTTATGGTCTTATGCTATACCATAAGACCATAAATCACAAAGGCAGACGATGATTTTTTGTGTGATAAATTTGGAAAATTAATGTTTTAGTCGTGAATAAACAAAAAATCATTTATTTATACATTCACATCTACAGGTATGACTGAAAAATTGTATAACCCTTGGCATTAAAATAAATTGAGCTATTGGAATTAAATTTGCAGTGTATAATTTTTAATATACTATTTTTTTGAACATTTTTAATGGATAAATAAGTGTTGGGAATTGAGAATAATCATTTTATTTGAAACAGTTCTACATTCAACATCACTCATATATTGGTGTAAATAGTTATTCGAAAACCAATAATGATTATTTTTAACTGAACGGCATAAATTTTAGTATAGGATATTAAAAAAACGTACATGTGGGTACAGAACAACGTCTATCGGGTCATCTAGTAGGGTAGGGCGGGGCTAGTTGAGCAAATTTTTACTTAAACGGATGTAGCTCCTTAATGGAAAGTTTCAATAAATTGCTATACGGCTTAATGGATTTGTTGTTTATCGCTTAACAAAAGTGTTAATACTAATTTTTGGTAATAAGTAAAATTTAAAAGCTACTGGTGTTTAAATGCCAAAAGTCAAGTATGCTCAATGTACCCCATAGGTGGGACAAGTTGAGCACTAAGAAAGTTTAATGAAATCATAGGTTCAATGTCGAGTAGTGATGAAATAAAATAAGTTTTTAATAACCAGTTCTATAATTATGGTCTTTATTGACAGAGAAAACAAAACTTATAGTAATTTGCTTTGAATAATTAACCAAAAGTAGAATCAACAAAACAAATATCGTATCTTAGGAATTATTTTACCATTATATTCAGTATTTTTGTTTTTTTATTATTTCTTTATATTATTACTCATAGACTTAGCTTAAATCTTAAAAATAATAATTAATTTCTGGAAGTTAATAGTAATTTTCTTAGTGACAGAACAAGTTTAGCAACTATGCTCAACTAACCCCAACTCGGAATTTTAAATTAAAAGTGAGTTTATAAAAAAACCGTGAGAATTATACCCAGAATCTCTGTGCATATTAAAAGTTCTACAATTATATGGAAGAATAACATTTACCTGATTAAAAATTAATAACATTTGACTAAGCTAGACGAAAACTCGTGATGAATGACTTTTTTACTTTTAGGTCTCAAAATAAACAAAACGCCCGTGAGCCCCACTCATTTGTCCAGCGGCCACTAGCGATCGCGGGATGTTTATTTCTCTCAAACCCCTATCTTTCCGCCATATAATGCCTAAACAGACGGCGAATAGTTTTCGAGATATTTTGATTGCTCAACTTGCCCCTATGCTCAACTAGCCCCGCTATACCCTATATATATATATATATATATATATATGTGTGTGTGTATATGTGTGTATTAGTATGATTTGAAGATTGGCCGTAATTGGTCAATAAAAGTTGTATGAAAGTTTTGTTTAATTTTTTTTTAATCCATACGTTTCGGCAACCATCCTAGCCTTCATTCAGTGGAATATTCTGTCAGTTATAACTATTAAATAATTAAAAATTTGAAATAGTTTCGGAATAAAAGTAATAATAATAGTTCCCACTATAGTTAGTAGTTAAGAATCTAAGATGAGTAAAACCTATTGAGAGTGTTTATAACATTATTAAGTAAATAAATATTAAAACTCCATGATATTTTGCCCGTACTCCTTCTTTTTTACTTTTTAAGTGGAGGAAATTTAAAAAACCGTTTTGAAAATGGGTTTAAATAAATATGAGGTGATTTGATATATTTAACTTATTGATTGTGTGTGCATGTGCTAGTACTCTGAATATATAGAAAATGCAATATTAATTCTATTTTCTTTTCCATATTTAGTATTCAAGTATTCGGGCATTTATCATTGGTGCGCAATTGGACTTTATCACAGTTAGATATAAGTTTAACTAAAGGAAAAGTCCTTGATCAAGACTTTGCATCCACAGTATTTGGCTATATCAAAAATAAGAAATTTTATGGACGCATTGAAATTGGTTTGTTTTATATTTTTATTTTAGAAATATATGTACTTATACATACATACGCACATATGCATACGTGAATATTCATACAAATACAATTAACACATTTGTACACAAATATGCACAAACACACACACACCAAACATATATATATATATATATATATATATATATATATATATATATATTGCCTAATTATAAGTTATCTAATCAAATTAACTTTTTTGGTTGGATGTCTTTAATTAGTCCATACAAACATGCTATGCAATATTTACCAGCTTCTAAAACATATTGGACTTCAGATGTGCGATTGAAAGATATCTGCGCTTGCATTCTTAAATCTTGTCTGCGTTCTAGTTGATCTATGATTTTTTTTGCCTTCATTGAATGCAGTCAAGTAGACTCACATCCAGTAAAAAATTTTCATGATCAACATAATAATACAAAACTTTGTGGTTGAAAGAAAAATAATAAAAAACAATAATGATATAATAGAAATAAGTTGTATTTTTAAAAAAATCTATTAAAAATATTTTTATAAAATCGTGAGATTTCTGAAAATAGTTTGTACTAAAGTAGTGAATTTACTAGAATCCGTCAAGATCTCTATAACAAAGTTAATTCTAGATGGAATGTGAATAATTTTGATTTTGTTGGAAATGGCGCTCATGAAATCATATGATTTAAATGGAAAAAACATCGTATGTGTCTCTCATTTGCATGATAGCTCACTCATTTTACACAAAAAAAACTTGTAACAGTACTCATTTTAAAGTTAATTTTGAGCACTATAAAACCCCATTTCACTGAAATATGCCGCTAGATATCTTTAAATATAACAAATGAATCTTGAACAAAATAAAAAACGACTTTGCTCTTTCAAACCTAGTTTTAATATTATTCCAAGAACACTTTATAAAACACCGATTTATTAAACTTTTTATTGACATTTTTTTGTTTATAACATGTTTTTCGTTAAAATGTATATTTTTGGAGATAATTGCAAAAAACAAAGAAAAACCCCAAAAATATATGAATGTTTAGTAGCCAGTAACTTGATATTATAACTAGTTTTTCTATCGATATACGTTATTTTGAAAAAATAAAATTACACCACTGAGAAAAGGTGTCATACCCCGGGGAGTGGTCGCGGATTTCAAATTGTTTTTACTTTTGAACTTGGGGGTAAGACGAATGTAATTGCAAAATTTTTTGCAAATCGGAGCTCAGTAAAAAAATCAGACCCAAAACGTTTCAACATTGACTGAAGTATTAATTTAGAAATAAGAAAAACAACACTTTTTTGCACTAATTCATTAAATAATATTAAATTTATAAGTATTATGGGACTAGACATTTGTTTCATCACAAGTGTATTATAATTTAAAATCTAAAATATGATTGTAGCACTATGTATTAACTGTTCCATCTTGCTGTACTTGATAATGAAAATCATGGAAAAAAGTCATGAAAATAATAATTCCTAATTTTCCGAACTTTCATAACCTAATTTTCATATACTACATATCTACAATTTTTTAAAACAAATCGTTTCCTCTCAAAAAATATTTTATATCTTCTAGCGACATCTATTTTTAATTGGGCCCTATGCTTGTTTCCTATTCGATATTCCTTTTTGATATTTCATGAGTCACCGACTTGACCTTGTACAGATGATTCACTCTCCTACGAATCGCTTGGCATTCTTATCAGTAAGCAGAACAAGTTGGAGCATATAACACATAGTGCTACATTCATATTTTAGATTTTAAATTATAATACACTGATGATTGAACAAACCTAGTCTCAAAATTTCTGTAAAATTAATATTATTTAATAAAAAAGTGCAAATAGAGAGCTGTTTGTTCATATTTCTAAATTATAACTTAAGTTCACATTTTAAGTGAATTAATTTGTTAAATCCTGTCCATTCGTGCACTATTCAATCTACGATAAGCTAACTAATCCATATCCAATGCCAAACAAAAGAATTTTTGACACAATGAAACTGCTAAATAGTTTGAATGAGTAAATTTATTTTTTGTATTGTGAAATAATTTGGAAAAGTAAGGTAAAATACGACATGCATAAATTTAAAAAATTGATATGTCAAACTGTATTATATAATTTCATCTGCCATATACTATACCTTATATTATTTTGATTTCTGGTACATCTTAGATGTTTTTGGCAATAATATTGTCATATTACATTTTTTCACTCATAATAATGATTATATTATATTCTAATGATTGAATCAAAATTTTTGGCAGACGACAATCCTCATTTATCAAAATATTTTCAATGTCAAACAATAACATGTTGTTCTTTGCAAATTTTCCAATTATTTCTAAAATATTACTATATTTTTATTTCATTTAAATCTTGAAAATTTGCTTTAACAATTTTTATACAGATTTATTAAAATTCGTATAACCGTGTAGAGGAGGAGTTGTCTTTCATACAATCGTACAGATTCATATAATCGTACAGATGAATTAGGAGGTTGAAAATTTAGGGTTATATGTGTTTATCATATACACATTATAAAAAAAATTAAAAAATGACCGAAAAAAAAACAGAATGTTAAAAAAGTCTTGGAGACCAACCCCTACTCTTGGCTTCAATCAAAATATCTAAAAACCTGTCTCGGAATTTACCTAACAATTTCACAAACTTTTACGGTGATCGGACGTATGATTCATGAATGCATAACACACAGAGAAACATACATTAATTTTTATATATAGATATATGCCTATAAAGTGTATTTGACTCTAGGTAATAGAATCTATTACATCGAACCGTTGGCACGATATCCGTCTCTGATTCAAACATTCAATAAAGAAATGGAAAAATTAAAAATACCAAAACATGAAGCTGTTTTAATTGAAGAATTACATTATACAATGCCCGAAATGAAAGCCAAACCAGAAATATCTAAAGCTCAGGATCTATTACGAATTTCTTCATTCAACAACGATGCATCAAGAAAATCTAAAAATATATTAGCAGGGTAAGAACTAAACATGTTTTCTTTTAGTTTTCATTTGGATAGCTATTGTAATTGTTCTACATTTATTGATAAGTCATCAGGATTATCTGCAAGAATTTTGAAAAATTACTTAATTTAATTTAACTTGACTTTCAGTAATTATATACTGTGTAAATCAAATAAACTATATCACGCACGTATCAAACAAACAACTATCGAACTATGTTCAGTAACATTTTTAGTTCATTTCTATTCAAAATTATAGAAATTTTCTATTTTTTATAAAATTTATTATCTGTTTTTTCTTACCCCGTAGGCGTACAAACAGTTTTAATGTCATTTTTTAATTTTAAAGGAATATTACAATAATACAAAAATTATGGGCGCAATTTTTACAAAAACCACAATGTATACAACTTTGATCTGATATTTTGTCAGAAATATTCATCAGCAGAGTGGGAATAACAACTAAATTGTTTTATATCTTGTAAATTACTTCTTTTTAACTCAATTTACTTTTTTATTTAATATTTTTTTATTGTTTTTTTTGTTAGTGTAAAAGTTCATACTGTTCTTTTTAGCCCAACAACGCGTAAGCTGTTCTAGATGTTATATAAAAAATTATTGGATTTTGTAATAATTTTTGTTCCTTGCCTTTTCGAAAGGAACCGCAACAAACATGAAAACCGGTTTTTGAGCCGGCTCATAAATTTTAGCGTTCCGGCAAAAAAATATTAGCACAACACCACTGGTAATAAGCCAATGCACGAATCGAGAGAACCGATATTAGGATATAATGATAAAACTAGCATGAACATCGTGCCTTAAGGCAAATTGCTGGAACTTCCCGTACCAAAAAATATTATTTTTTTAAAAACGATTAACATTTTTGAAAAAAATTTACTTCAAAAAAATAAGATTTTTGACAAACAATTAGACAAAAAATTACTTTTTTTTGAAAAAAAAAATTTTTTTTTATTTATTTTTTTTTTAATTTTTTTTTTGAAAAAAATGTTTTCTTTATTTTGACATATTTTGTAAGATCTAAACTTTTTTTCAAAGCAATCGTACTGCTTTGCATAAAGACAATATCAAACCACGTAAGCGTCGCGTCGACGTCTAACGCGTAAACATTGGTACGGAACCCATAAGAATGTAAACCAAAATTATACTTATTGTTAAAATCTCTATAAAATATCTGATAATTTGATGTGCATATGTCTAATGATGATTTTTGACCGCAAAATGGCATTTTTTTTTACTTTTTTCATTAGATCTCCGAAACCGCTAGACCTGCCTTTATGAAAATTTGATCGGTTCTTCACCTTGTCAATACAAGTAAAATGTTTTTTGAATTATTAAAATCGGGCGCTCCGTTCTCTTAAAAACTGAGTTACCGTTTTCGGCACTTTTTGCCCCGTATCTTCGGAACGGCTAGACCTGACTTTGCCAAAAACTAATCAGCACTTCTCCTTATCAATACGAATCGAATGTTTTTTGAATTACTCAAATCGGTTGATCGGTGTTCCCGAAATCGTCGACGAAAATTTGTATCCGCACATACATACACACACGCACACACACACACACACATACATCCATTTTTTCTAAGGTATGCCAAAATATTCAGAAACCTTTGAAACGTCGAGAAATGCAAAAATTTTCATTTTCGATTTTTTTGCGATTACTATAACTTGCCCTACGGGAAGTTAAAAATACAAGCTATGTGTTGACGGTGTGAAGAATTGAATGATTATTAGGGTAAGCAGGTTCAGCGGTTCACAAAAAAATTGAAAATTAAATGAAAAACCTAAATTTTCCCAAAAAGGTTTTGTTTTCTAATTTCGAAACTAGCTGTAAGTGGAATTCTGTCTTAAGGCAATTAAGGCAAAGTGCCTTAAGGCAAATTGCTGGAACTTCCCATACCGCAATTCAAAATTTGAATAATTAAAAATAATCAATAATAATCAATAAAAGTTGATCAATGATTTGAAAATTTTAATACAATTTCGAACCATATTAAATCATCTTAAATCATTTATTAACTTCCCGTAGGGCAAGTTATAGTAATCGCAAAATAATATCGAACTAGCTGTAAGTGGAATTCTGTCTTAAGGCAATTAAGGCATCGTGCCTTAAGGCAAATTGCTGGTACTTCCCGTACCAAAAATTATTATTTTTTTAAAAAACGATCAACATTTTTGAAAATATTTTACTTCGACAAAATAAGATTTTTAAGAAACAATAAATTGGACAAAAAATTACATTTTTTTGAAAAAAAATTTTTAAATTTTTTTTTTTTTTTTAATGTTTTCTTTATTTTGACATATTTTGGAAGATCTAAACTTTTTTTCAAAGCAATCGTACTACTTTAACTGCATAAAGACGAAATATCAAAGCGCGTAAGCGCCGCGTCGCCGTCTAACGCGTAAACATTGGTACGGAACCCATAGGAATGTAAACCAAATTTATACTTATTGTTAAAATCTCTATAAAATATTTGATAATTTGATGTGCATATGTCTAATGATTATTTTTGACCGCCAAATGGCATTTTTTTTACTTTTTTCATTAGATCTTCGAAACTGCTAGACCTGCCTTCATGAAAATTTTATCAATTTTTCATCTTGTCATTACAAGTAAAATGTTTTTTGAATTATTAAAATCGGACGCTCCGTTCTCTTAAAAACTGACTTACCGTTTTCGGCACTTTTTGACCCGTATCTTCGGAACGGCTAGACCTGCCTTCGCCAAAAACTAATCAGCACGTCTCCTTATCAATACGAATCGAATGTTTTTTGAATTATTCAAATCGGTTGACCCGTGTTCCCGAAATCGTCGACGAAAATTTGTATCTGCACATACATACACACACGTACATACATACACACACACATACACACACATACACACACATACACACACACATACACACATACATCCATTTGTTCTAAGGTATGCCAAAATGTTTAGAAACCTTTGAAACGTAAAGATATATAAAAATTTTTTTTAACTTCCCGTAGGGCAAGTTATAGTAATCGCAAAAAAATCGAAAATGAAAATTTTTGCATTTCTCGACGTTTCAAAGGTTTCTGAATATTTTGGCATACCTTAGAAAAAATGGATGTATGTGTGTGTGTGTGTGTGCGTGTGTGTATGTATGTGCGGATACAAATTTTCGTCGGCGATTTCGGGAACACCGATCAACCGATTTGAATAATTCAAAAAACATTTGATTCGTATTGATAAGGAGACGTGCTGATTAGTTTTTGGCGAAGGCAGGTCTAGCCGTTCCGAAGATACGAAACAAAAAGTGCCGAAAACGGTAACTCAGTTTTTAAGAGAACGGAGCGTCCGATTTGAATAACTCAGAAAACATTTCACTTGTATTGACAAGATGAAGAATCGATAAAATTTTCATGAGGGTAGGTCTAGCGGTTTCGGAGATATGGAGGAAAAAGTAAAAAAATGAGCCATTTGGCGGTCAAAAATGATCATTAGACATATGCTCATCAAATTATGAGATATTTTATAGAGATTTTAACAATAAGTATACAATTTGTTAACATTCCTACGGGTTCCGTACCAATGCTTATGCGTTAGACAGCGACGCGGCGCTTACGCGCTTTATATTTTGTCCCTATGCAGTTAAAGCAGTACGATTGCTTTGAAAAAAAGTTCAGATCTTCCACAATATGTCAAAATAAAAAAAAAAATTTTTTCAAAAAAAAACAAAAAAAAATTTTTTTAAAAAATTATTTTTTTAAAAAAAATTTTTTTTCGAAAAAAGTAATTTTTTGTCCAATTTATAGTTTCTCAAAAATCTTATTTTTTCAAAGTATTTTTTTTTTCAAAAATATTAATTGTTTTTAAAAAAATAATAATTATTGGTACGGAAAGTTCCAGCAATTTGCCTTAAGGCACGATGCCTTAATTGCCTTAAGACAAAATTCCACTTACAGCTAGTTTTGAAATATTTTGGAAATTCTGAACTTTTTAACTTCCCGTAGGGCAAGTTATAGTAATCGCAAAAAAATCGAAAATGAAAATTTTTATATATCTTTACGTTTCAAAGGTTTCTGAACATTTTGGCACACCTTAGAAAAAATGGATATATATGTGAGTGTGTGTGTGTGTATGTATGTATGTATGTACGTGTGTGTATGTATGTGCGGATACAAATTTTCGTCGACGATTTCGGGAACACGGATGAACCGATTTGAATAATTCAAAAAACATTCGATTCGTATTGATGAGGAGACGTGCTTCCGAAGATACGGGGCAAAAAGTTCCGAAAACGGTAACTCAGTTTTTAAGAGAACGGGGCGTCCGATTTTAATAATTCAAAAAACATTTTACTTATATTGACAAGGTGAAGAACCGATCAAATTTTCATAAAGGCAGGTCTAGCGGTTTCGGAGATCTAATGAAAAAAGTAAAAAAAAAGCCATTTGGCGGTCAAAAATGATCATTAGACATATGCACATCAAATTATCAGATATTTTATAGAGATTTTGACAATAAGTATGAATTTGGTTTACAGTCCTTTGGGTTCCGTACTAATGTTTATCCGTTAGGCGGCGACGCGGCGCTTACGCGCTTTGACATTTCAACTTTATGCAGTTAAAGCAGTACGATTGCTTTGAAAAACAGTTTAGATCTTCCAAAATATGTCAAAATAAAGAAAAAAAATTTTTTTCAAAAAAATTTATTTTTTCAAAAAAAAGTAATTTTTTTGTCCAATTTATAGTTTCTTAAAAAAAAAATCTTATTTTTTCGAAGTAAAATTTTTTCAAAAATGTTAATGGTTTTTTTAAAAAAAAATAATTTTTGGTACGGGAAGTTCCAGCAATTTTGCCTTAAGGCACGATGCCTTAATTGCCTTAATATGTGTAGATGTTAACTTGTCAAAATGCAAAGTGCGGCTAGGTTGGAGCAATACTCCTCACGATTCGATATTTCTGTAAAGAAAACATATGAAGTATTATACATCGTTAGAAAGGTCTCAAAATTCTTAGTTTTTTTCCCATATATCGCAACTTCGAATTCCGAACGGTGTGGCCTAAGACAGAATTCCACTTACAGCTAGTTTTCAAAGCAATCATACTGATTTAACTGCATAAAGACGAAATATCTAAGCGCGTAAGCGCCGCGTCGCCGTCTAAAGCGTAAACATTGGTACGGAACCCATAGGAATGTCAACAAAATTTATACTAATTGTTAAAATCTTTATAAAATATCTAAGTATTTGATGTGCATATGTCTAATGTTTATTTTTGACCGCCAAATGGCTCATTTTTTTACTTTTTCCTCCATATCTCCGAAGTTGTTGCACTTGCCTTTCCAAAAATTTGAACAGTTGTTCACTCAGTTAATACAAATAAAATGTTTTTTGAATTATTCAAATCGGGCGATCCGTTCTCTTAAAAACTGATTTACCGTTTTTGGCACTTTTTGCCCCGTATCTTCGGAACCACTAGACCTGCCTTCGCGAAAAACTAATCAGCACGTTTTTTTATCAATACGAATGGAATGTTTTTTGAATTATTCAAATCGCTTCATCCGAGGTACCGAAATCGTCGACGAAAATTTGTATTCGCACATACATACACACACGCACACACACACATACACACACGCACACACATACATCCATTTTTTCTAAGGTATGAACCACTAGTTGAATGATTTTTTTTCTTTATAATAATCTAATACAATCTTTTATTTGTAATAAGAATAGCTATAGAGCAGGGCTTCTTAAACTGTTTTATATAGCGACCCCCTTCAAGATTAGGAAATTTTAAACGACCCCCTCCTCCAATTAATAAAATATATATTAACCGTTATCGCACTATTTTACAATGTAAATAAAATAAGGATTGAAGAATATATACCCATTCATGTTATATATTTTATAATTGGAAACGTTGACATAAAACTATATATATATATATATATATATATATTTACTCAATAGAAAAAATAAACTTTTGTAACAAATTCTTTATAAGAAAACATAAAACTATATCTAAATATTCAATAGAAAAAATAAAATTTTGTAACATTTTTCAATGAAAACCTATTAATAACATAAAGCAATATTAATGTGATGAATGTGATTGTTTATTTTTACACAAATAATTAAATTTAGGCTCAATTTAAGTTAGTGCAGATCGTAATAAATTTTCAACGTATATTAAAGTTGAACGGTATTTTGATTTTATCAAATTTTTGAAGTTAATGTAGAAGAGGCTGATTCACATAAATATGTTGCACAAAATGGCAGTAATTTGTTTATTGCCATTTCCGATAGTAGGGAATATTCTGATTTGATTTCAATCCAAAATTCATGCACAGACACTTGAAAAAATCTGAGTCGCAAGGTAGTATCACATGTTAATTCGGTAAATTCTTCTTGTGCTTTTAAGTTTGAGAAATTAATTTCTACCATTTCAATTGAAAATGGATTGCAAATTCATTGTTGTGTATCGATATCATTGAGAAAATACCTATGGATATAAACTTCCATATTCTTCAAATGATTAACTATAATTTTTGTTATAGGAGTATCTTTTTTTGAAATATTGTTACTAATTATATACTCGTCAGTAAATGGAAACATTTCGAGCGATCCACTTTCTACTCTGTTTTTCCATATAAGAATTATTTTAACAAAGGCCTCAAGTTTATTTTTTAACATAAACATATTAATGCAGACTCCCTGCATTGATAAATTCATATCATTGATTTTATCAAAAATATTGGCCAAATAGCTTAGCTTGAGAAGCCATAAATTATCGTGAAAATAGTCGGCCTAATAATACTAATTTTAAAATTTTGTTTATAATGATAGAATAGTATCAGATCTTTGCGACCCCTCCATAGTAGTCCCGCGACCCCCCCGGGCTCGCGTCCCCCACTTTAAGAAGCCCTGCTATAGAGTAATATATGAATTTTTAGTTAGATCAATAATTAAAATATAAATATGTATACTTAAAATTATATAGAAAATATTTGAGTAAAAATGTATTGTATATGGCTCATTGTATAATAAGAGGAAGCCAATAAAAATAAAAATACAACTTTAGAAACATTATTTTTCATATAGGGTGGATCGGAGCTGAAACGTCCGCGGGTAAAAAGGTCAACCATCGTTATCTCAAAAATAAGTAAAGTTAAAATTTTTTTTAATTTAATTTTTGAAAGTAAGGGGCAAAGCATGTATACCTGGTCATCACCTTGATTCTCACGACGTCGCTATCAGAAGATAAATCATCATGTTTGAAATTCCATAACAAAATTTCCATATACAAAGTTTTTATTTATGGTTTTAAAATGGTTAAAAATGAAAATATTATATTTTTTTAATTGCAAGGGTATTCCAAAATGCAACATTTTATCATAGCAGATGGTTGCAATAATGTTCGGAAGTATTTCTATATTTGAATGGCAAAAAAGTCGATTTACCGTGTTTTCCGAAAATGTAGGGAGAAGTGGGACACCTACATTTTTATCTGAAAAAATGCAGCTATGTGCTTCAAATTCTTGTCCTGAGAGTTTTAAAATACACTGATTACGAATCAGTTGTCAAATTTACGAAATTCAAAATCGTTGACACGAAATGAAGAGTAAAAATTGGGAAAACAGTGCCTTCAGTAAAAATGTTTATTTAATGTCCGAAAAGGGGTAGTAAAGTTGGAATGATAAAATTGATGAAAAAACATTTTGCAACATTCAAGATTCTAGGTGCACGTGAAGTCGGTGCAGTTGGTCATATCGACGCACTTCAACTGAGAAAGGTCTGTTATCGCACTGGATGGAGTTTTTTCTGGTCAGCTTTCCCGGCATCAATTTATTGAAAATCATGCGAAAACGACGTCAGCATTTGAAGAAACCAAAGAATTTCTTTTTTTGCCTTTTTTACATCTGATTGTGAAGTATTGGTGTTCTTGGAAACGTTCGCTGATACTTGCGATTTTTGACGCTGTTTATTATTCACTTATTTTTATCTCTTCAGTCACAATGCCTCTTGAAAAAAGACAGGAAACTCCCAAAAAGTGAGTTTCCTGTGAAATGAAAAATTGATTATTGCTATGAAGAAAGTAAAAATAAATAAAATATTGAGGCGCATTGCTTTTGATGCTACTAGGGTTAGCAACTTGTCTTTTCAACGTATCATTTCATCCTCTAAAAACAAAGAAGTCGCGGCAGAAGCAGCACGTGCTTCTATAAATAAGTGAATACAACGATTTAATAATTAATAAAACACTTTACTGTGCAAAGAACTGCATTACTCAAGTAGCTCATGTCTGCCCACAAATAGTGTCCCACTTCTATCTACAAACGCCTTTTTTTCATATGCATCCCACGAAAACACAATGTAAACAATCTGCAAATTGATTTCTGCATTTCAAAGATTATATGTCTATATAATATATTGTATATTTACCTAATTTTTTTCGTGAAAATTTGATGGCAAATCTCGTCAGAACGTACAAGAATAAAAACTTTCTCGGCGAAATTCTTAGCGCGTTTCTCTGTACAGCGCAAGAGTAGGTTTATAACCTCAAAATGCTTCTTGAAATTGAGCAAGTATCAAAATATAATAAATATGTGCGTGGTTCGACATACATTTTACTAGTCTTATAGTTATTAGGGTGGTCCACTCCAACCTGTGGCCCAGATCTGTCCACCGCACCCTACAAATTTTCTTTCGTTGTTAGATTTTACGATATAATTTTAATTGTTTTATAAAATGTATTGCAAATTTTAGGTTAGATTCAACCATATTTTTATATAATCTCAAAAAAACTCAAACGTGGGTGGGGTAAAAAGAACCAACTGACTTACATATGATTGTGAAAAAAAGGACCACCAGAAACTTTACACAGGCATGATGTAAACAAAGATAAAATTGTAGTGATTCTAAATGGGTTTATTGTAGGAGTAACAGTCTTTATTCAATAGGATCTTTAACGAGACTTTTTTTCTTAGTTGAACACGTAAATTACCCGAATCAGTATACAAGTGTGCAGAAGCGCTATGATAGGTAATATCAATTTGTATTTTGGTTTGCGTTATTATTATCGATATATCAATATATCGACGTTGTCACTGTCTACTAATTTCAGGTTTGTATATTTCTCATTTCGTTTCAAATTTATCAATTTTTGATAATGTGCAACAATTATGGTGATTGCTAAATTATTATATTGATTAATGTAAAAAATACACTAGGGGTTAGTTGACAAAAATCTTGTGTTACGTAAATTGTGTTACAGAAGAAACTATATCTTTTATTTGTATTATGATAAAAATTGTTATTTACGTTGAAAAAATACACCATGGGTTAGTTGAAACAAAACCTTGTGTTACGTGAATTGGATTACAAGAGACACTATATATTTTTTGTATTATGATAATAAATGTTACTGACGTTGATTTGCGATGAGAATTTTTATTGCAGGAGACACTATATATTTTATTTTTGCATATTTTCACGTTTCAGAGGTTTCTGAACATTTTGGCATACCTCAGAAAAATGTATGTGTGTGTGCTTGTTTTGTTCCTAAACATTCGGTTCATATTGAGATGTGCTGATTAGTTTTTGGCATAGGCAGGTCTAGCCGTTTCGGAGATATGGAGCTAAATGTGCAGAAAATGGCAGTTTTTGAGATAACTAAGCATCCAATTTGATTGATTCAAAAAGCTTTCTGCTTGTTTTCACAAAATAATTGATATAGGAAAAAAATGTTTCAATTTTTTTTTCATATTTTTTTTTTGTATATCGAAAATAATTCAAATTTAAATTTTAATTTAGGATATAGTTCTAAAGCTTAGTTATATACTTTAAATAAATAACTTTAACTTTGTAATTCAGTTTATAGTTCTTATAAATATTATACAATGTAACAGTATTTATAACAAACTATTTGAAAACAATTAAAATTCCTCGACGCTGCGGGAAGTTTCAGCAATTTGCCTTAAAGCACGATGCCATACACCACTAGTTAACTTCCCGTAGGGTAAGTTATAGTAATCGCAAAAAAATCGAAAATGAAAATTTTTATATATCTTTATAGAGATTTATTAATTTTATAGAGATTTTAACAATAAGTATAATTTTTTTTTACATTTCTATGGGTTCCGTACCAATGCTTATGCGTTAGACGGCGGCGCGGCACTTGCGCGCTTCGATATTTCGTCTCTATGCAGTTCAAGCAGTGCGATTGCTTTAAAAAAAAGTTCAGAATTTCCAAAATATGTCAAAATGAAGAAAACATTTTTTTTCAAAAAAT
Organism: Ctenocephalides felis; assembly: GCF_003426905.1. Classification (NCBI taxonomy): domain Eukaryota; kingdom Metazoa; phylum Arthropoda; class Insecta; order Siphonaptera; family Pulicidae; genus Ctenocephalides; species Ctenocephalides felis. Next base: position 26,844,085 of record NW_020539724.1, on the reverse strand, counting down.
TTTTTCGTTTTCAAAAAAAAATTTTTTTTCTCAAAAAAAAAATTTTTTTTTTTCAACAAAAAGTAATTTTTTATCATATTTATAGTTTCTCAAAAATCTATTTTTTTCGAAGTAAATTTTTTTCAAAAATGTTAATCGTTTTTTAAAAAAAAATAATTTTTGGTACGGGAAGTTCCAGCAATTTGCCTTAAGGCACGATGCCCTAATTGCCTTAAGACAGAATTCCACTTACAGCTAGTTTATTTATTTATTTATGTATTTATTGATTTATATACGCCAATCGAATATGTACAGTAAATTTGTAACACTATACTAATAATTGTATAACTTAAAAATCTACTAATATAAAATTTGAATACTTACATATAATATAAAAGAATATACATTTGCTCACTTTATGTATAATACTTTAGTAACATAATATAATAATTAATTGCACATATTATTTTAACTTCCCGTAGGGCAAGTTATAGTAATCGCAAGAAAATCGAAAATGAAAATTTTTATTTATCTTTACGTTTCAGAGGTTTCTGACTATTTTGGCATGCCTTAGAAAAAAATGGATGTATGTGTGTGTGCATGTGTGTGTATGTGTGTGTGTGTGGGTGTATGTATGTGTGTGCGGATACAAACTTTCGTCGACGATTTCGGAAACACGGATCAACCGATTTGAATAATTCAAAAACATTCGATTCGTATTGAAAAGGAGACGTGCTGATTAGTTTTTGGCAAAGGCAGGTCTAGCCGTTCCGAATATACGGGGCAAAAAGTGCCGAAAACGGTAACTCAGTTTTTAAGAGAACGGAGCGTCCGATTTAAATAATACAACTAGCTGTAAGTGGAATTCTGTCTTAAGGCAATTAGGGCATCGTGCCCATTGGAACTTCCCGTACCAAAAATTCTTATTTTTTTTTAAAACGATTAACATTTTTGAAAAAAAATTACTGTTAAAAAATAAGATTTTTGAGAAACTATAAATTGGACAAAAAATTATTTTTTTTTTTTGAAAAAAAAATTTTTTTTCTTTATTTTGACATATTGTGGAAGATCTGAACTTTTTTTTCAAAGCAATCGTACTGCTTTAACTACATAGGGACAAAATATAAAGCGCGTAAGCGCCGCGTCGCTGTCTAACGCATAAGAATTGGTACGGAACCGATAGGAATGTTAACAAAATGTATACTTATTGTTAAAATCTCTATAAAATGTCTGATAATTTGATGTGCATATGTCTAATGATCATTTTTGACCGCCAAATGGCTCATTTTTTTACTTTTTCCTCTATATCTCCGAAACCGCTGGACCTACCTTCATGAAAGTTGTATCGATTCTTCATCTTGTCAATACAAATAAAATGTTTTTTGAATTATTAAAATCGGACGCTCCGTTCTCTTAAAAACTGAGTTACCGTTTTCGGAACTTTTTGCCCCGTATCTTCGGAACGGCTTGACCTGCCTTTTCCAAAAACTAATCAGCACGTCTCCTTATCAATACGGATCGAATGTTTTTTGAATTATTCAAATCGGTTGATCCGTGTTCCCGAAATCGTCGACGAAAATTTGTATCCGCACATACATACACACACATACATACATACATACACACACACACACACACACATACATCCATTTTTTCTAAGGTATGCCAAAATGTTCAGAAACCTCTAAAACGTAAAGATATATAAAAATTTTCATTTTCGATTTTTTTGCGATTACTATAACTTGCCTTACGGGAAGTTAAAAAACATTTCACTTGTATTGACAAGTTGAAGAATTGGTCAAGTTTTCATAAAGACAGGTCTAGCGGTTTCGGAGATCTAATAAAAAAAGTAAAAAAAATGCCATTCGGCGGTTAAAAATGATCATTAGATATATGCATATCATATATATCCGTACCAATGCTTATGCGTCGGGCGGCGGCGCGGCACTTGCGCGCTTTGACATTTCGTCTCTATGCAGTTCAAGCAATACGATTGCTTTGAAAAAAAAGTTCAGAATTTCCAAAATATGTCAAAATGAAAAAAACATTTTTCTTTTCAAAAAATTTTTTTTTTTTAAAAAAGTACTTTTTTGTCAAATTTATAGTTTCTCAAAAATCTAATTTTTTCGAAGTAAAATTTTTTCAAAAATGTTAATCGTTTTTAAAATATAATAATTTTTGGTACGGGAAGTTGCAGCAATTTGCCTTAAGGCACGATGCCTTAATTGCCTTAAGACAGAATTCCACTTACAGCTAGTTTTTGTTTTATATTGGTATCCAAAACGTTTTGACGAGCATTGAAATAGTTCAAACTTTCGCAATACTCCTTTTTGCAGTACTCTTTGACTACTTTGGCTAATTTGTTTAAAGGACTGTTGTGCACGTATCTTCTGAGGATTTAGTTGTATTGACAATTCTAGTTGATCGAAGTTCTTGTCTAGGTGTGACAAATTCGATCTTTGTTAATAGTTCTAGTGATTCTATGATGTCATTCGCAATCTTGTAGAAAAAAAAGTGGATCCAATATTTTTCTCTGAGCTGTAAAGTTGTTACTTTTGCTTTTGTTTAAGATTAATTCAGTCTTGTGCTCTCCCAGTTTTTCATAGTATGCAAAGTTTGACAGTTTGCTCTTGCTATTATTTTAGAAAGAAGAAGAATTATTTTAGTAACATGTTAATTTCTTTAAAATAGCTATTAAATATAATATTAGAGGTAAGCGTAACGAACAATAGTTATGAAATTATTATTACTTGATTCGGTAGAGAAAAAGTTACGTGTGAGTTACAGCATATTTATCTTTATTTTTAGAAATATAGTCAGTGGATCTCAAAATATATTATTAAAAAAAATGTTACAGCAAGCTTAAAGCTCAACTAAATGAAAAAAGTTAGAATAGCAATTTTATTATAATTTTTTTTCAACCTAATAATTAACCTGCATCGCATTGATTAAATAGTTACCCCGCTTGTGGGTTAAAAACGAACAGGTGACAAAGTTGAAAAATAGCAACAAAATATTTAAATACAATGATCAATTAGCTGAAAATTTTGTTGAATATAGTTGTATAGAAGTTTGTTTTATTGTGTTTGAATCTCCTAAAATCATTTGGTTTAGACAGCATAATAATGAAAGCCAAATTAGATCTAAAATTAAATTTTTATGCGCTTAGTTTAAGTTTGATATAGTCTTTATAAATTATAATAAAACAATAAATTATAATAAAATCAAATAATATTACTAAAAAAATATTACTTCGATAATAATTTAGCCGCTTATGTGGATTAGTGCTTATTGCCGATCACACATATGTTGAATTGGATCAAAACGATGTGGATGATGCAATAACTAGGATGATGGTGACTGTGGCAGAAGCAGATGCTATTTTTAGAAATGCTGATTTCAATGATGATGGTTTTCCAGATAATGTGGGATTTATGATCGAAAAAATCATTATATTCACATCACCTTCATCTAACCACTATCAATTTAAGTAAGAACAAATAAGCTAGTCTATAAAACATATTCATAGCGAATATAGAATTAAATAATTATATATATATATATATATATATATATATATATTATATATAACAAATGTATTCTGAGCGGTTAAATATTGAATTAGAAATATGAACAAATAGCACTTCTTTTGCATTAATTTATTAAATAATATTAATTTTACACACGTCAAAGTGTGTTATAATCTAAAATTTTAAAATATGAATATTTAAAATAACATGATGTGTTAACTCTTCCAACTTGTTCTTTACTAAATGCACGTATCTTACGAACTGTGTCGACTGAAAACCTCTGAACGACTGAAGGTCAATACGGTGAGTCAAGAAATATCAAATAAGAATGAGAAGGAACAGGCCCAACTCAAAAATTGATAACGCTAGAGGATAGCCTCGAAATGTTTGAAAATTAATATTATTTAATGAATTAGTGCAAAGAGAGAGCTGTTTATTCATATTTCGAATTTATTACATATGTATGTATGTATATATATATATATATATATATATATATATATACATATATATACACAGTACAGGCCAAAAGTTTCTGGACACATGAAAAAAATCTCATTTTCTGAGTTTCTGGCTATTTTTTTCATATAAAAATAATTTTATTCAAGTTAGTTTTGTACATTCTACGTAGTATTAATATTTAGTGACTGATTTCTATCCAATTTGTGAGAAATGATAGACAAATTAGCAATGAAAATGTTAAAATGTCACTGCAATCGATTTTCCTGTATATGACCACCCTTTGCTTTGATCACTGCAGCGCATATTTTTGGTAATTTTTCGACGAGTTTTTGCAATGTTTGAGCAGGTATGTTCTTTCAGGACTCGTTAAGGCAATTCCACAGTGCAGGGAGGCTGGTTGGATGCAAATCCTTCACGCGTCGTTTAGGCTCGTCCCACAACAGTTCTATTGGATTAAGATCCGGCGATTGTGCAGGCCACTTCATTATTTGAAGTATTTTTGAAGAATTTATTGTCTGAAAAGCGAGCTCAAGTTGTTATTTTGAAACAAACAGGCGATTTTGCACCAATACTACAGGTTCCTAAAAGTACAGCACAAAATGCAGTGGCAAGATATCATGAAACAGGCATCAATACTGATCGAATTTGATCTGGTCGACCTCGGAAAACCTCAAATAAAGTCGATGACAAGATATACAACATCAGCAATGCAATCAAATCAATGGAACGGTTAAATGAGCCATATCACTCACAACGGTCAAGCGCCGGCTTCGAGAAAAAGGTATGATTGGTCGTGTTGCCATCAAAAAACTACTTCTGCGAACAGTAAATAAACAAAAGAGATTGCAATTTGCCAAAACCCACTTAAATTGGACCATCGGTCAATGGAAATCAGTGTTTGGACGGATGAGTCAAAATTCGAACTTTTCGGAAATCATCGACGTCAGTATTGTCGAAAACAAGACGAAAAAATACTTCAAATAATGGATCTTAATCCAATAGAACTGTTGTGGGACGAGCTTAAACGCCGCGTGAAGGATTTGCATCCAACCAGCCTCCATGGAATTGCCTTAACGAGTCCTGGAAGAACATACCTGCGCAAACATTGCAAAAACTCGTGGAAAGATTACCAAAAATATGCGCTGCAGTGATCAAAGCAAAGGGTGGTCATATTCAGGAAAATCGACTGCAGTGACATTTTAACATTTTCATTGCTAATTAGTCTATCATTTCTCACAAATTGGTTACAAATCAATCACTAAATATTAATACTACGTAGAATGTATAAAACTAACTTGAATAAATTTATTTTTATATGAAAAATATAGCTAAAACTCAGAAAATGAGATTTTTTTCATGTGTCCGGAAACTTTTGGCCCCTACTGTATATATATATATATATATATATATATATATATATATATATATATGAATATTATTTGTTTTGATCTTTACAAAACTCCTTGAGTGATGAACAATTCACAGATTATAATCGTGTCAATCTACAACTGGTTCAGATTTTTCCTAATAAAAACCCGAAGTTTTATAAAATTAGGATAGTGATACTGCTTGAAAGATGACAAGAAGTCATCAAATGATCAAAATAGACATAGACATTACAAAATAAAGTTATTCAGTTGCATGAAAACAGTCTTTGGTTTTCTAACAAAAATCTGCACTTACTTAATTGCCAATCTGATAGTTTCATTTTTCATAAATCATAGAAAAATTACTTTAAAAAGAGTAACAAATTAGTCATCAGCTAATAAGGTCGAAAATGTAATAACTTGAATTTATCAAATTATCAAATTGTTTCAGGCGCTTACCATTAACAGGAGTTAATGGTAAAGAATTTTTATTTTTAATGTCTACATATGGCGCCCTTGAAGGAGTATGCATTGGTATAGCTTTTACTGCGAGAAGATTTTCAGAACATGCGGTGGGTCTCAGGTCAGCAAACTTATTTTTAAATAATAAAACTGGCTTCAGTGAGATTAATAAACAAAAAGCTTAATTCTCAATTATAACTTTAACAGTGATCATTATATTTATTTATGCATTGTTAGCTTTACAGCAATGGCGGATAGATCTGCAGGAAAAGTTCAAGCTGGTGGAATGTGCGAGAGGCCAACTTTAGACGGTCTTAATTTTAATTGTTTAGTAGTAAGCACTATTATGGATACAGGAGAAAGAATATCTCAAGCAGCTAATAATATGGCTTTAGCACACGAATTAGGTTAGTTATTTATTCAATAATGTATAATAATAATAATGTTGTACTGCCCTAAGCCAGGTGTGTGAGCTGAGTTAAACTCCAAGTTGATTCAGGAAAGAAGTAGTGTGAGAGTATTTCTCATTTCCATTTCACACCGCAGTGCCCGATATGGTCACATTTTCAATTGGAAACATAATTTGATCTATCGCTTTGCTTGATGTGAGATTGCGGGAAATCGGTAGCCACATTCGCATCAGTCCGCGCGTTAACGACCTCGGCCACGATAATCCTAGTTATTTATATATTATATCTTATCATTCACATATTGTGACGAGTTAAGGTTGAAGTTGAAAACCCTTTTCTGGGGTATTGCAATGACTGCTACTTATTATATTTTAGCATTGCACTCCCCACTACGAAAGGGTTTACTTCAACTCCTTAACCCGACTTCTGTAAACACCCTGTAATTACCTGTGACTACAAATATAACTAAAGCCCGGTGCACACGACGCCAGTATTTCTAGAAATATAATTTCTGTCTGTAATTTAAATTCTGGCGCGCAAGAATTTAGCGCCTGAATTTCATGCTGTAACATATATGTCTAAATTATTGCATGCGCTATAACCTCAAATGTCAAAATGTCTGACAACGATCGTGTCGAAAGGACTGCAGTTATTGTCAGTTCTTTAATAATTTAAAAAAAAAGGAAGAAAAGGAAAGACGTAAACGGCTATGGAGTCGTTCTTGGTTGCTGCGGCATGACCAGCAAACGACTTCCTTAAATATGGTTTTTAATGAACTAGAGTGAGTTAATTTTAATTAGTGAAAGTTGATAAAACGTAATGTTATTGTTATATTTAATGTTTTTAGTGCAGAAGATCCGGCCAGTTTCTCAAATTACACGCGAATGGAAAATGGTATTTGGAATGATTTGTTGGAAATGGTAACACCATATATAAAGAAAGAGGATACAGTTATGAGGCAAGCTATATCACCGAGAGACAGGCTTTGTATTACAATTCGGTACTTGGCAACAGGAAATTCGTTTAGAGACATTAGTTATTCAACTCGAATTGCACCTAATACCATATCCCAAATCGTTAGAGAAACTCTTGAAGCAATTGTAACCGTTCTTCAAGATCATTTTATAAAATTTCCATCTTCAGCACAAGAATGGGAAGCTGTTGCACACAAATTTGAGACAACATGGAATTTTCCTCACTGCATAGGGGCATTGGATGGAAAGCATATAAGATTTCGTCCATCACGAAGTGATGGTTCGAAATACAGAAATTATAAAGGATATGACAGCATAGTACTCTTAGCTCTTGCCGATGCAGATTATAAATTTTTGTTTGTTGATGTGGGAAGAAACGGCCGTATGCATGATTCAACCGTCTTTCATACAAGCCTATTAGGCATAAAAATGGATATATATTAAACACCGAACAATTGCCAAACCCCAAGGTCACGAATCAAGTACATGTGTTGAATCACGTGGCAAAATACAGCTTTCCTATTGGACACTGGAAGTACTAGCCACCAAATAGTTACTGTCGCCGAATAGGACGTGCTCTATTTATTTTTTATCGGATGATTAATACTGATATAAAAATATTAAAAAGGTTCGCAAATTTTATTTTTAACTTCCCAAAGGAGAAGTTTATGTTTTCATCAAAAATCCAATTCGCTAATTTTACGTTTTCTCGACGTTGCAAGCCATTATGAATCGAATGAGACCAAATTTATAAAAAGTATGTGTGTGTGTGTGAGCAGATTTTTTTGCCGTAAATCGACGTTTTCTCAAAACTCAAGACCGATTTCAAAAATTTAAAAGCCATTCGATGTATCTTAATGAACATACTAAACCATTAAAGTCCTACAAAAACCTGCCTCAATTATAAAAATTATTGATTTTTGAAAATTTGCTTTTAAAAATAGTCCGACCGGGTTGACGTGTTCGATTTTCAGTAATGTGTAATAAATCCACTTCGAATACTTTTTACTACTGATAAATTAATTTATCCATTATGGATTCAGTTGATTATGTACACATATCGGTAAATTGCCTGAAGGCTAAATACCAATACCAACTAGTTTTTTTTTTAATTTTGAGTATTTTTGCAAATTTCGAAATTTTTAAAATAAAACGATTTGATTTTTTTTTCAATATTTTGGAAATTTTGAAATTTTTTGATATTTCAGATAAAATTACGAAAATTTGAAAAAAAATGCATATTTAAATTTTTTCGGAAATTTGAATATTTTAAAATTACTGAACTGCGTTTCCTAAACTAATCATTTATTCATGCCGGCGTTCGCTATATATACACAAATATCTATTTACAAAATAAAAACTAAACGCTTTCAAAATCGAAGTACATGAATCAAGTACGCATTGATATTTCCGTGACAAAATACAGCTTTCCTATTGGACACTGAAGGTATCGGCCACGAGATAGTTCATCTCTCGCCGAATAGGACATGCTCTATTCCTAAAATACGGCAGGAATTTGCGAGGACATAAGTTGTTATGAAATCAAATTCCGATGTTGCTAAGGCAACGTTTTTATATAGAAATTATGATGAGTATACCGCCATTGTGAATGCATGAAATCTAGCAGGCCAGATCGCAAATTATGTCGCGCAAGATCGTAAATTATGACTTATCATGTCGTTGCTAGAGTAACAAACAAACAAAAACTGTCCAACATGAAAACTGGCGTCGTGTGCACCGGGCTTAACTGCACAAATGAAACATAATGTACAATTAACCTTATTAACTTCCCGTAGGGTAAGTTATTGTAATGGGCCGAAAATCGAAATTAAAATTCATTTTTACTTCCCGAAGGAGAAGTTTATGTTTTCATCAAAAAAGCCGATTCGCTAATTTTATGTTTTCTCGATGTTTCAAGCCATTCTGAATCGAATGAGACAAAATTTGGAAAAAGTATGTATGTGTGTGCGTGCGTGTGCACGCACAGATTTTTTGCCGTAAATCGACGTTTTCTCAAAAATAAATATAAATATATAATAAATATAAATATAAATATAAATATAAATAAAAAAATTTAAAAGCCATTTGATGTATCTCGATGAGGACTATTATTTGTCAGTTTTGTGCGACGATCGGCTAAGCCGTTTCTTCATAAATCGGAGAAAAGTGAAAAATTTTTCGTCTACGTTTTAGCCCGCAATTCTGAATCGATTTTAAAAATTCAAAAACCGCTCGAAAAATATTGATTGGGAATCGTGCTGATTAGTTTTTGGTAGAGATCGGCCGCGCTATTTTCTTGTAATAAAGTTTTTGAAAAAAAAACTCGACGATTTTTATGGTTATTTTTTGGCGGTAGATACCATAGTCTTCTAGATCATACTAAAATATTACGGCCCTACGACAACTCGTTTAGCTTTAAAAATTCGTCAAAGTGTGCAAAAATTAGTATAGTCTTTTTGGCATTTGTCAAAATTAGAACTTTCACGACGTTTGCTCAAAAACGCCTGAACCGATTTCAAAAATTTAAAAACCATTTGATGTATCTCGATGAGGATTATCGTTTTTCAGTTTTGTACGATGATCGGCAGAGCCGTCTCTTTATAATTTGAGAAAAAGTGTTAAACTTTTTGTCCACATTTAAGCTCATTCTACCGAATCGATTTTAAAAAATCAAAAACTGTTCGAGAGATATTAGTTGGGAGTAATACTGATTCGTTTTAGGTAAAAATCTACCGAGCCGTTTTCTTGTTATTAACTGTTGAAACAAAAATTGAAACCGATTTTTGTGGAACTTTTTTTGGCGATATATATCAATGTCTTATACAACTTATTGAAATATTACGCCCTTACGACAAGTAGTTTAATTTTAAAAATTCACCAAATTTCAAGAAAATGAGTAGTTTATTTGACGTTTGTTAAAATTAAAAATAGACGACTAATTTGGTATAACGATAGAGTTCTTGGTTTTAATGAACATACTGAATCATTAAAATAGATTAAGATAGAAATGATTGATAAAAAATTCATTTCAATAAATAATTTTTTTATATTTCAACTTCAATAATTCAACTTTAATATTTCACTTCAATATTTTAACTTTGATATCCACTTCTGTTCCTGTAACCGTGCGACAATTTTCTGTCCGATTTGGTAAGGCTTTGTTTTTCAGCCCTTTATTGTACTCTTGACAGTTTTATTTCATAACGCCGTTTTTGCAAGTAGCAATAATTTGCTTTAAAATGTGGTAGAAAATACCGCTATCACAAAATGTTAGAAAAATAAATTGGTAACTGGTTGTGTATTAGGGATTTCACAATTAAACACATTTCACACATGATTTTCCATTTACGTTTATTACATAAAATTTACATAAAATATTCTAAATTATAATGACGTTCACAGAAGACTAGCAAATGATTGAAAACACGATTAAACTTTTTTATTTTAGAAGCTACATTAGAAGATGCTGCCGGCTCGACAACAGACAGCAGACTGCCCTGTTTTATGTTTTAATAATTTCAATTAAACCTAAAATGCTTAGTTAAGAATAGTTGCACAGATCCTTTCAGAATAATTGTTCACGAGAAAAATTTATGCTAAATTAACCAGATGCATTCGTATGAATGAATTTCGGGATGTACTGAAAAAGGAAATATAATATTTCCATGAAGTAAAATATTCTTGCTACAGAATATACTAGAATTCATTTATGTCCAACGTAATACTAAATTAATTATTAAATTATAGCAGGGATGCACAACAATATATATTTACATTTGTGTGTTAATTGATAGTTGAAAATTATAGGACACAGCTTTGGAAGTGATCACGATACACCCGATTGTGGAGATTATTTAATGGCACCCACATCTCGATTTGGCAATATAACAACACACTATATGTTCAGTAAATGCAGTAGATCAAAAATGAAAGATGTGCTACAGTTCCGTGCTCAATGTTTACATGAATCTTCTAAGCCATATTGTGGCAATGGTATGATTTTGTGTAGCTTCGCAACATAACATATTAAAAACAATGAAATTATGCGTTAACAATTTTTTAAACCTAATCGTAAAATTAGTATCTTGGTAATTCGAATCTAATCAAAGTATTTTCGGTTTAACTACAAACTCTTTCACCATGCAAAGTTTCATGAAAATTCCAGAAGAGTAAGCCTGGGGTTCTCCTTGTTAGTCTAGTTTATTTTTATATATTTTTACACATGTGTTTGGTTTGTTGGTACGGTAGTGAATATGCATTGTTATATTTTTATAATAAATTAATAAATTTTGATTTGATTATGAACGTTTACGGCATTATGCAGAATGAGTTGGAATTTGTGTCTCAATATTAATCAAATCTAAGATTAAATTCAGATTCCGTAAATTTAAATAAATTTTATATACTCATATATTTTATCATTCATTCATAAGGTGTAGTAGAACGTGGAGAAGATTGCGATTGTGGACTGTTAATATCTTGTCACAGTCTGGATCCTTGTTGTGTACCGAGAGGCTATCCGGGCGCTTCTTGTAAAGTCAACAAACCGCATGCTCAATGTCATCCGGCACAAGGAACATGTTGTAATATGGACTGCACCTATAAAAATCTAACCAGCGAAGGTCTCGTAAGTACTAATTCTATTCTTCCATTGAAGACAATTTATAATTCTGTCAAAAAACTAGTGGTGCTTTGCATCGTGCCTTAAAGAAATTTCCTAAAAATTTATTTTGATTTAAAATCCTGAAAATTTATTTTGATTTGAAAAAAAATTGATTTCCATTCTTTGCACTGAATTTTTGAAACTAATCAACACGTTTTCCAGTCAATAGGAACCTAATGTTTTTTAAATCATTCAAATCAGTTGATCCATACATACATACTACACACACACATACATACATCAATTTTTTCTGAGGTTTACCAATAGTAACCTTTGAAATGTAAAGAGAATAATAATGATAAATGGTAGTACGCCTGAAGGCAGGTTCATAGTGTGAGAACCACCACAAATCAATGATTTGCTTACACTTCCTCGTCAATCGTTTCCATTACTATTAGCCTCCACTTTTTTACATTTGTTTATGTGTTTTTCATTCCAAACTTTTGCTTCGGCTTTCAGTTTCCTGTATTTGCTCTTCTTGCGTAAGTCGTCCTTACAATCCTTCTACTTTACCTTGTACTACGCCGTGTGAAAGGCGCATTAAGTGCAGAATGGATCCGATCCAGTTTCCTTATCTATTCAGAATCAAACTCACCGGGTAGTTCTTGTCGGATTTTCTTAGAGTTCATGTCAACACTCAGTTTTCTTGTCAGTGGCGTTTTCTTCCTTTGTCGTAATCTATCTAGAGCACTATCCGTCCCTGGTCAGTATGCTTACCAAGTATGTATTTGAAACGATACACAATTCTCAATTTTCCACCGTTATCCTTAGTGGTTCATCTTGTTTCGTGATTATCATTACTTTAAACATGTCGATGTTGATTTCCATTCCGTATCTTCTATCCACTTCGATGAGTCTTCTCATCATATTTTGTTCATCAGCGTACTATATCGTGGTGATTTTTCTTCCTTTAATCAAGAAATCTCCATCGTCTTAAAGTGCTTCGTAGACAAGCCATTCTATCGGTGGCATGCAGCATCCTTGCCGCGCCCCTCTACCTATTTCAAGCTGTTAGTATCTCCCTGTTTTTACTCGAGCCTTCATTTTCTGTTCTATATACATATTTTGGATCAGACTGCGGTCTCTCCAATTGACGTTAAACTAGTGGGGTGGGTGGCATCGTGCCTTAAGGCAAATTGCTGGAACTTCCCGTACCGTAACGAAACGTTCGAGGAATATTGAATGTTTTCAAATAGATTATTATAAATATTGTATTATTGTCTAATATTTATAATAATTATATAAACTGAATTGCAGAGTTGAAATTATTTGTTTAAAGTATATTAGAACTATAGTCAGAATTAAAAATAAAATCTGAATTATTTTCGATATACAAAAAATTAAAAAAAAAAAAAAAATGGTACAAAATTTTTTTTTCCAAAATTAATTATTTTGTTAAGACAAGCAGAAAGTTCTTTGAATCAATTGAATCGGACGCTTAGTTCTCTCAAAAACTGCCATTTTTTGTACATTTAGCTCTGTATCTCCGAAATGGCTGGGCCTGCCTTTGCGAAAAACTAATAACCCTTTCTCCCAATCATTACTAATGGATTGTTTTTTAGATCATTCAAATCGGATGCTCCGTTCTCTCAAAAACTCGATTTCTATTTTCTGCACTCTTTGCTCCTTATCTCCGTAACTGCTGGACCTGTCTTTGCCAAAAACTAATCAGCTCTTCTCCTTATTAATAGGAATCGAATGTTTTTTAAACCATTCAAATCGGTTGATCCGTACGCCCGAAAACGTGGACGAAAATTTGTATCCATACATACATACACACACACACACACACACACACACACACACACATCCATTTTTTCTGAGGTATGCCAAAACGTTCAGAAACCTTCAAAACGTCGAGAAATGTAAAAATTTTCAATTCCGATTTTCGACCCATTACAATAACTTACCCTACGGGAAGTTAATAAATAGAATACTCCAGTTGACTCTGTCAACAACTATTTGCCAATCTATAAAACAGAAGCGTATGACCTCGTTAACGTCAAGACATCTGTCCAACATTATTCTCAATATTTCAATAGCGTCCATGGTTCCTTTTTCCTTTCTGAAACCGAACTGGTCTTCGTTCATGTGGTGCTTTAGTAAGAATTTCAGCCCGTACTTATCCTGTGTGTTGCACTTATTGGCTTTGGGCTCTTTTTGAAGAGCTATCAATGTGACATCTAAGAAGACCTCTGGTCATTTCCTGTTCGGTATATTTGGTTAAAAAATTTGGTCAATTTCTCTCGTTACTTTTTTTTCGTGTCCTTTATTGCTTTTCTACTTTGCTTTTCAATCTGTTAGGTCCCTTGTCGTCTTCTTAGACTTATTTCTCTTTTTCGTAATAGTTATGCGTATATATGAAGAAAAGATATGCAAAAATTTTCATTTTCGATTTTTTTGCGATTTCTTTAACTTACTCAACTCAAAGCCAATTATAAAAATAAACTATTGGTGCATGGCATAGTTAAGGCAAATTTCTGATACTTCGCGTACCGACAATTAATTTTTTTTTAAAAAAGCTTTAAATTTTTTTTGAAAAGTGAAAAGTAAAAAGTTCAGAGTTTTGAAGTTTTTTGAAAACGTTGATCTTTTTTCTGAAGCTAACGTGCTGCGTGGCTGTTTTAGAGAAGAAATAATGCCTCGTCGCCGTCTAACGAATAAACATTGGTAGAAACCAAAAAATGTAAATAAAATTTATACTTATTATAAAAATCTCTAAAAAATATCTGATAATTGATGTTTATATGTTTAATGATTATATTTGATCGCCAAAAAGAATTTTTTACCTTTTTTCTCGATCTCCAAATCAGCAGGATCCGCCTTCCGAAAAATTTAATCAGTCTTTTATGTTGTCAATACAAGTAAAATGGTTTTGCAATTATTAAAAACAAACGCTCCGTTCTTTTAAAAACTGAGTTAATGTTCTTGGCATTTTTTGCCCCGTTTCTTCGAAACGGCTAGATCTGCCATTACCAGAAACTAATCAGCACGTCTCCTTATGAATAGAAATTGAATGTGTTTTGAATCATTGAAATCAGTTGAACCATGTTACCAAAATCGTCGACTAAAATTTGTATTCGCACATACATACACACACAACATATATCATTTTTTTTTAAGTTATGCCAAAATGTTTAGAAACCTTTGAAACGTAAAGATATATGAAAATTTTCATTTAGAATTTTTTTGCGAATTGCGAATTATAACTAATCTTTCGGGAAGTTAACAACAGGAATGATTGGCATTGTGTCTTCTCCGTACTACAATTACTCCGTAGAATGAATATTATGAATAATCTATAATAATTTATCAATGATAAATAGCATTCCTTTCCAATATTTTCATTCAGACAGACAGACAGAAATAAAAATTTATTCAATAAATACAGTGTAAAATACAGTGTATTATATGTGGGTTTGTCTACCCTGGAGGTATTTTACCCAAAAGTTTATGGTTTTGCAACATTGTCTATATATTTGTATTTGTACAATAGTTTATTCATTATTACGCATTAAGGACAAAAGAAGGAGAAAAGTTTTATCTCCTAAAAAAAATCCTTCATTCATTGTTTTATGACTTATGTATTCACTGCGGGCTCGATCAGGTAGTTAGGCATGGCATAATTCCCGTACCAGATCATTTCTGATGTGTACTGGCCTAACGCGCGGATGGTACTATTATCGTGATCCCTACACTTTCGGTAAAAATTTTCAGTGAGCTTCTTTATGTATTCTAGTATAGTCGGTATGTCCGTCTGTTCATGTATATATTTCGTTGGGTAGTAGTGTCTCGTCAGTGGGTCCCTTGATTTGTCTAGTACCAATTTTAGTGCTTTATTCTGTGCTATTTGTAGTCTCCGTCTGTTGGTCTTGGTTGTCGCGTTCCATGCCGGAGCGGCGTATGTCAGTAATGGTCTTATCAGTGTCAAGTAAAGTGTCCGCTTGTTCTTTACGCTTAGCGGGCTGTTGTGGTTCAAAAGAGGTCTCAGTAGATTCATCATCCCGTAAGCCTGTCCAATTTTTGTATTCGTATGTTTTGTGAAGCTGAGTCTATAGTCCAAGGTTACGCCAAGGTATTTGACTTCCTTGGACCACTCAGCTTCATGGCCCATTACCTTTAGTTTCGTCAAGTCAGTAAGTGTAATGGACCATCGACTTTTTGTAAAGAAAATTGCTTCTGTTTTAGAAGGATTAATTTTAATTTGCCATTTTTCCGTGTAATCAGTCAGGGCGTCTATATGTCTTTGTATTTTTGTAGTCAGTAGCGTTGGTGAACGTGATGATCTGTAAATGGCAGTGTCGTCAGCAAATGTCAGCAGTGTTGTGTCGGCGTCAGTGGGCATGTCGTGGATGTAGACGTTAAACAAGGACGGTCCCAGGATCGAGCCCTGCGGTACTCCCGCCGTCACTTGTTTAATCGTCGAGGGTGTGTTGTCTACTTGAACTGCGAAATTACGGTCTGCGAGGTAAGAATGGAGTAGTTTTGTGATGTATGGTGGAAAGTTAAGGGTTATGAATTTGTGTATCAGTCCGTCCATCCAGATGGTGTCAAAAGCCTTCTCGAAATCGAGCAACACCAATCCGGTATGGTTTCGTCTATTGAAGTTGAGTACAGAGTTTTCTATTAGTTGTGTCAGTGGATGTAACGTAGAGTGCTGTTCCTTAAAGCCGTACTGTGTGTCTGGTATAATCTTGTTTCGTCTGATGTGTCTGTTAATGCGTTTAAGCAGTACCTTTTCAGTTA
Source organism: Ctenocephalides felis (assembly GCF_003426905.1). Classification (NCBI taxonomy): domain Eukaryota; kingdom Metazoa; phylum Arthropoda; class Insecta; order Siphonaptera; family Pulicidae; genus Ctenocephalides; species Ctenocephalides felis. Next base: position 26,827,492 of record NW_020539724.1, on the reverse strand, counting down.
CTTTGCTCATTGTATTGAGGAGGCTGATTGGTCTGTAATTTTGCGGAGAGTCTGGCTGTTTCCTCGGCTTCAGGATAGGAAATATGGTAGATGTTTTCCATGAAGCAGGAAAGTGGCCTTTGGCCATTATACGGTTAACCAGTCGTGTGATTAGTATGTATGCGTTCGTTGGTAGTTGTTTCAGTATTATATTTTGTAGTCCGTCCGGTCCGGGTGCTTTCCTGTTCGGTAGTTTTCTGATTGTCGACTTTATTTCTGAAACTGTGGCAGGGTCTATTCGTAGGTCTTTGTCGTTAAATTGTTCAGTAAAACTTTTAATAGAATTGCGTACGTCTCGTTTTAAGTCTGCGTTGGACATGTCGGCGTTTTGTCTGTGTATGTTTTCAAAGTGTGTTGCTAAAATTTCTGCTTTGTCTGCTGGTGTCGTGGCGTAGTTGTTGTCAGGTAGTTTGAGTGGCGGGATAGGTGTTGTTTTCCTCGTCAGCCTTTTGGCTGTTTGCCAAACTTTGTGCGGGTCAGTGTTGATGGTTTCTAGTTTTTTAGTCCAAGTGTCGTTCCGGTGCTCACGTATCTCATTATGAATAATTTTTGTCAGTCTGTTCACGTGTTCCTTTAGTAGTCTGTCACCAGTACGTTGCCACAGTTTCTTTATATTGTTCTTTAATTTAATTTTCACTAATATTTGTTGAGGAAGCGTGTCAAATGTGGATGTATTTGCGTGTCGCAGCGGTATTGTGTGTTGGATGGTGTCCGTGATCGTCCGTGTCAGATGTGTCACAGCCTCCTCTATGTCTGTATTGGTCTCTATGGGTATCGTGTGTCGTATATTGTCTGTAATAATTTCTCTAAAAAGTGGCCAGTTGGCTCTGGAATAATCCAAAATATTGCGTTCTGGAGTATTGTCGACGTCGAGTCTGTCAGAGATAGTCATAAAAACAGGGTTATGGTCAGAGTTGAAAAGTGTTCTAGTTATGGGTTCGGATGTTATGTGAAGATTTTTTGTCAAGGCCAGGTCGATCGTGCTGTGATGGTGTGTCTGTACGGTGGCGTATCTGGTCGGTGTGTCAGGATAGTGTAGTTGTGCGTCCGTGGTGTTGTGTTCCGTCAGATATTCGTAGAGTCGGATTCCGTTCGCGTTGTTGTAGTTGCAGTTCCAAGATGTATGTTGCGCGTTGAAGTCTCCTGCCATTAAGACGTGTGTGTTTGAGTCAAGTAGGTTTTGTAGGTCCGTCAGTTGCAGTCCGCTTGCCGGGATGTAAATCGATATTATAGTCACTTTTTGACCCCTTTTGTATACATTAATAGTTGTTATTTCAGAACCGCCCGCTGTCAGGTTTGGCACTTGCTCGTGTCTGATATTAGACTTGATCAATATTGCAGTGCCTCCCCATCCGCGTGAGTTTGTCGGTCTGTCGTTCCTGTATACTTTGTAGTTGTTGATGTAAAGTCTGTCCGTAGGTTTCAGGTGTGTCTCGTTAATTAGTACAATGTCCAAGTCATATTTTGTTATAGTCTGTTTCAGTTCGTTTACGTTGTTTTTGAGTCCGTTGGAGTTGAAGTACATTATGTGTATATCGCGTGCGTGATTTATGGGCATGCCGTCAAAAAGTTAAGTATGGTTGTGTATTTGTCATTGTAAGTCATATTTGTGTTCAATGTCTTTGTCAGTTTATAAAGCTCACTGAATGAAAATTTGTCTTACCTCGGGATCCGCGAATAACTTCCTGATCTCGCCCATAACAGTAAATAGTCCCTCCGGTGTACTCAGGTCTGGATCGGACTGGCTGGTGGTAGGCCGGATTCGTGAGGATGCTGGCCGGATCGGTTCTGGTGTTGGCTGGATCTTCGGCGATGGATACTGGGAGGCCGGCTGTGTTCGTGGTGATGATGGTACCGGGAGTTCAGGAAACGCAGATCTGTTGTTACGGCCATCGCTGGTGGGTTGTAAGGCTGACGAGAAGCTCCTCGTCAGCGGCGCAGGTGTTGGCGCTGGCTTGTATGCTGGATTTCTCTTAAGCGCATCTTTGTCTCTTTTTGCTCTATAGTTGATTAGAGCTGGGCATTTAGAATAGTTAGCCGGGTAGTTTTCTTGGCAGTTCACGCATTTCGGATCCTCGGTTGGTGGCTTCGTGCACACTCCCGGTGGGTGCACGTTCGTGCATTTTATGCATCTATACCGCATGTCGCACGTGTACGAGGTGTGGCCGAAGTTTAGGCACTTGTGGCACTGGATGGTCTTGTTTAGTGGCCTGTAGCTTTCCCATTTAAATATATGTCCTTCTATATTGGTTATTTCTTTCAGTTTGGCCATCTCTTGTTCCTTATCTAGAAGGACAATATATATAGGGAGTTTGCGTTGACTGCCGTCCGATTCCTTCTTCTTAATTTGGACCACCTGCTTCACCTTAATGCCCTTGGCTTTCAGCTCATCAAGAACCACCGTTTCAGTTATGTCTGGATTTAGGCCAGTTATAGTAATTTTCTTCGGGATGTCGTGCTGCATAGAATAGGTGTAAAATTGGAAATCACAGTCCCTTAGTATGCTTTTTAATTTTTCGTGATCTGCAATCGTATCGGCGAAAATTTTGTGTAATTGGGGTTTTAAATATTGGGTCCTGAATGTTATTTTCGTCGTATCTTTGATATATTTAATGACTTTCAAATCCAGCTGGCCTTTGACGATGATAGGTGGGATCTTTGGCTCTGGTACGGTGGAGTTCTTAGGTGCTAAATACCCCGTTCTCGATGTAGATGGCTTCTGAGTGTTAGTGATCTGGTTTCCTATAACATTGTCTGCGTTGTTTTGCCTTAACCGCTTCTTGCGTTTCACAACCCGGTACTCATCTATCTCCCGTTCTGTATCCATTTCACTGCGGGGAGAAAATCGAGTCATTTGTTTTTTCAGTGAATGTCATTCGATTATTGTGTAATAAGAATAAAGTCTGGAATTCACCCGATATCGATTTGAAATCGTGCTTTTTTAAAAGCAATCGGGTGTAATTCAAACAGGATATTTAATATCTTGTCAAAATTATAAGGTGAACGTGCCTTCTGCTGACTCCTCTTTCCAAACACCAGATTGGTGTTGCTAATGGTTAGAGGATAAGCCATATTAGCAAGTGATTTTTTCTAAATTTAAATTTTTCCAAGTCTTTAGTTTAATTTTATTAAAATCAGTGCTGTGTATATTGAAGAATACAAGGATATTCCTAGGCAGGCGCCTGGGGAGAAATTAAAAATAATGAAAACACAGAAAATGGAGGTATTGACGAGCGAGATCCTCAAAAATAAGTACAATGCACTATCTGATCAAACCGATATGGACACGGACAGGGAGCTTGAGGAATATAAGAAGGTTAAACGGCGGAAGAAAGCCAAAAACAAGGAGATCAAGAAAACTGATGTCGGGTCGCAGCCATCCACTTCAGGCGTACAGGCAGCACCATCGAAGAAAATAGATACAAAACAAGAAAAAATTCCGCCTATCATTGTGAAAGCCGAAATAGAACTGAAAACCATCCGCTATATCCGGGATACAACCAAGATCAATTTCAGGTATCAGTTCCTAAAAAATAATATACACAAATTTTATACCGACTCAATCACTGACCACGAAAAAATAAAAAGCATATTGCGCGAATGCAATTACCCTTTCTACACCTACTCCATAAAACAAAATCTGGGTAAAAAAATTACAATTACGGGACTCCATCCATCTATTACTGAAACAGAAGTTTGCGAAGAACTGCAACTGAAAGGAGCTAAAATAAAGCAAGTGGTGCAAGTTACACGAAAACAGTCGGACGGTAGTCAACATAAACTGCCAATATATATAATTTTAGTCGACAAAGATCAGGATATGGCGGAGCTGAAACGTATAACCAACATTGGTGGACACATCTTCTCCTGGGAGACCTATAGACCACAGAATAGAGCGTTGCAGTGCCACAAATGCTTGAACTTCGGTCATACATCGTACACCTGCGATCTAAAGTACAGGTGTATAAAGTGCCTCAATATGCACGCACCAGGTGCGTGCCAGAAACTGCCAACTGAGGCACCGATGTGTGTGAACTGTGGCAACGAACACCCGGCAAACTATTCAAAGTGCAGTGCACTTCTCAACTACAAGGAGAAAAAGGAAAGTGATGCTCTCAGGAGAAGACAAATATACAGACCAGCACCAACACCAGTGCCGCTGACGAGGAGTTTTTCTTCAGCATTAAATAACACCAATGTTGGCCCAAATGCAAAAACAGCGTTTCCTCAACTCCCTGTTCCAAGGTCATCATTTCGAAACATGATCCAGTCCTCACCTTTACCGGCTGAGCCTACACCATCAACATCACCGATCCGTCCTGCATCATCATCATCACAGATCCGGCATGCACTATCACAATCACCAGCCCGGCCTGCCTGCAACCAGTCCGATCCAGATTTCAATACACCAGAGGGACTTTTTGCTGCTATGGGCGAGATCAGGATGCTGTTTGCAGATCCCCAGGTAAAACAAATTTTTAGTGAGCTTTACAAACTGACAAAATCACTAAACACCAACATGACATATAACGAAAAATACACAACAATACTTAACTTTTTAACAGCATCTCCATAAACCAAACACCCGACTTACATATAATGCACTTTAACTCTAACGGACTTAAAAACAACGTGGACGAACTGAGACAGACGATAACAAAATACGATTTGGACATAGTACTGATCAACGAGACACACTTAAAACCTACGGACAGACTCTATATCAACAATTACAAAGTTTACAGGAACGACAGACAGACGGTAGCACGCGGATGGGGAGGCACTGCGATCTTGATCAAGTCTAACATCAGACACGAGCAAGTGCCAAACCTGACAGCGGGCGGTTCTGAAATAACAGCTATTAATGTATACAAGAGAGGTCAAAAAGTAACCATAATATCGATTTACATCCCGGCAAGCGGACTAGAACATACGGACTTACAAAGACTACTGGACTCGAACAGATTTGTACTTATGGCAGGAGACTTTAACGCACAGCATACATCTTGGAACTGTAACTTTAACAACGCGAACGGAAACAGACTTTACGAATACCTGACCGAACACAACACCACAGACGCACAACTACACTATCCTGACACGCCGACCAGATACGCCACCGTACAGACACACCATCACAGCACGATCGATTTGGCATTGACAAAAAATCTACACGTAACATCCGAACCCATAACAAGAACACTTTTTAACTCCGACCATAATCCAGTTTTCATGACCATTTCAGACAGACTAGACGTCGACCAGACTCCCAAACGCAAATTTTTAGATTACACCAGAGCCAACTGGCCAATTTTCAGAGACATCATCACAGACAACACACGACACACAATGCCAATCGATACCAACGCAGACATTGAGGAGGCTGTAACACACCTTACACTGACAATCACAGACGCCGTACAACAGACTATACCGACACTAGACTCAAGAACAACACCAGACAACGACTTGCCAGAACACATTTTATTGAAAATACAACTTAAAAATCACACAAAGAAACTGTGGCAGCGTACCGGTGACAGACTACTCAAGGAACATGTGAACAGACTGACCAAAATTATTTCCAATGATATACGTGACCACCGAAACAACACTTGGACCAAAAGACTCGAGAACTTAAATACCGACCCACACAAAATTTGGCAGACAGCAAAAAGACTGACGCAGAAACCAACATCCATACCTCCACTCAAATTAACAGACAACAATTACGCAACGACACCAGCAGACAAGGCGGAAATATTGGCAAAAAACTTTGAGAACATCCATAAACAAAATGCCAATATGTCAAACGCAGACCTGAAACAAGACGTACACGAGACAATTCAAAACTTCACTGACCTCCACAGGGACAAAGACTTACGAATAGACCCTGCCACAGTTTCCGAAATAAAGACAATAGTTAAAAAATTACCGAACAGGAAAGCACCAGGACCGGACGGACTACAAAACATAATACTTAAACAACTGCCGACGTACGCCTACATTTTACTTACGCGCATAATAAATAGACTAATGACAAAAGGCTGCTTTCCCGCTTTTGGAAAACCTCCATCATATTTCCAATAGTGAAGCCAAGGAAACAGCCAGACATGCCACAGAACTACAGACCGATCAGCCTCCTCAACACAATGAGTAAGGTAGCCGAAAAGGTACTACTCAAAAGACTTAACAAACACATAAGACACAACAAAATTATACCTGACACACAATACGGATTCAAAGAACGACACTCTACACTACACCCACTGACAAAACTCATAGAAAATACAGTACTCAACTTCAACAGACGAAACCATACCGGATTGGTGTTACTCGACTTTGAGAAGGCGTTTGACACCATCTGGATGGACGGACTTGTACATAAACTTATCCAACTCAACTTTCCACCGTACATAACGAGAACTTTACACTCATACCTCTCAGACCGTAACTTCACTGTACAAGTAGACAACGGACTTTCGACGGTTAAACAAGTGACGGCGGGAGTACCGCAGGGCTCGATCCTGGGACCGTCCTTGTTTAACGTCTACATTCACGACATACCCACTGACGCCGACACAACGTTACTGACGTTTGCTGACGACACTGCCATATACAAATCATCACGATCACCGACGCTACTGACTACAAAGATACAGACACACATAGACAAGCTGATCGAATATACTGACAAATGGCAGATCAAAATCAATCCGCAAAAGACGGAGGCAATTTTATTTACAAAGAGCCGAAATGCCATGACTAGACTGACTGACTTGGACAAAATTAAAGTATTGGACTGTGAAGTTGAGTGGTCGAAGGATGTCAAATATCTTGGTGTGACCCTGGACCATAGACTCAGCTTCACAAAACATATTAATACAAAAATTGGACAGGCTTACGGGATGTTGAATCTACTGAGACCTCTCTTGAACCAGAACAGCCCGCTAAGCGTGCAAAACAAGCGGACACTTTACTTGACACTAATAAGACCGCTACTGACATACGCCGCTCCGGCATGGAACGCGACGACTAAGACTAACTTACAGAAACTACAGACATTACAAAATAAGACACTACGAATAGTACTTAACAAAATAAGGGACCCACTGACTAGACATTACTACTCTTCAAAATACATACACAAACAGACTGACGTACCGACAATACTTGACTACATGAAAAAGCTTACTAAAAATTTTTATCTAAAATGTGGGGATCATCCTAATATTAACATCGCGGGCCTCGGCCAATACACAAGAGACGATATTTGGTATGGCAATCACGCCATGCCAAAATATATACTGATCGACCCATAGTGGCAATTGATAATTGGATGAGAATAAATCTTTTATTTTGTTTTTTTTTCTTTTTATTTGTATAATTATGTATAATTATAAATATTGCTCTGTGGCTTTTTTTTGAGGAAAAGTTTTCTTTCCTCTTTTTTTGCCACTCAATATGTAACACATCAAGCTAAATTCACAATATCCACTGTACATATTAAGATCAATAATGTAATATAAAGTACCCAAGGGTAAAAAAATATGTGTAAATAACAATGCATATGTATGATCAGCTACTGTAATAAATACTTTTTGTCTGTCTGTCTGTCTGTCATTTCACTGCGGTCCGATAACGCCTGGTACTTATTCTTCAACACGATGCTCGTCAAGACATCCATGTCTTGCGACATTTTCCTAGGCTCCCGCCCGGGAATTTTGGTGATTTTATTCGATGTCCACTGAATTTATTAAAATATAAAAAACTGTACTGACTTTAGAAAATTTTGAATACACTTTCAAATGTGCTGACTTTTAATCCATTACCAATTCCGAACAAGAATTTGGAAAAAAAGTAGTAAAAGGCACGTTCACCTTATAATTTTGTGTCGGAAGCGGAGCAAGCCCCTGACAAAATTGCGCTTTGTTTAGAAAAGACGCAATGTAAGACCGATCAACTACCAGTATCTGATCGATCTACCTGCCAATCTAATCGAATGACCTCTTACCCTGCCTGATCGATCGGCCGATCTATTTTCATTCAGATTATTATAAATACTATAAATATATAAGTGCGCAATAAATTGAACGTGAACTTCTACAAAATTATTTTTTGTACAATATTACATAGGGGTCATTCTTTTACAAACCGAACACTAATTAACCTTGACATTTTAGAATTGTCTGAAAATTTATTTACAGATACTATTCATAAAATCATTTGATACGTATTTCAGAATTTTGCTGAAAAAAAATTTTTTACGTAAATATTTACGATTGAAATATGGATTTTTTGCTCAATTTCTTTGAACATCATCTGCGGTAAATTAATTATCTCTGGATGTGCTGATCGGATCAGTATTTTTTTTTATTACACTCATATTGAAGTGAACTTTGTAATGATTTTTTTTGGTTTTGCAATTTTCTTAACAATAACAACCCTTAAATATTTACAAAGGTTTTACTCGGCTTTTTCCCGAATTGAATCGATCCAAAAAAACATATATTTTCTTTTTTTCTCTGCAACAAAATTCTTTTTACAATTTGTTGGAGGCTTTGTTACATCGAAAGATATTAAATATTTTCAAGATATTATATTGTTGTTAAAAAATTTTTAACTTTACTTGTTTTTGAGATATTGGCAGTGGATCTTTTTACCCATGAACTTTGAAGCTCTGCCTTCCCCTAATGTTTTCTTCCGACTATATGTTCATTTTTCGCCAGAAGCGAAATTATAAAATATTTTTCGACCGAAAAACAATAAGATTGTCATTCGAAAGTGACAAATGAGTACAATTCTTTGAGGTCCCTGACGTGAAAAGCGCGACTCGCGCTTGAAAATATTTAATATCTTTCGATGTAGAATTTTGTTGCAGAGAAAAAAAGAAAATATATGTTTTTTTTTTGGATCGATTCAATTCGGGAAAAAGCCGAGTAAAACCTTTGTAAATATTTAAGGGTTGTTATTGTTAAGAAAATTGCGAAAATTACAAAGTTCACTTCAATATGAGTGTAATAAATACTAATTGGTTTGGTATTTAGCTTTGAGGCAAGTTACATGAACTTCCCGATATGTGTAAATAATATACTTCATCAATCCTACTTTAAAAAAACGATAATAATTTTAGCAAAGTTTGACGAATTTTTAAAATTAAACTACTTGTCGTAATGCCGTAATATTACAGTAAGTTCTATAAGACCATGATGTATATCGCCAAAAAAAGTTCCATGAAAATCGGCTTAAATTTTTTTTTCAACAGTTAATTACAAGAAAACGGCTCGGTAGATTTTCACCTAAAACTAATCAGTACCATTCCCAACTAATATCTTTCGAACAGTTTTTGATTTTTTAAAATCGGTTCGGTAGGATGAGCTTAAATGTGGACGAAAATTTAACACTTTTTTGCAACAGTTAATTACAAGAAAACGGCTCGGTAGATTTTCACCTAAAATTAATCAGTACCATTCCCAACTAATATCTTTCGAACAGTTTTTGAATTTTTAAAATCGGTTCGGTAGGATGAGCTTAAATGTGGACGAAAATTTAACACTTTTTTGCAACAGTTAATTACAAGAAAACGGCTCGGTAGATTTTCACCTAAAATAATCAGTACCATTCCCAACTAATATCTTTCAAACAGTTTTTGATTTTTTAAAATCGGTTCGGTAAAATGAGCTTAAATGTGGACAAAAAGTTTAACACTTTTTTTCAAATTATAAAGAAACGGCTTGGCAGATCGTCGCACAAAACTGATAAACGATAGTCCTCACCGAAATACATCAAATGGCTTTTAAATTTCTGAAATCGGTTAAGGCATTTTTGAGAAAAAGGCGATCTAAGATCTCAATTTGACAAATGTCAATGAAACGATAACAATTTTTGCAAACTTTGACGAATTTTTAAAGCTAAACGAGTTGTCATAGGGCCGTAATATTTTAGTATGACCTAGAAAACTATGGTCAAAAAAAAATCATAAAAATCGTCGATTTTTTTTTTTTAAACTTTATTGCAAGAAAACGGCCCGGCCGATCTTTGCCAAAAACTAATCAGCACGATTCCCACCAATATCTATCGAATGGTTTTTGAATTTTCAGAATCGATTCAGAATTGCGGGCTAAAACGTGGACGAAATTTTTTTCACTTTTCTGCAATTTATAAAGAAACGGCCCGGCCGATCGCCGCACAAAACTCAGAAACGATAGTCCTCATCGAGATACATCGAATGGCTTTTAAATTTTTGAAATCGGTCTAGCCGTTTTGGAGAAAACGTCGATTTACGGCAAAAAATCTGTTCACACACACACACACACACACACACATACTTTTTTCAAATTTGGTCTCATTCGATTCAGAATGGCTTAAAACGTCGAGAAAACATAAAATTAGCGAATCGGATTTTTTGATGAACACATAAAGTTCTCCTTCGGGAAGTTAAAAATAATACTGATCCAATCAGCACATCCGGAGATAATTAATTTACAGCAGATGATGTTCATAGAAATTGAGCAAAAAATTCATTTTTTATCGTAAATATTTACGTAAAAAATTTTTTTTCAGCAAAATCCTGAAATACGTGTCAAATGATTTTATGAATAGTATCTGTAAACAAATTTTCAGACAATTCTAAAATGTCAAAGTTAATTAGTGTTCGGTTTGTAAAAGAATGACCCATAGCAAGCGCAGGCAGATGCTAAAAGGAAAACCCATTCTTTTTGGCAAATATGGTTTTATTTCTAATCATCGTTATCGTCACATCTTAGATTCGAATTTTCAAACACAAAAGTGAACTAATATCACTTAGATCAATATTAGTTGTTATATTTATTTTATATTAGATTGAATCATGTTTTGTTTAATTTATGACGAACGTAGGCTTTTTGATCAGCTAAATGACAATCTATATTTATATACGTAGCAATAGATACCACTATGGTATTTGTTGGCTTATAAAAATACTTTTGATGTAACGGCCTGAATGAAATATAGCAACTTTGTGTACTAAAATTTGAAATGTATGTTCCTCAAATGGCACGAATTAGTTTTTATAACTAAATTCGATAAATTATTATTTTATGCAGTATTGTCAGTTACTGGAATCCTATTATAGGCACATTATTGCGTTTAGTTGTCTATACATATTAAGAATATATATTTCAAGATTTAAATACATTACAGAGATGTACTGATATTGAAAAAAATGTCCGTGCAGATCAAAAACAGACTGTTCGTGCGGCCTTAATGGCATTTGCACAAGATGATTGCAATAGCCAAGAAGTGTGTGTGGCTTAATCTAAGAGAATGCCAATGTCCGCAGATGCAGGTTTTTCATATCAAATATTATAAAAAAAATATATTCTATTCTGTTTCAGTTGCGAATCAGTTGTTTAGTTGATAATTTATGAAACAATCTAATTACTGGCTCTTTGTTTAAAAGTCAAATATATATCTAAAAATGTTTTGTTCATTCGATGTTTTAAAAAAGACAGCTTTTCTAGCTTTTTATATAGGAAATAAAAAAATACAACAAAATCAATAAAGTGTGGCCTCCTATTATTAAATTGAAAGTTTCAAATTTGCTAAGTTTTTGAGTCTTATTATTAATAATACATTTGTTTATAATCAAAAAAATGAATTTTAAACAGGGATTAAAACAATGCATGGCCTGCTGCCGTTTACAAGATAAATCATGTGTTCCTGCATATGAGGCTGCTGATATGATTTTACAATCTGATCAAGATTTGCGAGAATTTGCAGAAAAAATGAATGGCCGAAGCGATCCTAGATTCAAGGATCATATTAAAAACTCAGGTTTATTATATGCTACATACTTTGAAATTAAATAATATTTTTTATAACTATTCATTGTTTTTTTCAGAGCAAAATTTTAGGTTTGAAAATACTCATTGCGTGACACTACATAATAAAACACATTGCGCCAAGGTTAAATATTTAGCATGGAAAATTGGTAATTTTTTTATTAATATTATTATTACATTTATTTCAGCCTAACGGCCTATAAATACAAATACTTTGCAGAGTATAAATATTCTTCACTTATACCTATTCATCGTTACCTACTAACTTAAATTTATGTTATATCTAGCACCAAGGATAAATAAAACATAAACACAAACACAAACATATTAACTACCACAGCAAAACTCAACATCATCGCCCGCAGACTGATTCCACGGTTGACTATATCTTCTTTGCTTTTTTTCATTCTGTCAACCATCTTCAACCAGTGAAGTATTTTCTACCATACTGCCGCTGAAATTATGTATACATATCTGCCGAGAGGCTCGTTCTGTTCAGCACTATGCACCTTTTTCTCCAGTGGTATACTATGTCTTCCTCCTTCTCACACAGATCTCATTTTATTCTTCCTTGCACAGTCAATGTTTGTTTTGCTTCTCTGCAGAGCCACATCTAATCCGCGCCATTAGCCTCTGAACGCAATCATTATTACAGCCTCTGAGGTACTCTGGCAGTTGTTTTAACCATTACTATAACTTACCCGTAGGGTTACATTTTGGCATACCTCAGAAAAATAGATGTGTGTGCGCTTGTGTGTGTTTTATGTGTCTGCATTTTTCGACAACGTTTTGGGACGTACGGATCAACCGATTTGAATGGTTCGAAAAACATTCGATTCTTATTTATAGGGAGAAGTATTGATTAGTTTTGAGCAAAGGCTAGGATCAGCCGTTAATGAGATATGAAGCAAGAAAAAAAACAAAAATATTAAAAAAATTTAATTCTTCGAAAAAGTCAATGTTTTTCAATTTATCACAAATCTATTTTTTCCAAAGTTTAGCAATGTTTTTTTTTAATAATTTAGTTTTTGGTACGGAAAGTTCCATTAATTTGTCTTAAGGCACAATGCCCTGCACACACTAGTTATTATTAAAATTTTCAGTATTGTTGTTGTTACTATTATTGTTACTAGCGTTTTCTGCTGAAGTTGACGGTTGAGTTAAATGAGGAAAGCTAATTCCGGTTCGAACCGTAGAGTTTCTATTGGCGTTATCAGTAATCAAAGATAATGTTTTACTGCTCAGTTGTGGATATTTTTGTTCAAATTGCTTCTGATAAATTTCACAATCTTTATAGTGTGCGGGGTGGTTATTAGTACACAAAAGACATTTCAGTTTTGCATTTATTCTGAGCACTCGCATTTATTTGTCCAATGGTCACCAGCACATTTTACATAGCGTTGGTTTCCAAAACAATAGTTTTTGGTATGGTCCAACCTTTGGCACCGAGCACACTATACAACTTCTGCCGGATGTCTCTTTGCTTCGATTTCGATCTTTGTTCTATATAAATATTCTATTTTATAAATATATTTATTGTTGGTTATTTCATTTTTAGTAATTAAACATCCGTGCTATAATGTATATTCTTCACAATAATTTTGAATGAGCGCTTTGTTTTGTCTTTTCGGAGTTTTAACATTTTATTATAGGTCGTAGCATTCTCCAAGCTTAATTTAACTTGAGTTACAGTTATGAGTTTAATTTTATATACATTTTTTACTTCACTTTCAAGAAGTTGCTGCAAAGGTCTTATATCACGCACTTTGTGTTCGAAAATGGCGGGCGACTGTTGTATTTTGACTAGTAGAAATTGTTTCGTTACTCAGAACTTCCAAGAAATTTTTTGCTGAACATACATACATTGAAACATATTCCTTAGAGATTTTTATTTGTGGAGGGATAGAAGAATCTGCGCTGTCATTTTTGTGTTTTTTATCATTTACAATTTTCCAATTGTTGTCTGTATCGGCGCTGGTAGGCTATGTGTGCAGTGTTTGTGATTTGCCTTGACTGTACATGACGCCATCGCATAACATTTCAGTGTCGATTATATTACTATCTATATTTCCAAGTGAAAATTGTTGTCACTGCTACCTGACAACAGGCTGCTCGAAGTGGGTATCGAACCCGGGACTCCTGATCCAGGTCCAGTCTTTCTAGCCACTTACCTACGAGCGAGCCCCTAATTTGTTAAGTTTGATACAGATTTTGTGTGTGTCTACGATGCCCGTAGTTATTATTTTTTGGATTGGTTTCGCATTGATTTAATATTTTTAGGTGTTTTTTATTATGCTAGATTTTTTGATTGATCTGAATGTTTTTTTTTTGCATCTTCAATTGAAGAAACATCTTGATTAGGTATGTTGTATACTGCGTCAGTGGCGTTTGAAATACACGCTCCGAGTTTTTCGGTTTGACTCTCTTCGTACTCGAATGAATGTATGAATGAATGAATGACTTTTTGCAATATTCAGTTTAAATAATTAATATGATTTAAATTTTATCAAGCACAAACTAGGCATGTTCCGTTAGGGAACATGAGTCCAACAGTGACAAGTAAATGTAAATAACATTTCACTTCAGGTAAAATGTGGTGTCACTACACTGATTTATAATTTTATTTTACGATCCGACCTCATCGGCGGTTGTTGAGCAGGTACTCCGGCAGACTTCCTGCAATTTGTTTCATTGTTTCTCTCTTCAAACATCGCTCCGTCTCTCCCGTAGAACCTATCCAACATTCGCTTCGGCTGCGCTGAGCCGCTCTATTTCCTCTAGGCCAAATCCACAATTATTAAGGTACCTTTTGCCTTTCATCTAATTTTCATCTAATTTTTTCTCTTTATCACCTTTACCTATTTTTCTTTCCCTTATACATTCCTTCATTTTGCCATTCTCTCCAGACTTTAGTTGTTTTTGTTTATAGTTTATAGCCCTCTTGGCCAATCTGAGTTGTTAGTTATCCCGATTAATTTCTTCGTATAGTACGTAATCTAGGGTACAAGACACCAAGTCGAGTATTCATTTCAGATATTTTCTCTGATTCTTTCGAGTTAAGCGATTTCTTTCCATCTCCAAATCTCTGCACCATGTGCCATCACTTCGATTTCTAGGCTGTCAAACAATTTTAATTTTTACTAAAGTTATTATGAAAAACTTTACGCCGATACTCCATGTACTCCTCATTACCTTATTTGCTTTTCCAGTCAGATTTCGGATATGGTCTTCCATATTTCCACTTTTGTAAAATGGTACCCTAGATTCGTAAACTTTTTAACCTCCCCTTTCATAGCCAGTTTGTTTTTGTCCTTCCCCCGCCTTTTTTAGAAAGCATAACTTTGGACTTTTTCTCATTCAGCACAAATACCGCTCCAGCCGCTTTATTGTTTCTTTTAGGTCTTCTTTGCTTGTTGCCAATATTGCAAGGTGGTCCACGCATGCTAGGCTCCACAGTTTCTCTTTCCCGACTACAAACCCCTCCCCCTTCTCCGTTTGTCTCTTTCTCAGGATTGTAAAAAGTCTTGGACTCATCAGGATTGTAAAAAGTCTTGGCCATCTTTGACAAACTCCTTTTCTGGTCCAGAATACCTCTGTTATATTGTTTCCTATTATTACTATATTTATCGCCTCACTATATTTTTTTTTTTTGTTTTTTTTATTAAGCTCTTTTTTATTCCTGTTTTTTCCATAACTTCCCATAATTTAACTCAATCTACCGAATCAAACGCCGACCTCAGATCCACGAAAGACGAATAAAGCTTCTCTCGAATCAATTGTGCTTCTACCTTTTCTGAAACCTGCTTGCAGCCCTTTAGCTATTCACTCGTTTAATATTGAGGCGTAAATCACAGACAAGTGGAGAGTTGGCCACCACTGATTTTTTTTTAAATTTTGGACCAATTTATTTTTTAACTTTTCGTAGGGTAGTTATAGTAATGGGCCAAAAATCGAAAATGAAAATTTTTTGCATATATTCACGTTTTGAAAGTTTCTGAACATTTTGGCATACCTCAAAAAAAAAACGATGTGTGTGTGTGTGTTTTTGTGTGTCCACATTTTGGCGTTAACGTTTTCGGGCGCACGGATCAACCGATTTGCACGGTTCAAAATACATAAGATTCCTACTGATAGGGAGATGTGCTGATTAGTTTTTGGCAAAAGCAAGTCCAGCCGCTACGGAGATACCGAGCAAAGAGTGTCAAAATAGAAATCGAGATTTTGAGAGATCGGAGTATCCGATTTGAATGATACAAAAAACATTCAACTTGTAATGTTCTAAAACTCACTTATATACTTTGAATAAATAATTTTAATCTTGTAATTCAGTTCATGTAATTCTAATAAATATTAAACAATGCTGTAGTATTTTTAATAATCGATTTCAAAACATTTAATATTCTTCGAATATTTTGTTACGGTACGGGAAGTACCAGCAATTTGCCTTAAGGCATTATGCCATACACAACTAGTTTATCTTCTCATCATGCGTAATTAAAAAACACATATATCCATAAATTTAAATGTAATGTTTGGACCAAGGTTTTATTCTGTAATGCGTTATTTAAAATACTCGTATATGAGTCGGAAATCACCTTCTTATCACGAATCAATTGGTAATATTTGAACACCACTTATTTCATTTTTTATTGAATTATTTTTTCACATTTCCTATTCCTATTTATTTTATTGATTTTATTGATTTTAACTGTCTTTGAAGTTTCTTTTAAATTATATGAATGATCCATCGTCGTAAAAATTTAGTATATTATTAACTTCCCGAAGGAGAAGTTTATGTTTTATTCTGTAATGCGTTATTTAAAGCATACTCGTATATGAGTCGGAAATCACCTTCTTATCACGAATCAATGGTAATATTTGAACACCACTTATTTCATTTTTATTGAATTATTTTTTCACATTTCCTATTCCTATTTTATTTTATTGATTTTATTGATTTTAACTGTCTTTGAAGTTTCTTTTAAATTATATGAATGTATCCATCGTCGTAAAAATTTAGTATATTATTAACTTCCCGAAGGAGAAGTTTATGTTGTCGAGACAAAATCCGTATTGCTAATTTTATGTTTTCATGACTATTCAAGCCATTCGAATCGAGATCAAATTTGAAAAAAGTATGTACACACACAGTGTTGTTTGTATGCATGGCTGTGTGTATGTGTATGTTAGCCAATTTTTTTACATTTTGTCGATGTTTTCTCAAAAACGGCTAAATCACTTTCAAAAATTTAAATGATAGTGACAATCGGTTGTCAGAGCGCGACGATCGGTCAAACCGCTTCTTAACTATATTATTTATAAATATCTGTAGTTAATGTAGCATAAAAATTAAAATTCGATGTAAGAATTTGCCAGAAAATATAGCAATTGTGAAAGTAAACGGTTATCTGACAACTTTATCCAAGTGTTCGGCTTCAAATGGAATCATTTTCTGTAATTCTCCAATCTTGATTTAAAATACCAAATAAAATTTACACACATTAATCTTCAGCTAATTCTTTTAGGAAATACATATATATTTTCTATTCAAATAATAGTGTAGTTTATGTTTAAATTATACAATTGCTTTAATAGTTTTTAAAACAATAGTGAATTTTGTTATATAGAGTATGTAGTAATTACAATGAACAAAAATGTTTTCAGTCAATTTATCAATAAATAAATATAATGAATGAATTGATTTATCAGATGGATATTGCACATCATTTGGTAAGCTGGGGATATGCAGTGCCAAAGGAAACTGTAAGCTGGACGAAATTAGAAGAAATACTTTCCATATATACGTCACCATTTTAAAGGATTAAGAAGTAGTAATCCGAAACAACTAATTGTAAATAATTATGTATTGTCTCTGTTTATCATACTAACTGTATTAGAACAAAGTATATAATGCTTCAATAAAATTTATTTTTCAGTTTGTTTAAATCATTGTGTAGAACTATCAAAATAACATTAGAACAAAAATTATGTTTTTTGTTGATATTACATATCCAAAACGATGCAAAATTAATATTTGTAATTTCCGCAGCTTCAAGAACTATTTGAAAGTTGTTTGACAGTTAGAATGAAATGAGTAATTAGCATTCTGATACAATCATGGCGTCATGTAAACAAGAAAAGTTAGAAAGTAAATATTATTAACTTCCCGAAGGAAATGTTTGTTTTCATCAAAAAATCCGACTAGCTAATTTTTTATTTTCTCGACGTTTCAAGCCATTCTGAATCGAATGAGACTAAATTTGGAAAAAGTATGTGTGTGTGTGTGAACAGATTTTTTGCCGTAAATCGACGTTTTCTCCAAAACGGCTGGACCGATTTAGATAATTTAAAAGCCATTCGATGTATCTCAATGAGGACTAGCGTTTCTCAGTTTTTTTAGCGACGATAGGCCGGGCCGTGCCTTTGTAAATCGCAGATAAGTGAGAAAAATTTCGTCTACGTTTTAACCGTTTGATAGATATTGATTGGGAATAGTGCTGATTAGTTTTTGGTAAAGATCGGTCGGGTTGTTTTTTTGTAATAAAGTTAAAAAAAATCGATTTTTTTAATTTTTTTTTTGACGGTAGATACCATAGTCTTGTAGTTCATATTAAAATATTTGGCCCTACGACAAGTCGTTTAATTTTAAAAATTCTTCAAAGTTTGCAAAAATTGGTATCGTTTTTTTGGCATTTGTCAAAATTAGACTTTTGATCGACATTTGCTCAAAAATACCTGAACTGATTTCAGAAATTTAAAAGCCATTCGATGAATCTCGATGAGGCCTATTGTGTCAGTTTTGTGCGACTATCTGCCGAGCCGTTTCTTTGTAATTTGAAAAAAAGTGTTAAACTTTGCGTCCACATTTAAGCTCGTACTACCGAATCGATTTAAAAAAATCAAAAATTGTTCGAAAGATATTAGTTGGGAATGATACTGATTAGTTTTAGATAAAAATCTACAGAGCCGTTTTCTTGTAATTAACTGCTGAAAAAAAATTTAAGCCGATTTTTATGGAACTTTTTTGGCGATATATATCATGGTCTTATACAACTTATTGAAATATTACGCCTTTACGACTGACAAGTACGACCTGACAAGTAGTTTATTTTAAAGATTCACCAAATTTTAAGAAACTGAGTAGTTTTTTTATGTTTGTTAAAATTAAAAATAGACGATTTACTTAGTGTAACAATAGAGTACTATATTTTAATAAACATACTGAGCCATTAAAGTCCCATGGAAACTGGTTCAATTGTAAAAAATTGTTGATTTTTTAAAATTTGCTTCTTGAAAATACTCCGATTCAAAGTGTTCATTCGTTTTCAATTATGTGTAATAAATCACTCAAAATAATTTTAATGACTCATAAATTAATGTAGTTTTGATTGATTAAGTCGTAAATTATTTAAACATATCGAAAAGTTCATGTAACTTGCCTCAAGGCAAAATACAAAACCAACTAATTTTAATATACATTCCGGCTAGAGGACGATTACACACAGACTTGCATAAACTATTAGATTCAAACGCATAAGTATTGATAGCAGGAGACTTCAACGCACCACACACATTATTCATGCAAAACACACATTCCTTCTCCGACCTTTAACGATTTAACACGTCTTTTCCAAAATAAGCTAGTGTATTACCTCCTAAGAAACATAATATACCTGGTGCATTTAATTCCATTGTGTTGTGAACTCACTTAAACTGAAGATTTCTTTATTACCTGCGAATTCAAGTTTTTACTGGTGCCATATCTGGTCAAGATGGTTAATACCGTTGTTGTTAATACTGTTTTTGACTATGCCTTTAATTTAGACACTACCGTTGTATACGCCGAGAGAAGGTCAAGATTATTACCAGGCTAACGAAAGAGTTGGCAATAGCCAATTCCAAGTTGCATGGCGAGAGTTTAAAACATGCAATCTGGATTAAAATATTATCCATTGCAGTTAACAGTACAGGTAAACCGGCCAAAGCGCTTCCCATATTTCCTTTTCCTCCTCTTCACAGACCACTCCCAAACTACTGATTTTATCTGACAGCCACGGCAGATCTTGGTCCTAGTTCTTAAGTGGACTGATAGGTACTAAGTTCAGTGTGTTTGGAATGGTCAATCCAGGCGCTGGGTTCTCTAGCGTGTTGCTGGTATCTCGGATCTTGTTGCAAATTTAGTGCTTTTGATCATATAGTTGTTTTGTCTGGAACGAATGATACTGAATCTAATTATGCTATTCGAAATGTATTAGAGATAGCCCGTCATTCATGTATCAAAACAAATCTTTGTAAAATCGGAAGTTAACTTTAAAGCAAATTCTACCAATATTAAATGCCTTAAGATTAATAATATTAAAATTTATTATGCTTTCAATTGCCAATGCATTTAATAAGCGATTAATTTGACTTCAAATATAACTATTGATCCGTTCATTCCAAATGCAATATTTTCTAAAATAAATACAAATTCAAATTCTTCTTACCTATATTCTGTATCTTCTGATGAATTGTCGCATGCTATTTACTCTCTAATAACTTTTATTCTTCAGGATCAGATGAACTTTTATCTGATATTTTAAAACATTTTTTTCCATTATTTATTGTTAAACTTCTCATATGCTTTAATTACGCTATCGACAAAGGTAATTATCCAAATCATCAAATATACACTTATTACATTTTTTGTTTTATATTTTAACAGCAATCAGAACCTTACGTCCTATGAGCTGTTGGGCTGAAAACTTCTCCTTACTTCGTATTTTTTAGATGGTAACCCAACGGTTTAAACCATCCATATTTGATGATTTTGTTATTAGAATTAATCTAATAGGGCTGACTTTTTATTCGTGCAGCAATTCCCGGCAAAGGCATTTTCACTTGGAAACATATAGGTATCTATATTTCCAAGTGAAAATCGTTGTCACTGCTGCCTGACAACAGACTGATCGAAGTGGGTATCGAACCCGGGACCTCTGATTCAGGTTCGTCGCTCTTAACCGCTTACCCACGGGCGAGGCTCTTATTACATGATGTTCCTTTTTTGAGGATGGTAAATTTTGCGTTACAATGTTT
>NW_020539724.1:26638029-26805556 GCF_003426905.1 Ctenocephalides felis | reverse complement strand
ATCAGTATACAAGTGTGCAGAAGCGCTATGATAGGTAATATCAATTTGTACTTTGGTTTGCGTTATTATTATCGATATATCAATATATCGACGTTGACACTGTCTACTAATTTCAGGTTGTATATTTCTCATTTCGTTTCATTTATCAATTTTTGATAATGTGCAACAATTATGGTGATTGCTAAATTATTATATTGATTAATGTAAAAAATACACTAGGGGTTAGTTGACAAAAATCTTGTGTTACGTAAATTGTGTTACAGAAGAAACTATATCTTTTATTTGTATTATGATAATAATTGTTATTTACGTTGAAAAAATACACCATGGGTTAGTTGAAACAAAACCTTGTATTACGTGAATTGGATTACAAGAGACACTATTTATTTTTTGTATTATGATAATAAATGTTACTGACGTTGATTTGCGATGAAAATTTTTATTGCAGGAGACACTATATATTTTATTTTTGCATACTTTCACGTTTCAGAGGTTTCTGAACATTTTGGCATACCTCAGAAAAATGTATGTGTGTGTGCTTGTTTTGTTCCTAAACATTCGGTTCATATTGAGATGTGCTGATTAGTTTTTGGCATAGGCAGGTCTAGCCGTATCGGAGATATGGAGCTAAATGTGCAGAAAATGGCAGTTTTTGAGATAACTAAGCATCCAATTTGATTGATTCAAAAAGCTTTCTGCTTGTTTTCACAAAATAATTGATATAGGATAACTAGCTGTAAGTGGAATTCTGTCTTAAGGCAATTAGGGCATCGTGCCTTAAGGCAAATTGCTGAAACTTCCCGTACCAAAAATTATTATTTTTTTAAAAACGATCAACATTTTTGAAAAAAAATTAATTAAAAAAAAATAGATTTGAGAAACTACAAATTTGACAAAAAATTACTTTTTTTTTGAAAAAAAAAATTATATGAAAAAAAAAAATTTTTTTTTGAAAAAAAATTTTTTTTGGATACAAAAAATTTTTTTGAAAAAAATGTTTTCTTCATTTTGGCATATTTTGGAAATTCTGAACTTTTTTTTCAAAGCAATCGCACTGCTTGAACTGCATAGAGACGAAATGTCAAAGCGCGCATGTGCCGCGCCGCCGTCTAACGCATAAGCATTGGTACGGAACCCATAAAAATGTAAAAAAATATACTTATTGTTAAAATCTCTATAAAATATCTGATAATTTGATGTGCATATGTCTAATGATAATTTTTAACCGCCGAATGGCATTATTTTTTACTTTTATTATTAGATCTCCGAAACCGCTAGACCTGCCACCATGTAAATTTTATCAATTATACATCTTGTCAATACAAGTAAAATGTTTTTTGAATTATTCAAATCGGACGCTCCGTTCTCTTAAAAACGAGGTACCGTTCTTGGCACTTTTTGCCCCGTATCTTCGGAACGGCTAGACCTGCCTTTGCCAAAAACTAATCAGCACGTCTCCTTATCAATACGAATCGAATGTTATTTGAATTATTCAAATCGGTTGATCCGTGTTCCCGAAATCGTCGACGAAAATTGTATCCGCACATACATACACACACATACATACATACATACATACATACATACATACATACATACATACATACATACATACACACACACACACACACACACATACATCCATTTTTTCTAAGGTATGCCAAAATGTTCAGAAGGTTTTGAAACGTCGAGAAATGCAAAAATTTTCATTTTCGATTTTTTTGCGATTACTATAACTTACCCTACGGGAAGTTAAAAATGTTTCAATTTTTTTTTCATATTTTTTTTTGTATATCGAAAATAATTCAAATTTAAATTTTAATTTAGGATATAGTTCTAAAGCTTAGTTATATACTTTAAATAAATAACTTTAACTTTGTAATTCAGTTTATAGTTCTTATAAATATTATACATTGTAACAGTATTTATAACAAACTATTTGAAAACAATTAAAATTCCTCGACGCTGCGGGAAGTTTCAGCAATTTGCCTTAAAGCACGATGCCATACACCACTAGTTTATTTATTTATTTATGTATTTATTGATTTCTATATATACGCCAATCGAATATGTACAGTAAATTTGTAACACTATACCAATAATTGTATAACTTAAAAATCTACTAATATAAAATTTGAATACTTACATATGATATAATAATAAAATATAATAATATATAGTATAATACTTTAGTAACATAATATAATAATTAATTGCACATATTATTTTAACTTCCCGTATGGCAAGTTATAGTAATCGCAAAAAAATCGAAAATAAAAATTTTTAGTTATCTTTACGTTTCAGAGGTTTCTGAATATGTTGGCATGCCTTAGAAAAAAATGGATGTATGCGTGTGTGCATGTGTGTGTATGTGTGTGTGTGGGGGTGTATGTATGTGTGTGCGGATACAAATTTTCGTCGACGATTTCGGAAACACGCATCAACCGATTTGAATAATTCAAAAAAAATTCGATTCGTATTGAAAAGGAGACGTGCTGATTAGTTTTTGGCAAAGGCAGGTCTAGCCGTTCCGAATTAACGGGGCAAAAAATGCCGAAAACGGTAACTCAGTTTTTAAGAGAACGGAGCGTCCGATTTAAATAATACAAAAAACATTTCACTTGTATTGACAAGTTGAAGAATTGGTAAAATTTTCATAATGACAGGTCTAGCGGTTTCGGAGATCTAATAAAAAAAGTAAAAAAAATGCCATTCGGCGGTTAAAAATGATCATTAGATATATGCATATCAAATTATCAGATATTTTATAGATATTTTAACAATAAGTATAATTTTTTTCACATTTCTATGAGTTCCGTACCAATGCTTAT
Source organism: Ctenocephalides felis (assembly GCF_003426905.1). Lineage (NCBI taxonomy): Eukaryota > Metazoa > Arthropoda > Insecta > Siphonaptera > Pulicidae > Ctenocephalides > Ctenocephalides felis. The sequence goes on along the minus strand of NW_020539724.1, from coordinate 26,802,725 downwards.
GCGTCGGGCGGCGGCGCGGCACTTGCGCGCTTTGACATTTCGTCTCTATGCAGTTCAAGCAGTACGATTGCTTTGAAAAACTAGCTGTAAGTGGAATTCTGTCTTGAGGCAATTATGGCATCGTGCCTTAAGGCAAATTGCTGGAACTTTCCGCACCGTAACAAAATGTTCGAGGAATACTGAATGTTTTCAAATAGATTATTATAAATATTGTAACAGTGTTTAATATTTATAAGAATTATATAAACTGAATTGCACAGAGTTGAAATTATTTGTAAAGTATATTAGAACTATAGGCAGAATTGAAAATAAAATCTGAAATATTTTCGATATATAAAAAACTTAAAAAAAAAAAAAAAAAAAAAAAATAGAACAAAATTTTTTTTTCCAAAATCTATTATTTTGTTAAGACAAGCAGAAAGTTCTTTGAATCATTTGAATCGGACGCTTAGTTCTCTCAAAAACTGCCATTTTTCACATATTTAGCTCCGTATCTTCAAAATGGCTGGGCCTGCCTTTGCCAAAAACTAATAAATACTTCTCCCAATCATTACTAATTGAATGTTTTTTAGATCATTCAAATCGTATACTCCGTTCTCTCAAAAATTCGATTTCTATTTTCCTGCACTCTTTGCTCCATATCTCCGAAACGGCTGGACCTGCCTTTGCCAAAAACTAATCAGCTCTTTTCCCTATCAATAGGAATCGAATGTTTTTAAAACCATTCAAATCGGTTGATCCGGGCGCCCTGAAACGTGACTGGAAATTTGTATCCACACATACATACACACACACACACACACACACACACATCCATTTTTTCTGAGGTATGCCAAAACGTTCAGAAACCTTCAAAACGTCGAGAAATGTAAAAATTTTCAATTCCGATTTTCGGCCCATTACAATAACTTACCCTACGGGAAGTTAAAAAGTTCAGAATTTCCAAAATATGTCAAAAATTTAATTTTTTCGAAGTAAAATTTTTTCAAAAATGTTAATCGTTTTTAAAATATAATAATTTTTGGTACGGGAAGATGCAGCAATTTGCCTTAAGGCACGATTTTGTTTTTATATTGGTATCCAAAACGTTTTGACGAGCATTGAAGTAGTTCAAACTTTTGCAATACTCCTTTTTGCAGTACTCTTTGACTACTTTGGCTAATTTGTTTAAAGGACTGTTGTGCACGTATCTTCTGAGGATTTAGTTGTATTGACAATTCTAGTTGATCGAAGTTCTTGTCTAGGTGTGACAAATTCGATCTTTGTTAATAGTTCTAGTGATTCTATGATGTCATTCACAATCTTGTAGAAAAAAAAAGAAGATCCATTATTTTTCTTTGGGCTGTAAAGTTGTTACTTTTGCTTTTAGACTGAGAGCCAGTGAACCTTTTGAATAACGGTGTTCCTGTAAGGCTAAAAATTTTTGTACAGGTGATTCTTAACGTGCTAAGTACGGAAACGACGGTCTGGCAGGTTTTAGCCCTGCACATCATGGTCGTCCAGGCGTTTGAAAGTGTAAAAAACACCCGAAAATTAAACTTGTTCCTGTAAGGTTCAAATTTTTATACGATGTAATTTACTCATTGAGAAGTTCGAAAATCAATCTGCCAGACCATTTCGACCTGCACAAGTACCTGCCAGACGAGCCGGAAAGTGAGCAAAAATGCCCCAAAATAAACTTTGTCCTGTAAAGCTGAAATTTACATATGTGTTTATCTAAGCAATTCTAAAAAGGTCTGTGCAATTGCCAGACCATTCTGGCTAACATAAGCCCTTGCCAGACGAGGGCAAAAATGCTATGGCGGGAGGGCGAGTAATAGGCGTTGCGTGAAAACTTAGCATATATTCAAACTATATTATGAGAAATTACAAATTATGGTCAAAATAAATTTAATTAGTCACAATAAAATATATATTATCATGAATTAATCATCATTATCAGATATATCGCTAAATAATACTTCAATTCAGGCTTCTATTGAGTATCAATTGAATTTTTTGAAAATAGGTGAAAGTTGGAAAGAAACATTTATTTCTGAATGTTCAACGGAGGGTAACAGATTTGAAGGAAAAATTTCACAGGTAAAAATTATGAATTTCTTTTTCAGAAAAAAAAGAAACCTATTAAAGCTAATAATAAAATTCACGAAATTCGTGTCCAACGTGATTTGGTTGGTCGCCTGTTGGCGCGATAAATCCAATATAATATTGATCTTAAAAAACCTTATCATATCTCATTACAATTGTTAGCTTCCCGAAAAAGTTTGTTTTCATAAAAAAATCCCATTGGTTAATTTTATGTTTTCTCGACGTTTCAAGCCATTCTGAATCGAATGAGACCAAATTTGGAAAAAGTGAACAGATTTTTTTCCGTAAGTAAATCGACGTTTTCTAAAAAACGACTGGACCGATTTAAGAATTCATCAAAATTTGCAAAAATTAATATCGCTTTTTTGGCATTTGTCAAAATTAGACCGTTTATCGACGTTTGCTCAAAAACGCCGGAACCGATTTCAAAAATTCAAAAGCCATTTGATGTACATCGATGAGAACTATCGTTTGTCAGTTTTGTGCTACGATCTGCCGTTTCTTTGTAATTTGGAAAAATGTGTTAAACTTTTCATCCACATTTAAGCTCATACTACCGAATCGATTTTAAAAAATCAAAAACTGTTCGAAAGATATTAGTTGGGAATGATATTGATTAGTTTTAGGTGAAAATCTACCGAGCCGTTTTCTTGTAATTAACTGTTGAAAACAAAATTTAAGCCGATTTTTATGGAACTTTTTTGGGGATATATATATCATGGTCTTATAGAACTTAGTGAAATATTACCGCATTACGACAAGTAGTTTAATTTTAAAAATTCATCAAAGTTTGAAAAAATGAGTATGAATACTTTGTGAATTTTTATTTTCACATTTGTTAAAATTAAAATTAGAACATACTGAACCATTAAAGTCCTACGAATACTGGTTCAATTATAAAAATTATTGATTTGTGAAAATTTGCTTTTAGAAAATACTCCGAGTTAACGTGTTTGTTCGTTTTCAATTATGTGTAATAAATCCACTCGTAATACTCGTAATCACTCATAAATTAATTTATTTTTTATTGATTAAGTCGGGAAGTTCATATAACTTGCCTCAAGGCAAAATACGAATACCAACTAGTTTTAATGTCACTTTGCCACGCAGATGGAACTATCTATAAAACTGCGAAAACAGCAATGATTGAAGTCTTACAAGCAAATATAACTGATAACGAAACAATTTGGTATAATGCTGTTGTTTTCGATGGACTTTATTTACTGCATTCAATGAAAAATATACCAAAAACATTCGGTAATATTTCGAAAAAATAATGTCTATTTTAGCGGCAGCACATGCTGCACGAGTAGATATAGTTTTCAAATAGTCATTTAAAAGTACCAACAATTCTTAAATCTCAAAATACTGACTGGATATTGATTGAAAAAATATTTGATTTCAATTAGTTTGTGGGAGATACCGTTCCTTCTTCAAATTTTGAAATAATATCACAACATCCTTCTCGTATTGCTGAGGAGGATGCAAACAGAGCTGATCAACACATAGGCGATAATGTTAAAATTTTTAAATTTGTAATATTTTATATTTATTATATTATTAATATATTTAAATTTGTTTTTTTTTATAGATGATAAGTCAGCAATGCCGAATCTTATGACGATGAAGTATTAATTGGCGATATATCTGATAATGATGATTAATTCATGATAATATATATTTTATTGTGACTAATTAAATTTATTTTGACCATAATTTGTAATTTCTCATAATATAGTTTGAATATATGCTAAGTTTTCACGCAACGCCTATTACTCGCCCTCCCGCCATAGCATTTTTGCCCTCGTCTGGCAAGGGCTTATGCTAGCCAGAATGGTCTGGCAATTGCACAGACCTTTTTAGAATTGCTTAGATAAACACATATGTAAATTTCAGCTTTACAGGACAAAGTTTATTTTGGGGCATTTTTTGCTCACTTTCCGGCTCGTCTGGCAGGTACTTGTGCAGGTCGAAATGGTCTGGCAGATTGATTTTCGAACTTCTCAATGAGTAAATTACATCGTATAAAAATTTGAACCTTACAGGAACAAGTTTAATTTTCGGGTGTTTTTTACACTTTCAAACGCCTGGACGACCATGATGTGCAGGGCTAAAACCTGCCAGACCGTCGTTTCCGTACTTAGCACGTTAAGAATCACCTGTACAAAAATTTTTAGCCTTACAGGAACACCGTTATTCAAAAGGTTCACTGGCTCTTGGTCAGATTAATTCAGTCTTGTGCTCTCCCAGTTTTTCATAGTATGCAAAGTTTGACAGTTTGCTCTTGCTATTATTTTAGAAAGAAGAAGAATTATTTTAGTAACATGTTAATTTCTTTAAAATAGCTATTAAATATAACATTAGAGGTAAGCGTAACGAACAATAGTTATGAAATTATTATTACTTGATTCGGTAGAGAAAAAGTTACGTGTGAGTTACAGCATATTTATCTTTATTTTTAGAAATATAGTCAGTGGATCTCAAAATATATTAATAAAAAAAATGTTACAGCAAGCTTAAAGCTCAACTAAATGAGAAAAGTTAGAATAGCAATTTTATTATAATTTTTTTTCAACCTAATAATTAACCTGCATCGCATTGATTAAATAGTTACCCCGCTTGTGGGTTAAAAACGAACAGGTGACAAAGTTGAAAAATAGCAACAAAATATTTAAATACAATGATCAATTAGCTGAAAATTTTGTTGAATATAGTTGTATAGAAGTTTGTTTTATTGTGTTTGAATCTCCTAAAATCATTTGGTTTAGACAGCATAATAATGAAAGCCAAATTAGATCTAAAATTAAATTTTTATGCGCTTAGTTTAAGTTTGATATAGTCTTTATAAATTATAATAAAACAATAAATTATAATAAAATCAAATAATATTACTAAAAAAATATTACTTCGATAATAATTTAGCCGCTTATGTGGATTAGTGCTTATTGCCGATCACACATATGTTGAATTGGATCAAAACGATGTGGATGATGCAATAACTAGGATGATGGTGACTGTGGCAGAAGCAGATGCTATTTTTAGAAATGCTGATTTCAATGATGATGGTTTTCCAGATAATGTGGGATTTATGATCGAAAAAATCATTATATTCACATCACCTTCATCTAACCACTATCAATTTAAGTAAGAACAAATAAGCTAGTATATAAAACATATTCATAGCGAATATAGAATTAAATAATTATATATATATATATATATATATATATATATATATATTATATAACAAATGTATTCTGAGCGGTTAAATATTGAATTAGAAATATGAACAAATAGCACTTCTTTTGCATTAATTTATTAAATAATATTAATTTTACACACGTCAAAGTGTGTTATAATCTAAAATTTTAAAATATGAATATTTAAAATAACATGATGTGTTAACTCTTCCAACTTGTTCTTTACTAAATGCACGTATCTTACGAACTGTGTCGACTGAAAACCTCTGAACGACTGAAGGTCAATACGGTGAGTCAAGAAATATCAAATAAGAATGAGAAGGAACAGGCCCAACTCAAAAATTGATAACGCTAGAGGATAGCCTCGAAATGTTTGAAAATTAATATTATTTAATGAATTAGTGCAAAGAGAGAGCTGTTTATTCATATTTCGAATTTATTACATATGTATGTATATATATATATATATATATATATATATATATATATATATACATATATATACACAGTACAGGCCAAAAGTTTCTGGACACATGAAAAAAATCTCATTTTCTGAGTTTCTGGCTATTTTTTTCATATAAAAATAATTTTATTCAAGTTAGTTTTGTACATTCTACGTAGTATTAATATTTAGTGACTGATTTCTATCCAATTTGTGAGAAATGATAGACAAATTAGCAATGAAAATGTTAAAATGTCACTGCAATCGATTTTCCTGTATATGACCACCCTTTGCTTTGATCACTGCAGCGCATATTTTTGGTAATTTTTCGACGAGTTTTTGCAATGTTTGAGCAGGTATGTTCTTTCAGGACTCGTTAAGGCAATTCCACAGTGCAGGGAGGCTGGTTGGATGCAAATCCTTCACGCGTCGTTTAGGCTCGTCCCACAACAGTTCTATTGGATTAAGATCCGGCGATTGTGCAGGCCACTTCATTATTTGAAGTATTTTTGAAGAATTTATTGTCTGAAAAGCGAGCTCAAGTTGTTATTTTGAAACAAACAGGCGATTTTGCACCAATACTACAGGTTCCTAAAAGTACAGCACAAAATGCAGTGGCAAGATATCATGAAACAGGCATCAATACTGATCGAATTTGATCTGGTCGACCTCGGAAAACCTCAAATAAAGTCGATGACAAGATATACAACATCAGCAATGCAATCAAATCAATGGAACGGTTAAATGAGCCATATCACTCACAACGGTCAAGCGCCGGCTTCGAGAAAAAGGTATGATTGGTCGTGTTGCCATCAAAAAACTACTTCTGCGAACAGTAAATAAACAAAAGAGATTGCAATTTGCCAAAACCCACTTAAATTGGACCATCGGTCAATGGAAATCAGTGTTTGGACGGATGAGTCAAAATTCGAACTTTTCGGAAATCATCGACGTCAGTATTGTCGAAAACAAGACGAAAAAATACTTCAAATAATGGATCTTAATCCAATAGAACTGTTGTGGGACGAGCTTAAACGCCGCGTGAAGGATTTGCATCCAACCAGCCTCCATGGAATTGCCTTAACGAGTCCTGGAAGAACATACCTGCGCAAACATTGCAAAAACTCGTGGAAAGATTACCAAAAATATGCGCTGCAGTGATCAAAGCAAAGGGTGGTCATATTCAGGAAAATCGACTGCAGTGACATTTTAACATTTTCATTGCTAATTAGTCTATCATTTCTCACAAATTGGTTACAAATCAATCACTAAATATTAATACTACGTAGAATGTATAAAACTAACTTGAATAAATTTATTTTTATATGAAAATATAGCTAAAACTCAGAAAATGAGATTTTTTTCATGTGTCCGGAAACTTTTGGCCCCTACTGTATATATATATATATATATATATATATATATATATGAATATTATTTGTTTTGATCTTTACAAAACTCCTTGAGTGATGAACAATTCACAGATTATAATCGTGTCAATCTACAACTGGTTCAGATTTTTCCTAATGAAAACCCGAAGTTTTATAAAATTAGGATAGTGATACTGCTTGAAAGATGACAAGAAGTCATCAAATGATCAAAATAGACATAGACATTACAAAATAAAGTTATTCAGTTGCATGAAAACAGTCTTTGGTTCTCTAACAAAAATCTGCACTTACTTAATTGCCAATCTGATAGTTTCATTTTTCATAAATCATAGAAAAATTAATTTAAAAAGAGTAACAAATTAGTCATCAGCTAATAAGGTCGAAAATGTAATAACCTGAATTTATCAAATTATCAAATTGTTTCAGGCGCTTACCATTAACAGGAGTTAATGGTAAAGAATTTTTATTTTTAATGTCTACATATGGCGCCCTTGAAGGAGTATGCATTGGTATAGCTTTTACTGCGAGAAGATTTTCAGAACATGCGGTGGGTCTCAGGTCAGCAAACTTATTTTTAAATAATAAAACTGGCTTCAGTGAGATTAATAAACAATTAGCTTAATTTTCAATTATAACTTTAACAGTGATCATTATATTTATTTATGCATTGTTAGCTTTACAGCAATGGCGGATAGATCTGCAGGAAAAGTTCAAGCTGGTGGAATGTGCGAGAGGCCAACTTTAGACGGTCTTAATTTTAATTGTTTAGTAGTAAGCACTATTATGGATACAGGAGAAAGAATATCTCAAGCAGCTAATAATATGGCTTTAGCACACGAATTAGGTTAGTTATTTATTCAATAATGTATAATAATAATAATGTTGTACTGCCCTAAGCCAGGTGTGTGAGCTGAGTTAAACTCCAAGTTGATTCAGGAAAGAAGTAGTGTGAGAGTATTTCCCATTTCCATTTCACACCGCAGTGCCCGATATGGTCACATTTTCAATTGGAAACATAATTTGATCTATCGCTTTGCTTGATGTGAGATTGCGGGAAATCGGTAGCCACATTCGCATCAGTCCGCGCGTTAACGACCTCGGCCACGATAATCCTAGTTATTTATATATTATATCTTATCATTCACATATTGTGACGAGTTAAGGTTGAAGTTGAAAACCCTTTTCTGGGGTATTGCAATGACTGCTACTTATTATATTTTAGCATTGCACTCCCCACTACGAAAGGGTTTACTTCAACTCCTTAACCCGACTTCTGTAAACACCCTGTAATTACCTGTGACTACAAATATAACTAAAGCCCGGTGCACACGACGCCAGTATTTCTAGAAATATAATTTCTGTCTGTAATTTAAATTCTGGCGCGCAAGAATTTAGCGCCTGAATTTCATGCTGTAACATATATGTCTAAATTATTGCATGCGCTATAACCTCAAATGTCAAAATGTCTGACAACGATCGTGTCGAAAGGACTGCAGTTATTGTCAGTTCTTTAATAATTTAAAAAAAAAGGAAGAAAAGGAAAGACGTAAACGGCTATGGAGTCGTTCTTGGTTGCTGCGGCATGACCAGCAAACGACTTCCTTAAATATGGTTTTTAATGAACTAGAGTGAGTTAATTTTAATTAGTGAAAGTTGATAAAACGTAATGTTATTGTTATATTTAATGTTTTTAGTGCAGAAGATCCGGCCAGTTTCTCAAATTACACGCGAATGGAAAATGGTATTTGGAATGATTTGTTGGAAATGGTAACACCATATATAAAGAAAGAGGATACAGTTATGAGGCAAGCTATATCACCGAGAGACAGGCTTTGTATTACAATTCGGTACTTGGCAACAGGAAATTCGTTTAGAGACATTAGTTATTCAACTCGAATTGCACCTAATACCATATCCCAAATCGTTAGAGAAACTCTTGAAGCAATTGTAACCGTTCTTCAAGATCATTTTATAAAATTTCCATCTTCAGCACAAGAATGGGAAGCTGTTGCACACAAATTTGAGACAACATGGAATTTTCCTCACTGCATAGGGGCATTGGATGGAAAGCATATAAGATTTCGTCCATCACGAAGTGATGGTTCGAAATACAGAAATTATAAAGGATATGACAGCATAGTACTCTTAGCTCTTGCCGATGCAGATTATAAATTTTTGTTTGTTGATGTGGGAAGAAACGGCCGTATGCATGATTCAACCGTCTTTCATACAAGCCTATTAGGCATAAAAATGGATATATATTAAACACCGAACAATTGCCAAACCCCAAGGTCACGAATCAAGTACATGTGTTGAATCACGTGGCAAAATACAGCTTTCCTATTGGACACTGGAAGTACTAGCCACCAAATAGTTACTGTCGCCGAATAGGACGTGCTCTATTTATTTTTTATCGGATGATTAATACTGATATAAAAATATTAAAAAGGTTCGCAAATTTTATTTTTAACTTCCCAAAGGAGAAGTTTATGTTTTCATCAAAAATCCAATTCGCTAATTTTACGTTTTCTCGACGTTGCAAGCCATTATGAATCGAATGAGACCAAATTTATAAAAAGTATGTGTGTGTGTGAGCAGATTTTTTTGCCGTAAATCGACGTTTTCTCAAAACTCAAGACCGATTTCAAAAATTTAAAAGCCATTCGATGTATCTTAATGAACATACTAAACCATTAAAGTCCTACAAAAACCTGCCTCAATTATAAAAATTATTGATTTTTGAAAATTTGCTTTTAAAAATAGTCCGACCGGGTTGACGTGTTCGATTTTCAGTAATGTGTAATAAATCCACTTCGAATACTTTTTACTACTGATAAATTAATTTATCCATTATGGATTCAGTTGATTATGTACACATATCGGTAAATTGCCTGAAGGCTAAATACCAATACCAACTAGTTTTTTTTTAATTTTGAGTATTTTTGCGAATTTCGAAATTTTTAAAATAAAACGATTTGATTTTTTTTTCAATATTTTGGAAATTTTGAAATTTTTTGATATTTCAGATAAAATTACGAAAATTTGAAAAAAAAATGCATATTTAAATTTTTTCGGAAATTTGAATATTTTAAAATTACTGAACTGCGTTTCCTAAACTAATCATTTATTCATGCCGGCGTTCGCTATATATACACAAATATCTATTTACAAAATAAAAACTAAACGCTTTCAAAATCGAAGTACATGAATCAAGTACGCATTGATATTTCCGTGACAAAATACAGCTTTCCTATTGGACACTGAAGGTATCGGCCACGAGATAGTTCATCTCTCGCCGAATAGGACATGCTCTATTCCTAAAATACGGCAGGAATTTGCGAGGACATAAGTTGTTATGAAATCAAATTCCGATGTTGCTAAGGCAACGTTTTTATATAGAAATTATGATGAGTATACCGCCATTGTGAATGCATGAAATCTAGCAGGCCAGATCGCAAATTATGTCGCGCAAGATCGTAAATTATGACTTATCATGTCGTTGCTAGAGTAACAAACAAACAAAAACTGTCCAACATGAAAACTGGCGTCGTGTGCACCGGGCTTAACTGCACAAATGAAACATAATGTACAATTAACCTTATTAACTTCCCGTAGGGTAAGTTATTGTAATGGGCCGAAAATCGAAATTAAAATTCATTTTTACTTCCCGAAGGAGAAGTTTATGTTTTCATCAAAAAAGCCGATTCGCTAATTTTATGTTTTCTCGATGTTTCAAGCCATTCTGAATCGAATGAGACAAAATTTGGAAAAAGTATGTATGTGTGTGCGTGCGTGTGCACGCACAGATTTTTTGCCGTAAATCGACGTTTTCTCAAAAATAAATATAAATATATAATAAATATAAATATAAATATAAATATAAATATAAATATAAATATAAATAAAAAAATTTAAAAGCCATTTGATGTATCTCGATGAGGACTATTATTTGTCAGTTTTGTGCGACGATCGGCTAAGCCGTTTCTTCATAAATCGGAGAAAAGTGAAAAATTTTTCGTCTACGTTTTAGCCCGCAATTCTGAATCGATTTTAAAAATTCAAAAACCGCTCGAAAAATATTGATTGGGAATCGTGCTGATTAGTTTTTGGTAGAGATCGGCCGCGCTATTTTCTTGTAATAAAGTTTTTGAAAAAAAAACTCGACGATTTTTATGGTTATTTTTTGGCGGTAGATACCATAGTCTTCTAGATCATACTAAAATATTACGGCCCTACGACAACTCGTTTAGCTTTAAAAATTCGTCAAAGTGTGCAAAAATTAGTATAGTCTTTTTGGCATTTGTCAAAATTAGAACTTTCACGACGTTTGCTCAAAAACGCCTGAACCGATTTCAAAAATTTAAAAACCATTTGATGTATCTCGATGAGGATTATCGTTTTTCAGTTTTGTGCGATGATCGGCAGAGCCGTCTCTTTATAATTTGAGAAAAAGTGTTAAACTTGTTGTCCACATTTAAGCTCATTCTACCGAATCGATTTTAAAAAATCAAAAACTGTTCGAGAGATATTAGTTGGGAGTAATACTGATTCGTTTTAGGTAAAAATCTACCGAGCCGTTTTCTTGTTATCAACTGTTGAAACAAAAATTGAAACCGATTTTTGTGGAACTTTTTTTGGCGATATATATCAATGTCTTATACAACTTATTGAAATATTACGCCCTTACGACAAGTAGTTTAATTTTAAAAATTCACCAAATTTCAAGAAAATGAGTAGTTTATTTGACGTTTGTTAAAATTAAAAATAGACGACTAATTTGGTATAACGATAGAGTTCTTGGTTTTAATGAACATACTGAATCATTAAAATAGATTAAGATAGAAATGATTGATAAAAAATTCATTTCAATAAATAATTTTTTTATATTTCAACTTCAATAATTCAACTTTAATATTTCACTTCAATATTTTAACTTTGATATCCACTTCTGTTCCTGTAACCGTGCGACAATTTTCTGTCCGATTTGGTAAGGCTTTGTTTTTCAGCCCTTTATTGTACTCTTGACAGTTTTATTTCATAACGCCGTTTTTGCAAGTAGCAATAATTTGCTTTAAAATGTGGTAGAAAATACCGCTATCACAAAATGTTAGAAAAATAAATTGGTAACTGGTTGTGTATTAGGGATTTCACAATTAAACACATTTCACACATGATTTTCCATTTACGTTTATTACATAAAATTTACATAAAATATTCTAAATTATAATGACGTTCACAGAAGACTAGCAAATGATTGAAAACACGATTAAACTTTTTTATTTTAAAAGCTACATTAGAAGATGCTGCCGGCTCGACAACAGACAGCAGACTGCCCTGTTTTATGTTTTAATAATTTCAATTAAACCTAAAATGCTTAGTTAAGAATAGTTGCACAGATCCTTTCAGAATAATTGTTCACGAGAAAAATTTATGCTAAATTAACCAGATGCATTCGTATGAATGAATTTCGGGATGTACTGAAAAAGGAAATATAATATTTCCATGAAGTAAAATATTCTTGCTACAGAATATACTAGAATTCATTTATGTCCAACGTAATACTAAATTAATTATTAAATTATAGCAGGGATGCACAACAATATATATTTACATTTGTGTGTTAATTGATAGTTGAAAATTATAGGACACAGCTTTGGAAGTGATCACGATACACCCGATTGTGGAGATTATTTAATGGCACCCACATCTCGATTTGGCAATATAACAACACACTATATGTTCAGTAAATGCAGTAGATCAAAAATGAAAGATGTGCTACAGTTCCGTGCTCAATGTTTACATGAATCTTCTAAGCCATATTGTGGCAATGGTATGATTTTGTGTAGCTTCGCAACATAACATATTAAAAACAATGAAATTATGCGTTAACAATTTTTTAAACCTAATCGTAAAATTAGTATTTTGGTTATTCGAATCTAATCAAAATATTTTCGGTTTAACTATAAACTCTATCACCATGCAAAGTTTCATGAAAATTTTAGAAGAGTAAGCCTGGGGTTCTCCTTGTTAGTCTAGTTTATTTTTATATATTTTCACACGTGTTTGGTTTGTTGGTACGGTAGTAAAGATGCATGGTTGTTATATTTTTATAATAAATTATTAAATTTTGATTTGATTATGAACGTTGCGGCATTATGCAGAATGAGTTGGAATTTGTGTCTCAATATTAATCAAACCAATGATTAAATTCAGATTCTGTAAATTTAAATAAATTTTACATACTCATATATTTTATCATTCGTTCATAAGGTGTAGTAGAACGTGGAGAAGATTGCGATTGTGGACTGTTAATATCTTGTCACAGCCTGGATCCTTGTTGTGTACCGAGAGGCTATCCGGGCGCTTCTTGTAAAGTCAACAAACCGCATGCTCAATGCCATCCGGCACAAGGAACATGTTGTAATATGGACTGCACCTATAAAAATCTAACCAGCGAAGGTCTCGTAAGTACTAATTCTATTCTTCCATTGAATACAATTTATAATTCTGTCAAAAAACTAGTGGTGCATTGCATCGTGTCTTAAGGAAATTCCCTAAAAAATTATTTTGATTTAAGATCCTGAAAATTTATTTTGATTTGAAAAAAATTGATTTCCATTATTTGCACCGAATTTTTGAAACTAATCAACACGTTTTCCAGTCAATAGGAACCTAATGTTTTTTAAATCATTCAAATCAGTTGATCCACACATACATACTACACACACACATACATACATCAATTTTTTCTGAGGTTTACTAATAGTAACCTTTGAAATGTAAAGAGAATAATAATGATAAATGGTAGTACGCCTGAAGGCAGGTTCATAGTGTGAGAACCACCACAAATCAATGATTTGCTTACACTTCCTCGTCAATCGTTTCCATTACTATTAGCCTCCACTTTTTTACATTTGTTTATGTGTTTTTCATTCCAAACTTTTGCTTCGGCTTTCAGTTTCCTGTATTTGCTCTTCTTGCGTAAGTCGTCCTTACAATCCTTCTACTTTACCTTGTACTACGCCGTGTGAAAGGCGCATTAAGTGCAGAATGGATCCGATCCAGTTTCCTTATCTATTCAGAATCAAACTCACCGGGTAGTTCTTGTCGGATTTTCTTAGAGTTCATGTCTCTGATCCGTTGCACTTAATTAGTCCCTACCGCAAGTCAACACTCAGTTTTCTTGTCAGTGGCGTTTTCTTCCTTTGTCGTAATCTATCTAGAGCACTATCCGTCCCTGGTCAGTATGCTTACCAAGTATGTATTTGAAACGATACACAATTCTCAATTTTCCACCGTTATCCTTAGTGGTTCATCTTGTTTCGTGATTATCATTACTTTAAACATGTCGATGTTGATTTCCATTCCGTATCTTCTATCCACTTCGATGAGTCTTCTCATCATATTTTGTTCATCAGCGTACTATATCGTGGTGATTTTTCTTCCTTTAATCAAGAAATCTCCAGCGTCTTGAAGTGCTTCGTAGACAAGCCATTCTATCGGTGCCATGCAGCAACCTTGCCGCGCCCCTCTACCTATTTCAACGCTGTTAGTATCTCCCTGTTTTTACTCGAGCCTTCATTTTCTGTTCTATATACATATTTTGGATCAGACTGCGGTCTCTCCAATCGACGTTAAATAAATAGAATACTCCAGTTGAATCTATAAAACAGAAGCGTATGACCTCGTTAACGTCAAGACATCTGTCCAACATTATTCTCAATATTTCAATAGCGTCCATGGTTCCTTTTTCCTTTCTGAAACCGAACTGGTCTTCGTTCATGTGGTGCTTTAGTAAGAATTTTAGCCCGTACTTATCCTGTGTGCTGCACTTATTGGCTTTGGGCTCTTTTTGAAGAGCTATCAATGTGACATCTAAGAGGACCTCTGGTCATTTCCTGTTCGGTATATTTGGTTCAAAAATTTGGTCAATTTCTCTCGTTACTTTTTTTTCGTGTCCTTTATTGCTTTTTCTACTTTGCTTTTCAATCTGTTAGGTCCCTTGTCGTCTTCTTAGACTTATTTCTCTTCTTCGTAATAGTTATGCGTATATATGAAGAAAAGATATGCAAAAATTTTCATTTTCGATTTTTTTTGCGATTTCTTTAACTTACTCAACTCAAAGCCAATTATAAAAATAAACTATTGGTGCATGGCATAGTTAAGGCAAATTTCTGATACTTCGCGTACCGACAATTAATTTTTTTTTAAAAAAGCTTTAAATTTTTTTTTAAAAAGTGAAAAGTAAAAATTTCAGAGTTTTGAAGTTTTTTGAAAACGTTGATCTTTTTTCTGAAGCTAACGTGCTGCGTGGCTGTTTTAGAGAAGAAATAATGCCTCGTCGCCGTCTAATGAATAAACATTGGTAGAAACCAAAAAATGTAAATAAAATTTATACTTATTATAAAAATCTCTAAAAAATATCTGATAATTGATGTTTATATGTTTAATGATTATATTTGATCGCCAAAAAGAATTTTTTACCTTTTTTCTCGATCTCCAAATCAGCAGGATCCGCCTTCCCAAAAATTTAATCAGTTTTTTATGTTGTCAATACAAGTAAAATGGTTTTGCAATTATTAAAAACAAACGCTCCGTTCTTTTAAAAACTAGTTAATGTTCTTGGCACTTTTTGCCCCGTTTCTTCGAAACGGCTAGATCTGCCATTACCAAAAACTAATCAGCACGTCTCCTTATGAATAGAAATCGAATGTGTTTTGAATAATTGAAATCGGTTGAACCATGTTACCAAAATCGTCGACTAAAATTTGTATTCGCACATACATACACACACAACATATATCATTTTTTTTCTAAGGTATGCCAAAATGTTTAGAAACCTTTGAAACGTAAAGATATATGAAAATTTTCATTTAGAATTTTTTTGCGAATTATAACTAATCTTTCGGGAAGTTAACAACAGGAATGCTTGGCATTGTGTCTTAATTACTTCGTACTATAATTACTCCAAAGAATGAATATTATGAATAATCTATAATAATTTATCAATGATAAATAGCTTTTGTTTCAAATATTTTCAATCAGATTATTATAAATACTCTAAATTTATAAGTGCGCAATAAATTGAACGTGAACTTCTACAAAATTATTTTTTGTACAATATTACATTGCAAGCGCAGGCGGATGCTATAAAAAAAGCCCATTCTTTTTGGCAAATATGGTTTTATTTCTAATCATCGTTATCGTCACATCTTAGATTCGAATTTTCAAACACAAGCGTGAACTAATATCACTTAGATCAATATATATTTATTTTATGTTGTTATATTTATTTTATATTAGATTGATTCATGTTTTGTTTAATTTATGACGAACGTAGGCTTTTTGATCAGCTAAATGACAACCTATATTTATATACGTAGCAATAGATACCACTATGGTATTTGTTGGCTTATAAAAATACTTTTGATGTAACGGCCTGAATGAAATATAGCAACTTTGTGTACTAAAATTTGAAATGTATGTTCCTCAAATGGCACGAATTAGTTTTTATAACTAAATTCGATAAATTATTATTTTATGCAGAATTGTCAGTTACTGGAATCCTATTATAGGCACATTATTACGTTTAGTTGTCTATACATATTAAGAATATATATTTCAAGATTTAAATACATTACAGAGATGTACTGATATTGAAAAAAAATGTCCGTGCAGATCAAAAACAGACTGTTCGTGCGGCCTTAATGGCATTTGCACAGAAGATGATTGCAATAGCCAAGAATGTGTGTGGCTTAATCTAAGAGAATGCCAATGTCCGCAGATGCAGGTTTTTCATATCAAATATTATAAAAAAAATATATTCTATTCTGTTTCAGTTGCGAATCAGTTATTTAGTTAATAATTTATAAAAAAATCTAATTACTGGCTCTTTGTTTAAAAGTCAAATATATATCTAAAAATGTTTTGTTCATTCGATGTTTTAAAAAAGACAGCTTTTCTAGCTTTTTATATAAGAAATAAAAAAATACAACAAAATCAATAAAGTGTGGCCTCCTATTATTAAATTGAAAGTTTCAAATTTGCTAAGTTTTTGAGTCTTATTATTACTAATACATTTGTTTATAATCAAAAAAATGAATTTTAAACAGGGATTAAAACAATGCATGGCCTGCTGCCGTTTACAAGATAAATCATGTGTTCCTGCATATGAGGCTGCTGATATGATTTTACAATCTGATCAAGATTTGCGAGAATTTGCAGAAAAAATGAATGGCCGAAGCGATCCTAGATTCAAGGATCATATTAAAAACTCAGGTTTATTATATGCTACATACTTTGAAATTAAATAATATTTTTTATAACTATTTATTGTTTTTTTCAGAGCAAAATTTTAGGTTTGAAAATACTCATTGCGTGACACTACATAATAAAACACATTGCGCCAAGGTTAAATATTTAGCATGGAAAATTGGTATTTTTTTATTAATATTATTATTACATTTATTTCAGCCTAACGGCCTATAAATACAAATACTTTGCAAAGTATAAATATTCTTCACTTATACCTATTCATCGTTACCTACTAACTTAAATTTATGTTATATCTAGCACCAAGGATAAATAAAACATAAACACAAACACAAACATATTAACTACCACAGCAAAACTCAACATCATCGCCCGCAGACTGGTTCCACGGTTGACTATATCTTCTTTGCTTTTTTTCATTCTGTCAACCATCTTCAACCAGTGAAGTATTTTCTACCATACTGCCGCTGAAATTATGTATACATATCTGCCGAGAGGCTCGTTCTGTTCAGCACTATGCACCTTTTTCTCCAGTGGTATACTATGTCTTCCTCCTTCTCACACAGATCTCATTCTATTCTTCCTTGCACAGTCAATGTTTGTTTTGCTTCTCTGCAGAGCCACATCTAATCCGCGCCATTAGCCTCTGAACGCAATCATTATTACAGCCTCTGAGGTACTCTGGCAATTGTTTTAACCATTACTATAACTTACCCGTAGGGTTACATTTTGGCATACCTCAGAAAAATAGATGTGTGTGCGCTTGTGTGTGTTTTATGTGTCTGCATTTTTCGACAACGTTTTGGGACGTACGGATCAACCGATTTGAATGGTTCGAAAAACATTCGATTCTTATTGATAAGGAGAAGTATTGATTAGTTTTAAGCAAAGGCTAGGATCAGCCGTTAATGAGATATGAAGCAAGAAAAAAAACAAAAATATTAAAAAAATATAATTCTTCGAAAAAGTCAATGTTTTTCAATTTATCACAAATCTATTTTTTCCAAAGTTTAGCAATGTTTTTTTTAATAATTTAGTTTTTGGTACGGAAAGTTCCATTAATTTGTCTTAAGGCACAATGCCCTGCACACACTAGTTATTATTAAAATTTTCAGTATTGTTGTTGTTACTATTATTGTTACTAGCGTTTTCTGCTGAAGTTGACGGTTGAGTTAAATGAGGAAAGCTAATTCCGGTTCGAACCGTAGAGTTTCTATTGGCGTTATCAGTAATCAAAGATAATGTTTTACTGCTCAGTTGTGGATATTTTTGTTCAAATTGCTTCTGATAAATTTCACAATCTTTATAGTGTGCGGGGTGGTTATTAGTACACAAAAGACATTTCAGTTTTGCATTTATTCTGAGCACTCGCATTTATTTGTCCAATGGTCACCAGCACATTTTACATTGCGTTGGTTTCCAAAACAATAGTTTTTGGTATGGTCCAACCTTTGGCACCGAGCACACTATACAACTTCTGCCGGATGTCTCTTTGCTTCGATTTCGATCTTTGTTCTATATAAATATTCTATTTTATAAATATATTTATTGTTGGTTATTTCATTTTTAGTAATTAAACATCCGTGCTATAATGTATATTCTTCACAATAATTTTGAATGAGCGCTTTGTTTTGTCTTTTCGGAGTTTTAACATTTTATTATAGGTCGTAGCATTCTCCAAGCTTAATTTAACTTGAGTTGCAGTTATGAGTTTAATTTTATATACATTTTTTACTTCACTTTCAAGAAGTTGCTGCAAAGGTCTTATATCACGCACTTTGTGTTCGAAAATGGCGGGCGACTGTTGTATTTTGACTAGTAGAAATTGTTTCGTTACTCAGAACTTCCAAGAAATTTTTTGCTGAACATACATACATTGAAACATATTCCTTAGAGATTTTTATTTGTGGAGGGATAGAAGAATCTGCGCTGTCATTTTTGTGTTTTTTATCATTTACAATTTTCCAATTGTTGTCTGTATCGGCGCTGGTAGACTATGTGTGCAGTGTTTGTGATTTGCCTTGACTGTACATGACGCCATCGCATAACATTTCAGTGTCGATTATATTACTATCTATATTTCCAAGTGAAAATTGTTGTCACTGCTACCTGACAACAGGCTGCTCGAAGTGGGTATCGAACCCGGGACTCCTGATCCAGGTCCAGTCTTTCTAGCCACTTACCTACGAGCGAGCCCCTAATTTGTTAAGTTTGATACAGATTTTATGTGTGTCTACGATGCCCGTAGTTATTATTTTTTGGATTGGTTTCGCATTGATTTAATATTTTTAGGTGTTTTTTATTATGCTAGATTTTTTGATTGATCTGAATGTTTTTTTTTTGCATCTTCAATTGAAGAAACATCTTGATTAGGTATGTTGTATACTGCGTCAGTGGCGTTTGAAATACACGCTCCGAGTTTTTCGGTTTGACTCTCTTCGTACTCGAATGAATGTATGAATGAATGAATGACTTTTTGCAATATTCAGTTTAAATAATTAATATGATTTAAATTTTATCAAGCACAAACTAGGCATGTTCCGTTAGGGAACATGAGTCCAACAGTGACAAGTAAATGTAAATAACATTTCACTTCAGGTAAAATGTGGTGTCACTACACTGATTTATAATTTTATTTTACGATCCGACCTCATCGGCGGTTGTTGAGCAGGTACTCCGGCAGACTTCCTGCAATTTGTTTCATTGTTTCTCTCTTCAAACATCGCTCCGTCTCTCCCGTAGAACCTATCCAACATTCGCTTCGGCTGCGCTGAGCCGCTCTATTTCCTCTAGGCCAAATCCACAATTATTAAGGTACCTTTTGCCTTTCATCTAATTTTCATCTAATTTTATCTCTTTATCACCTTTACCTATTTTTCTTTCCCTTATACATTCCTTCATTTTGCCATTCTCTCCAGACTTTAGTTGTTTTTGTTTATAGTTTATAGCCCTCTTGGCCAATCTGAGTTGTTAGTTATCCCGATTAATTTCTTCGTATAGTACGTAATCTAGGGTACAAGACACCAAGTCGAGTATTCATTTCAGATATTTCCTCTGATTCTTTCGAGTTAGGCGATTTCTTTCCATCTCCAAATCTCTGCACCATGTGCCATCACTTCGATTTCTAGGCTGTCAAACAATTTTAATTTTTACTAAAGTTATTATGAAAAACTTTACGCCGATACTCCATGTACTCCTCATTACCTTATTTGCTTTTCCAGTCAGATTTCGGATATGGTCTTCCATATTTCCACTTTTGTAAAATGGTACCCTAGATTCGTAAACTTTTTAATCTCCCCTTTCATAGCCAGTTTGTTTTTGTCCTTCCCCCGCCTTTTTTAGAAAGCATAACTTTGGACTTTTTCTCATTCAGCACAAATACCGCTCCAACCGCTTTATTGTTTCTTTTAGGTCTTCTTTGCTTGTTGCCAATATTGCAAGGTGGTCCACGCATGCTAGGCTCCACAGTTTCTCTTTCCCGACTACAAACCCCTCCCCCTTCTCCGTTTGTCTCTTTCTCAGGATTGTAAAAAGTCTTGGACTCATCAGGATTGTAAAAAGTCTTGGCCATCTTTGACAAACTCCTTTTCTGGTCCAGAATACCTCTGTTATATTGTTTCCTATTATTACTATATTTATCGCCTCACTATATTTTTTTTTTTGTTTTTTTTATTAAGCTCTTTTTTATTCCTGTTTTTTCCATAACTTCCCATAATTTAACTCAATCTACCGAATCAAACGCCGACCTCAGATCCACGAAAGACGAATAAAGCTTCTCTCGAATCAATTGTGCTTCTACCTTTTCTGAAACCTGCTTGCAGCCCTTTAGCTATTCACTCGTTTAATATTGAGGCGTAAATCACAGACAAGTGGAGAGTTGGCCACCACTGATTTTTTTTTAAATTTTGGACCAATTTATATTTTTAACTTTTCGTAGGGTAGTTATAGTAATGGGCCAAAAATCGAAAATGAAAATTTTTGCATATATTCACGTTTTGAAAGTTTCTGAACATTTTGGCATACCTCAAAAAAAAAACGATGTGTGTGTGTGTGTTTTGTGTGTCCACATTTTGGCGTTAACGTTTTCGGGCGCACGGATCAACCGATTTGCACGGTTCAAAATACATAAGATTCCTACTGATAGGGAGATGTGCTGATTAGTTTTTGGCAAAAGCAAGTCCAGCCGCTACGGAGATACCGAGCAAAGAGTGTCAAAAATAGAAATCGAGATTTTGAGAGATCGGAGTATCCGATTTGAATGATACAAAAAACATTCAACTTGTAATGTTCTAAAACTCACTTATATACTTTGAATAAATAATTTTAATCTTGTAATTCAGTTCATGTAATTCTAATAAATATTAAACAATGCTGTAGTATTTTTAATAATCGATTTCAAAACATTTAATATTCTTCGAATATTTTGTTACGGTACGGGAAGTACCAGCAATTTGCCTTAAGGCATTATGCCATACACAACTAGTTTATCTTCTCATCATGCGTAATTAAAAAACACATATATCCATAAATTTAAATGTAATGTTTGGACCAAGGTTTTATTCTGTAATGCGTTATTTAAAACATACTCGTATATGAGTCGGAAATCACCTTCTTATCACGAATCAATTGGTAATATTTGAACACCACTTATTTCATTTTTTATTGAATTATTTTTTCACATTTCCTATTCCTATTTTATTTTATTGATTTTATTGATTTTAACTGTCTTTGAAGTTTCTTTTAAATTATATGAATGATCCATCGTCGTAAAAATTTAGTATATTATTAACTTCCCGAAGGAGAAGTTTATGTTTTATTCTGTAATGCGTTATTTAAAGCATACTCGTATATGAGTCGGAAATCACCTTCTTATCACGAATCAATTGGTAATATTTGAACACCACTTATTTCATTTTTTATTGAATTATTTTTTCACATTTCCTATTCCTATTTTATTTTATTGATTTTATTGATTTTAACTGTCTTTGAAGTTTCTTTTAAATTATATGAATGTATCCATCGTCGTAAAAATTTAGTATATTATTAACTTCCCGAAGGAGAAGTTTATGTTGTCGAAACAAAATCCGTATTGCTAATTTTATGTTTTCATGACTATTCAAGCCATTCGAATCGAGATCAAATTTGAAAAAAGTATGTACACACACAGTGTTTGTTTGTATGCATGGCTGTGTGTATGTGTATGTTAGCCAATTTTTTTACATTTTGTCGATGTTTTCTCAAAAACGGCTAAATCACTTTCAAAAATTTAAATGATAGTGACAATCGGTTGTCAGAGCGCGACGATCGGTCAAACCGCTTCTTAACTATATTATTTATAAATATCTGTAGTTAATGTAGCATAAAAATTAAAATTCGATGTAAGAATTTGCCAGAAAATATAGCAATTGTGAAAGTAAACGGTTATCTGACAACTTTATCCAAGTGTTCGGCTTCAAATGGAATCATTTTCTGTAATTCTCCAATCTTGATTTAAAATACCAAATAAAATTTACACACATTAATCTTCAGCTAATTCTTTTAGGAAATACATATATATTTTCTATTCAAATAATAGTGTAGTTTATGTTTAAATTATACAATTGCTTTAATAGTTTTTAAAACAATAGTGAATTTTGTTATATAGAGTATGTAGTAATTACAATGAACAAAAATGTTTTCAGTCAATTTATCAATAAATAAATATAATGAATGAATTGATTTATCAGATGGATATTGCACATCATTTGGTAAGCTGGGGATATGCAGTGCCAAAGGAAACTGTAAGCTGGACGAAATTAGAAGAAATACTTTTCCATATATACGTCACCATTTTAAAGGATTAAGAAGTAGTAATCCGAAACAACTAATTGTAAATAATTATGTATTGTCTCTGTTTATCATACTAACTGTATTAGAACAAAGTATATAATGCTTCAATAAAATTTATTTTTCAGTTTGTTTAAATCATTGTGTAGAACTATCAAAATAACATTAGAACAAAAATTTATGTTTTTTGTTGATATTTACATATCCAAAACGATGCAAAATTAATATTTGTAATTTCCGCAGCTTCAAGAACTATTTGAAAGTTGTTTGACAGTTAGAATGAAATGAGTAATTAGCATTCTGATACAATCATGGCGTCATGTAAACAAGAAAAGTTAGAAAGTAAATATTATTAACTTCCCGAAGGAAATGTTTGTTTTCATCAAAAAATCCGACTAGCTAATTTTTTATTTTCTCGACGTTTCAAGCCATTCTGAATCGAATGAGACTAAATTTGGAAAAAGTATGTGTGTGTGTGTGAACAGATTTTTTGCCGTAAATCGACGTTTTCTCCAAAACGGCTGGACCGATTTAGATAATTTAAAAGCCATTCGATGTATCTCAATGAGGACTAGCGTTTCTCAGTTTTTTTAGCGACGATAGGCCGGGCCGTGCCTTTGTAAATCGCAGATAAGTGAGAAAAATTTCGTCTACGTTTTAACCGTTTGATAGATATTGATTGGGAATAGTGCTGATTAGTTTTTGGTAAATATCGGTCGGGTTGTTTTTTTGTAATAAAGTTAAAAAAAATCGATTTTTTTGATTTTTTTTTTGACGGTAGATACCATAGTCTTGTAGTTCATATTAAAATATTTTGGCCCTACGACAAGTCGTTTAATTTTAAAAATTCTTCAAAGTTTGCAAAAATTGGTATCGTTTTTTTGGCATTTGTCAAAATTAGACTTTTGATCGACATTTGCTCAAAAATACCTGAACTGATTTCAGAAATTTAAAAGCCATTCGATGAATCTCGATGAGGCCTATTGTGTCAGTTTTGTGCGACTATCTGCCGAGCCGTTTCTTTGTAATTTGAAAAAAAGTGTTAAACTTTGCGTCCACATTTAAGCTCGTACTACCGAATCGATTTTAAAAAATCAAAAATTGTTCGAAAGATATTAGTTGGGAATGATACTGATTAGTTTTAGATAAAAATCTACAGAGCCGTTTTCTTGTAATTAACTGCTGAAAAAAAATTTAAGCCGATTTTTATGGAACTTTTTTGGCGATATATATCATGGTCTTATACAACTTATTGAAATATTACGCCTTTACGACTGACAAGTACGACCTGACAAGTAGTTTATTTTAAAGATTCACCAAATTTTAAGAAACTGAGTAGTTTTTTTTTATGTTTGTTAAAATTAAAAATAGACGATTTACTTAGTGTAACAATAGAGTACTATATTTTAATAAACATACTGAGCCATTAAAGTCCCATGGAAACTGGTTCAATTGTAAAAATTGTTGATTTTTTAAAATTTGCTTCTTGAAAATACTCCGATTCAAAGTGTTCATTCGTTTTCAATTATGTGTAATAAATCCACTCAAAATAATTTTAATGACTCATAAATTAATGTAGTTTTGATTGATTAAGTCGTAAATTATTTAAACATATCGGAAAGTTCATGTAACTTGCCTCAAGGCAAAATACCAAACCAACTAATTTTAATATACATTCCGGCTAGAGGACGATTACACACAGACTTGCATAAACTATTAGATTCAAACGCATAAGTATTGATAGCAGGAGACTTCAACGCACCACACACATTATGTCATGCAAAACACACATTCCTTCTCCGACCTTTAACGATTTAACACGTCTTTTCCAAAATAAGCTAGTGTATTACCTCCTAAGAAACATAATATACCTGGTGCATTTAATTCCATTGTGTTGTGAACTCACTTAAACTGAAGATTTCTATTACCTGCGAATTCAAGTTTTTACTGGTGCCATATCTGGTCAAGATGGTTAATACCGTTGTTGTTAATACTGTTTTTGACTATGCCTTTAATTTAGACACTACCGTTGTATACGCCGAGAGAAGGTCAGAATTATTACCAGGCTAACGAAAGAGTTGGCAATAGCCAATTCCAAGTTGCATGGCGAGAGTTTAAACATGCAATCTGGATTAAAAATATTATCCATTGCAGTTAACAGTACAGGTAAACCGGCCAAAGCGCTTCCCATATTTCCTTCTTCCTCCTCTTCACAGACCACTCCCAAACTACTGATTTTATCTGACAGCCACGGCAGATCTTGGTCCTAGTTCTTAAGTGGACTGATAGGTACTAAGTTCAGTGTGTTTGGAATGGTCAATCCAGGCGCTGGGTTCTCTAGCGTGGTTGCTGGTATCTCGGATCTTGTTGCAAATTTTAGTGCTTTTGATCATATAGTTGTTTTGTCTGGAACGAATGATACTGAATCTAATTATGCTATTCGAAATGTATTAGAGATAGCCCGTCATTCATGTATCAAAACAAATCTTTGTAAAATCGGAAGTTAACTTTAAAGCAAATTCTACCAATATTAAATGCCTTAAGATTAATAATATTAAAATTTATTATGCTTTCAATTGCCAATGCATTTAATAAGCGATTAATTTGACTTCAAATATAACTATTGATCCGTTCATTCCAAATGCAATATTTTCTAAAATAAATACAAATTCAAATTCTTCTTACCTATATTCTGTATCTTCTGATGAATTGTCGCATGCTATTTACTCTCTTAATAACTTTTATTCTTCAGGATCAGATGAACTTTTATCTGATATTTTAAAACATTTTTTTCCATTATTTATTGTTAAACTTCTCATATGCTTTAATTACGCTATCGACAAAGGTAATTATCCAAATCATCAAATATACACTTTATTACATTTTTTTGTTTTATATTTTTAACAGCAATCAGAACCTTACGTCCTATGAGCTGTTGGGCTGAAACTTCTCCTTACTTCGTATTTTTTAGATGGTAACCCAACGGTTAAACCATCCATATTTGATGATTTTTGTTATTAGAATTAATCTAATAGGGCTGACTTTTTATTCGTGCAGCAATTCCCGGCAAGGGCTATTTTCACTTGGAAACATATAGGTATCTATATTTCCAAGTGAAAATCGTTGTCACTGCTGCCTGACAACAGACTGCTCGAAGTGGGTATCGAACCCGGGACCTCTGATTCAGGTTCCGTCGCTCTTAACCGCTTACCCACGGGCGAGCCTCTTTATTACATGATGTTCCTTCTTATGAGGATGGTAAATTTTGCGTTACAATGTTTTGTGACTTGTCCAAAGCCTTTGATAGTATTTTCTATAAAATACTTTTTAATAGCATGCGTGGTTTAGCTCTTGACTTATTTTTCTTGATCTTATTTATCAAACAGGATTCAATCTGTTTACTTGGACAAAGATAATGGTTCGATAATAATTTCAGATAAATTAAATATCAAGATCGGTGTACCTCGTGGTTTAATACTTGGTCCTTTATTATTTCTTATAACATAAATGTTTTCTCAATTGTTCTGATCTTCGTGAATTTATTCTTTCTGCTGATGACACTAGTATTATTGTTAAGGAAAACTCTTTGGAAGAAATAAGTAACAAATTAAATTTATTAATGACTTCAAGTGCTATCGATGGTTAAACACAATAATCTTCAATACTCAGTAATGATAAAACTCAAATAGTCATGTCTGTTAATAAAATAAATAATGAGACAAACACGCTGATCATAAATGGCACTCTTTTTGAAGTTTCGTCTTTCTCGAAATTATTAGGCATTCAACTACATAAAAACTCAAACTGGGACTATCACATTGACTCTGTACCTAATTTAACGAAAACTTATTT
The DNA here is from genome assembly GCF_003426905.1 of Ctenocephalides felis. NCBI lineage: Eukaryota > Metazoa > Arthropoda > Insecta > Siphonaptera > Pulicidae > Ctenocephalides > Ctenocephalides felis. The sequence continues at coordinate 26,775,654 of NW_020539724.1, read as the reverse complement.
TATGTTAAGAGTCCTTAAATAAGGTCAATCTAAATTGTCAGCTTACTACTCTAATTTTTACTTGCATCTCGCGTATGGAATCCAATTATGGGTGTTCTCTCCATCACTCAACCGCATTTTCAAACTTCAAGGAAAGGTTTTAAGAATAATTTTTTCTATTAGTTCTTTATCTTCTTGTAAAAACATTTTTTCTCGGTATAGGCTCTTTACCATTTCCAATATATTTTTGCTCATTACTTTGCTATTCATTAAAAATAATCCCGAACGTTTCAATTTATTTTCATTGTAAAATTCTTACTACATGATAAGAAACTTAACAATTATATCACTCGTATTAGTACTTGCGACGTCTTTTAACTCAATTGACGAATTTGGAATAAAACTTTTCAACTTACTATCACTACACACACGTAAATTGAATAATCATTAATTTCACATCACTACAGTAAAGTTCTTAAAATCTCAAAAATTCTATGATATTTCAGAATTTGTTAATTTTGATATTAAACAATACTTTGCTAACCAGTGTTAATATAATAACCATCTGTCTCTCTTCAATATCATCTACTTCCTAATCTTTATTATTTAATAAATTTTACTAACTTTTTTGATACTGGGCTTCTAACTTTCTGCAGATCCACATTAGAATAACATTGACGAAGCGGATTAATTCAATATTCTATTCTATTAACAACTGTGCACATTCTATTTAATAATTTTATTAGAACTTCACCTTTTAATGATACTCAAAACGAAGATATTAAATTGTGAATTTTATACTGAAATATGCGTTAATTATCTAAAATGTTTCAGTTAGTCTCAACTGAACATCTAATTTTTATTTCCATTCCAGACTCGGATCGCGTCACGAACGGTTTCATGATCTCAGTTATATTTTCTTTGCTCATATTTCAACTTAAATTCGGTTACGCATGTTCAGTCACCTAGAAGTTGAGTGGTAATGTGCATGATTATGTAACGAACAATAGAGCGTTTAGTGGTAAAATTTCTTTATGCTTAAGACTTTTAACCAAACTATGAACTATAAACTATGAAACTGTTACTACAATAACGCAAAAGATGACTTTTTGAATATCCAACCAAGAACAGAAAAAATACTGGACCGATTTCAATACTTTGAAGAATATTTTGGATTACTCCAAAGCCAATAAACCATATTTCAAAAATAAGACACGACACATAATGCCAATTTATACGAGGTTTTCGAAGTTGCTATTACAATTAAGATATTCAATTTGCTAAAAAAAATGGCGGATTCAAAATGACGGACCATCTCTGAGAAATTGCAATTTATAAGCCCTTTAAAGTGTAAGCTTCGAAGGTCTTCGAAGTTGCTAGTTGCAAATTTGATATCGATTATACAAAAAATGAAATGTAGGATAAATTAGGAAGTACTATTATCGGTAAAAATACGATACTTACTAGAAAATCATTACTTTTACCGAAAAAAGTTTATTGAAATATCAAGATAAAACCTTGCACCAAAGCAAAATGTGCAACTTTGTGCAGCTGAATTTTACACCACCTATAGGGACAGATATTTCTAATACAAAAAAATAAAACAACTAAGTGGAACTCGATGGAACTTTTTTTAAGGCTTTTTTAAAATTAGTGTTATCCTCGAAAATCTAGAAAATTATCTTCAGTTTAAGACGCATGTATAAAACGGAAATAAATGCAAAGCCAATATAAAATACGAATAGATTCCTTGCGAAGTAAAACGATTATGAAGACGAGATGTTGATCATGCGAATAGTACCTAAGACATTCTCTTTGGAAAAAAATGCAGAAAAAATGCTACTTTAGGCCAGCTTTTTGGTGTTTTTGACCACTGGGGGACTGAATGGACTACAAAATATCAAATTGAAATAACTGCCAACAAACGCTTACATACTCCTTGCACGACTAGTGAACCGTATAATGGCCATAGGTTATTTTCCTGCTTCGTGAAAAACTTCTACCATATCTCCTCTATTGGAGCCAAGAGAACAGCCACGCAAAATTACTGACCAATCAGCCTTCTCAATACAATGGGCAAAAAACTTTCTCAACCAATTAAACAAACACATCAGACGTAACAAAGTCATTCCAGGCACACAGTACGGATTTGGAGAGCAGCACTCACACCACTCACAGAAAACGCTGTACTCAACTTTAATAGACGAAATCAAACCGGATTGGTGCTGCTCGACTTCGATAAGGCGTTCGACACTATCTGGATGGTCGGACTGATACACAAACTTCTCAAACATAATCCTCAATTTTCTACCCTACATTACAAAAGTACTTCATTCATACCTTACAGCCCGCAATTTCACAGTTCAAATAGACAATATACCCTCGACAATTAAACAAGTGACGGCGGCAGTACCTCAAGGGTCATTTCTGGGGCCGTGATTATTTAACGTCTACATCCATGACATTCCCACCGACGCTAATACAACACTACTAACTTTTGCTAACGACACTGTCATATTTAAATCATCAAGATCACCCAGACTACTGACCTCAAAAATACAGAGACATATAAATACATTGACAGACTATACGGGCAAGTGGCAAATCAAAATCAATCCACAGAAGACAGAGGCTATTTTCCGTAATTCCATTACACTGACTATTGGATTATTAGACAAATTAAAAGTGATGAGTTACAAAGTTGAATGGTCCAAGGATGTCAAATACCTTGGTGTGGCCTTGGACCATAGACTCAGCTTCACGAGACATACCAATATGGGAATCGAAAAGGCTTACGGGTTGATAGATTAACTGAGACCACTTTTGAATCACAACAGCCTGCTAAGCGTGAAGAACAAGCAGACATTATACTTGACATTAATAAGACCGACTCTGCTGTACGCCGCTCCAGCATGGAACGCGGCAACAAAGATTAACCGACGGAGACTACAAATAGTACAAAACAAAGCTTTATGACTAGTACTCAACAAATCAAGAGACCCACTGACGAGACACTATTACCCTACAAAACTTATATATGAACGGACTGACGTGGCGACGATAATCGTACAGAATAAAAAACTCACTGAAAATTTTTACCAGGAATGTAGGGATTACCCCAATAATACCATCCAAACCCTAGGACAATATACACCCGAAATAGTTTGGTATGACAAACACGCCATGCCAAACTATTGCCTGATCGATTCTTAGTAGCAAATTCATGCATAATCTTTTCGCAATTAATGAAATGTGGTCTTTTTTTGGGAACTGTAAACATTTTCCTTTTTTGCCCAAATATTATTTATGTTGATAGCCAATAAAAAAATGTATACCGATAAAATTATATAAATTTGGAGTATAATAACCTCGGGTAACAAACCCGAGTAAACATATCGTGTATGTAACAATGGTTTCTATATATCGAAATATATAAATATGTATAAATATGTTTTTTGTCTGTCAAAAAAAAAGTTTCTATCTATTTTTACTTTTCCAAAATTTATGTTTTTGCGAAAAAAACAGTAGTATAATGACTTACTAAATTATGTTTAGTAGTCGTTTCAAGTCATTCTTAATCGTTCAAGACCAGATTTGGAAAAAGTATGTGATTGCGCCTGTGTGTATGTGAGCCGACATTCATCTTTCGTCGAAGTTTTCTTACAAAAAGCTAAATCAAATGTTTTAGATTAGTTCTAGACTAGATTGTTCTAGAATTAAAATATATACAATTAAATAATATATAATATAAAAGTAAATGTAGTTCGGTTTCAATTATCATTTATGTCTTATCATTTATGTTTTAGATATCTTTGAAAAATAGTAAGTAGACAGGCAGATAGGTAGGAAGAAAGCAGGTAAGCAGAAAGACTGGTACATTGGCATACATGTTGAGAGGAAGACTCGTACATAAATAAACAGATAAACAGGTGCATAAATATACAGATAGACAAATAGACAAGTAGACTGGTAGACAAGTATTTATGTAAAACAGGTTAACAGATAGGTAGACGATTTCATGTCAATTCAAATAACTATTGATTAAATTTATTATTTACAAGTATTAGGAAGTCCGTGCAACTTGAACTTGTCTTAATAATAATAATTTCACTTACAGCTAGTGTAAATTTATTATTTTTACAGCTAGTGAAGCTGGGAAACATAGATCAAAAAGTAAAAATATAGATAAAAAATATCCATACATAGAGTAAAAACTACTTATCTTTTATGATGTATATTAATCTTATATCTTATATATAAAAATGGAGCTCTCTTTTAAATGTCCGAATAAAACTCGAAAACGGCTGAATCGATTTGGCCAGTCATAGTCTTGAAAAATTCGTGCCAATCCAGAGAAAGTCTAAAAGGTGAGAAATTATTTCAAATGCGCGTAGAAACTTTACATTTTTAATTTGAAAATTTTTGTAGAAGCGTAATTTAAATAAAACAATGGACGGTGGCAATTTCGTGAAATCTCAAACGCTTTTGACAGATGATGTTCAATTACGTTTAATAGGATGTTTTACGCGAATATTATTTATTTATGATAAATTTGTAGTAAGTAGTTTTGTTTGTAGTTTTATTTATATACAAAAACGTTAGTAAACGCGCCGCAAGTGTTACTAGAGACTCAAAATATAAACTTTTTTGATATGTTAATATGAAAATGCACTTTTTGGCATATTTTTTTCAAACACGGTGCTCTGAAAGATCTCATTTGTATAATTATATACTTATTGGTATTTATAAAACATTTTCTAGGTTAAATTATTTTTTATTTGTGTTATTTGAATTCAGAACCTAAATTCGGTATCGATCAAATGGACATTTTGTCGAATAACATTTTTCCAGTTATAATATCCCAGAATTTATCGCACAATAGATAGTAATATATGAAGACCCAGGATTAAAAAGGTCCACCACCGATGTGCCAAAAATCAGTAAAGTTAAGCATTGTTTAACAACAATATTTGAAAGTAGAGGAAAAAAGATGTATAGCCAGCTACAACCTTGATTTGAAAACGATAATCTTTGAAATGGGGGAGATAAACGGTAATCTTTGAAAATCCATAATAAAAGTATTTTCTTCCGTTGATAGTTTTAGCATCAGTTAAAAATGTAATTATTTTGTAAAATACCTTTAAAATTATAATAAGGCTTTAAACCTTTTGCCACCTGCCCGTTACAAGTTACCCCGCATATAGGATAAAAAGGTCTAGATAACAAATTTTTGCAAGACATCAAAAAAGCACATTTCTACAATGATGAAGTAGAAGTCAGTTTACTGAACGTAGTCAGATAATTGTTCGTTTGATATGTCTTATTTGTTGTGATATAATTGTTATGGTTTTCACAATATAGTTTATATTTGCTCAAAGTCAAATTGGACCTTTGTGCCTCGCCCTGCTCTACATATATACTTTTTATTAAATTCACTTTAATTCATCGAATGTAACTTGAAACTTTTCAAAAAGCAGGTCAAAGAAGAAATACTTAATTAATTTTTTATCTCTCCTCGCAAAAATTTGAAAATTTTGTATAAGCTCAGTAATATTATTTACAATTATACACAAAATCCAGAATCCAAAAAGAATCTGAAAAACTTGAAACGTAATTAATAAGCCGAAAGACCAAAAAAAACTCGGATTGGATTATACGATGTTTTCTATAGAAAGTGTATAAAACTTGCAGTTTGATTGTATTGACAAAATATTGACAAACTAATGGGGTTTATTGTTTTTATAATACCTAATTGTATACAGTATTCAAACAACACATCCTTATGCACTTTAAGTATTAATATTTTTGATTCTCTAGGAATGGTTTAGAATGTACCTTATTTAGCAAAACAACGTTTGCCGGGTCAGCTAGTCTTTCAATATATGTGTCAAATCAATCAAGTAAAACAAAAGGTCAAACTCAAAATCAAACTTAAAAAAATACATTTAAATGAACATAATGTGCTTTTGGCACAGGTTTTGATTGTATGGTGTCTTAGCATATCCATTAATAAAATCATATTAAAAAATATCTCAGCTTGATTTAAATATGAATTCAAAAGAATCTAAACGTATCGCTATAGTGGGAGATGAGGTTCGTAAAATATTAAATCATTTTTTGCACGCAATTAATATTGTAACTAGTGGTCATAGAAATTATACTACATAAGTAGTATAATGACATTATACTACATAAGTAGTAAAAGGTCTACGTTAGTGGTGCCTTCGTGCCATGTGGCAAAATTCAAAAAAAAAATCAGCAATCAATAAAGATTGATCAATGATGAATAAATGTTTTGAATATTTTCAAATAGACAATTATAAATACTATATATTTTATCGCTCATATATTATATACTAACGACCTTATCGCACAAAACACTTAATAATGTTTACATTAAGAGATGCCGAATAAATCCATCTGATGATATAATTTTTACGATTTGAAAATAAATTTCAAATTTATGTTTAAAGTATAAACTTTGCATGTATGAAATTTTGAAAGAGAGCTTTACAAATTAAAAATTTTCACAAAAAAAATTGCAAGAAAATTAGTACTTATTTTCTGTCAACTTTAACCGCCACTTGGCATATTTTTTATTAATTTTTTTCTTGAATCTACGAAACCGCTGGACCAGCCTTTCCAAAAATTTAATCAGTTTTTCATTTTGCCAATACAAGTAAATTATTTTTTAAATTATGGAAATCAGACGCCTGGATCTTTTAAAAACTGAATTACTGTTTTTTTAACGTTTTGCCCCGTATCATCGATATGGCTGGGCCTGCCTTCACCAAAAACTATTCAAATCGTCTTCTCAATAATAAGAATCGAATGTTTTTTTGAATCATTAAAATCTATGTTCTCAAAATCGTCAACGAGAAATTGTATTCATGCATAAATACACACACGCCTACATGCGTACACACACACGCATGTCTACATATATTTATCCACACAATTTTTTCTAATATATACCAAAATTCAGAAGGTTTTGAAACATAAAGATATATAAAAAATTTCAATTTCGATTTTTTCGCGATTACTATAACGTACTCTACGGGATGTTAACATAATGCCTCCTGAGCGAAATATACACTCTAAATATACACTCTAAAAACTAATAGAATGTGAAAAAATGCAGTATTTTTCCGATATGTGTAAGTTTTAATAAAATTTTTACTCTTCGCCAGAAAATCCGATGTGGTAATTTGTTTTTGAATCAAACCAAATTTTGAATAAGTATATGAGTGCATGTGCGATTTTCGACCTCTCGTAGATGTTTTCTCAAAAACAACTCAACCGATTTGAAATATTTAAAGACATTAGATGAAGCACGATAAGGACTAGCGTTGATTAGTTTTAGGTGACAACCAGTCAAATCGTTTTTTTATGATTTGTAGAAAATTATCATAGGTTGGTTTAGTCGTTTTTTCATTCAAGGCTTAAACAAATATGCTAATAATATAGTACTAGAAAAATTGTTGAATTATAAACATTGTTTACAGTTTAGAACAGTGTGAAAGAGGTTTCAAAACATACAAGTTCATATTCGTATACTATATGTAATACAATTACATTTTTTTTTAAAATACAATATTTATTACAACTATTAAATAATTAACATCTAGCAATAATAATAAATAATAACATAAATTTAAGTAAATAAGAGTATAAAGGATAGAATTTACATTAAAATAATATCCGTAGTATTAAAATAATATCCGTACTAATTCAATTACATATAGTAATTAAAATCGCACTAATTAGTTTTTTGAAAGCAAAAGTTGTAATTGAAATAAATAGTTCAAAACATTGTCTAAACAGATAAATCTCAATTATTATTGATCAAGTCGATCATTCACACATATCGGCAAGTTTTGCAACTTATCTCAAGGCAAAATTACTAAGTCTTATTATCATCAAGCAGGATACTGTCGTGGGATTTTTACTTGCTGGATTAGGCGAAGTTAACAATGATCATGAAACAAATTTCAAAATAGTTGAAAAAGGTTTGTATTAAAGGTTTGTGTATTATATTATTATATCTATTGTTGTAAAGATTTAAGGCCGCAGGTTGTGAGGATTTTACAATTAATCACATGATTTTACACAACAACTTTATAATTTATCTTTTTTCACATGAAGTTTATATAAATATACAGAAATTTCAGAAACTACCAAATGATTGTTAAAAGATGATTTACAATTCTATATTTTGGAGGTTCGACAGCCAACAGCAGACTGCCCTGTTATACATTTTAATAATTTAAATTTAACTAAAATGCTAAATTTCTAAAATCTTCACAGAAGGATTGTTCACGTGTAAAAAATGCTGAATTGGCCAAATCGGGCTAGTGTTTGTAAAATACGAAAACTAAATATGATTTGCTTTTTATGAGGTGTAATCTTTCTGACGACATCAATTATCAGAAATCATTGATGTCCAACATACTATTGAATTATTCATTAAATTATAGTAATGATGCAAAACACAATAAAGTTGTGATAAGACTGACAAATTTACACTAACGATCGAATCAATCAATCCATCAATTTGAACTAATTAGAAAACAAAAACATTGCATTGTTGAATAAATGTTTGAGTAAAAGCTTTAAGATTCTAACAATACTAATACAACTAATTATTTTTATTTCTTAAACAGATATGTCAAATAGCGACTTCGAAGAAAGCTGTCATATTCTTTTTAATCGGTCAGATATTGAAATAGTACTTTTCGCAAAAAAATATCTCAGCAAAATAAAAAGTTTAATTGAACAAAATCAGCATAAATCTACGATTATATTATTGCCCTCTAAAGATGATCCATATGAACCAAGTGAAGATATGATACTAAATAGAGCAAAGGTGATTTAATATAAATTAAATTTAAGTTTTAACAATAATCTAGATACTTTTTAAACGCCATATTAGTAAACGTATACTATTGTAAGCTAGAAAGGGAGGCCAGATAAGGTTGTGTCACTCTTTTTGAATCAGCAATAATTTTGTTAAATTAGCAATTATCTGGGAGAAAAGTAAATTGAATGGCTTTTTCAACATTTGTCTACGAAGTAATAATAAAATACTGTCCTAAACCGTGGCGTAACTATAGGGTGGCGTGGGTGGCAAAATGCCACGGGCCCCCGGCCCAAGGGGGCCCCGGCTCAAGAGGACGCGTTCTCAGAAATATTGTTTCTACATTATACTCTAATACTCTATTTCATTTGAAAAGTATGTTTTCGTAAGAATCAGGGGCGTAACTATCGCCGTATCAGCCGTATCAAATATACCCCCGAACCAGGGGGCCCCCAACGTCCGTATGAAACATTAATAATATAAAAAAATCTTGAAAAACAAATTAAGGGGGGCGATACATGTAATCGCCTTAATTTTTACCATTTTTTGATGACTTTTTAAACTGGGAAGGAATGATTGAATCTTTTTGAACTTTTCTAGGGTTATTTATTATATATTAGAATACACAAAAAAAAAATTTTTTTAATTTTTTTTTTAAATGGCTGCCGTAAAAATCAATTTGCCAAGACCCTCTCGGAAAACGCCATCAATTTGCGGGCGTTCTCACTTTTCGTACGGTGATCTGAATTTAAAAAAAATAGTTTGTACGTGTTCATAAAACATATATCTTCTAGTTAAACCAAAAAAAAATTAAAAAAGTCACAAAATCGTAAATTGGCACACCTTAGAAAAAAAAGTTCGATTTTTCACCTTTTTTTCAATGGTTTTTTTTTGGTAAAAGGGTTAATTTTTGAAAATTTTTTGGAATGTTTGAGGTTTAACTAGAAGCTATTACTGTAAAGTAGATGTGTGCAAAATTTCATTGGAATCGGTTGAGAACTTTTTGAGTTATCCCGCCCGCAAATTACAAAAATGTCGTTTTGAGAAAAACGCGTTTAAAGTTTCGACACAGAAACAGATAAGAGTACAATAGCACTCAAGCGTCGAGTTGAGGCGTGGCACTTAAATGAGTTTTTATTGTATAAATAATGATAATTTTGTTTTGAATATTTACAGGCATATTATTGAGATGTTATTGTAACGATTTATGAAAAAAAAAATCGATTTTTTTTTCTTGTTACATGTATCGCCCCCCTTAATCATGAAAACTTCGTTCAATCAAATGTACGCGAGAAATGTAAGATTATTATTTTAAAGAGTTTTATTTTGTCCAGGTCACGGGGGCCCCAAATACGTGTAAAAAAGTACGCGAGGATTGTAAGATTATTTTAAAGAGTTTTATTTTGTCCAGGCCACGGAGGCCCCAAATACGCGTAAAAAAGTACGCGAGGAATGTAAGATTATTATTTTAAAGAGTTTTATTTTGTCTAGGCCACGGGGGCCCCAAATACGTGTAAAAAAGTACGCGAGGAATGTAAGATTATTTTAAAGAGTTTTATTTTGTCCAGGCCACGGGGACCCCAAATACGCGTGAAAAAAGTACGCGAGGAATGTAAGATTATTATTTTAAAGAGTTTTATTTCGTCCAGGCCAAGGAGGCCCCAAATACGTGTAAAAAAAGTACGCGAGGAATGTACGATTATTATTTTAAAGAGTTTTATTTTGTCCAGGTCACGTGGGCCCCAAATACGTGTAAAAAAGTACGCGAGGAATGTAAGATTATTATTTTAAAGACTTTTATTTTGTCCAGGCCACGGGGGCCCCAAATACGCGTAAAAATTAGTAAAATCTAACAAATTTTGGTTTTATTTCACTAATAACAAAAGTTAGAATAAACATGAAAATTTTCTTCTAAATAAATTTAATTTCTAACAAAAACCATGAGCGTGTAAGAATGCAAAAATATAATTTTAGAGTGTTGTGATTTTTTTTAATATTTTCTTTAATATTTATGAAGCTCTATAATATGCAAATAATGACTAATAGAAAACTAATTTTTTATTAAGTCATTTTTTGAATATATTATGCGAATTAAAAAATCAAAATTAATTTAGTAGTTTGTTCAAAAATTAGCAAAGGAATGGATTGTAAAGACTGTTTGTAAAAACAAAATATCAAACTTAACATGTAGCTTATAAAACTAATTAAAAATTAAAAAAAAAATATGTTTGATTTTCAAAACAAAGCAGTAATTGTACTTTTAAATTATTAATTTTGACTTATAATTATTTTTATTTTTATGTTTTTTTGTACTTATACATTTTAATTTTTTTTTAAATTTTTGTACATACATTTTAAATAATTTCCTAATTTCAAACCATAAAATATGAATAAGTCGAAGTAGATTTACTCATTTTCAATACAATTCATTACAAATTGTGGATATATATAACATTTAACACGTTAAAAAATTTCGAGTTTTGTTAAATTAAATTAAAAGCCACTTGATTTTACTGATAGGGGGGGCCCATCAAAAAAATTTGCCACGGGCCCCGGATGGCCTAGTTACGCCACTGGTCCTAAAGATTAGTCATAAAATCAAATCATACAAGAAGAAAACGAGTTAGTATAATCAGTTTGTTACGAAATAGTTATGAAAAAAGATATAACTTAAAAATATTTGAATTTGAAACATTTTTTGGTAAAATCGTTTTTAGTGAAAAAGTGTTAGTATATTATCAACCATACAGGTAATTAATTCTGTTTTTTCTTAAACCTTTTTTTTTAAAAACTTTCAAATTTTCTAACATTTCTAATATTTTGTTATATAATCCATTCATTTATGTTCATTACTTTCATTTTGAGTATATTATCATACTTCTGAAATATTATTTCTTCCACAATTTTATTCATTTTATATAAAAAATCCACCTTTTTCTACTTTTCTTAAATATATTGTTTATTTAAAACTTATTAAAATTATGTTTCTTGACAGATGTCCTAAAGATGGAACGTACCTAGTTCCGAAACGTCGACAGTAAATGAATAAAGAATTTTTTTTAAACTTTTGCTTTTTATTACTTTTTGGATTCTTTGTTCAAAGCTCTACAAAATACTTACAAATCCAAAACTCTATAACTGAGGTCCGGATAATCGAGGTTCTACTGTATATATATTTAATAAACGCCATTATGCAAACATACAATTAACTCCGCAATATTATCCTAAACTTAAATATCACAATATATAAAAAAATTACATTACATACATTATTATAATTTCAATTATTTACATGTTTCAACATCTAACATTCCATATAGCCGTATTACATATACTCATTCAATTATTATCACTCAATAATGAATGCTTTTATAAATCTAGTTTAAAACTAATTGATACGCAAAATTTTTGACCAAATTGTCTTTGGCCAACACAAATAAAGTTTTCGGTTATTCCTTATGTGAGCATGCCACACATAAATGCCCGTGAGAAAAACATTGATTTTCTAAATCAAGTCCACAAACGGGCATTGTTTGTCCCTGGGCCTTGTTGATGGTCATCGCAAATGCCAATCGTATCAAAAATTGTAACCTCTTAAATGGCATCATAAAATCTGAGGGTATCATAGAAATCCGTGCTAGAAGAACCACTTCTTCTTTAAAACTTCCTTGCAACACTTGACTTCTGTTTCAATTCTAAAGTTCATTGCCGGACAATATTGGCATACTTTATCCATTGCAACAATTGCAATCTTTGAATGAGCAGAGTAGTTAATATCCAAAAGCAAGACGAACAAATGATGCTCGTGCTCTTGCTGTTTCTATGTAACATTCTCGTGCAACTCTGCTACTCAAAGCAACCTGTTGCATGCTGTAATATTAACACATTTTATTCATTGTATTTTTTTGCTTAATGAATTTACTATCAAACTCTACCATCTTTTAATACTTACAAGGTTATTCAAACAATAGACTCAATAAATAGACCATCATCAATACAATTAACTTAATTAATATAAGTAGTAATCAACTGCAAGTTCATCATCAATAGTAGACGTTTAAATATTTAAATTTTACCACAATGCTTTATTAGATTTAGTTGCTGTTAGAAAATTGATAAATTTCATGATAATGCCTGATTTGATCCGTGTAATAATATAACGCCCATCAATATATTGTGACGATAATCAATATTATCGTCTTATTGATAATTATTGTCGCCTGATGGTCATCAACCCCAGAGTACACCATGCCTACTCTTAACTATTTATTGGTTCTGGGGTCCATCAGAAAGTTGCTCTGGAGATCCTGGGCAATTAAGAAGTTACAGCCATCTGTGCTATGTTGTGCCACAAGACAGGTCCAACTTAAAGGTTAGATCATGTAAATTATAAGCTGTAGCTATTCTCCCCCTTTCGTAATGGGGCTGCAATGCTATAATATAGTATTTGGCAGCCATTGCAATCGCAAGAAGGGAGCTTCGACCCCCACTTGTCACAATGTTGGAAGCGCCGGGTAAATTATAAGCTGTAGCTATTCTCCCCCATATACTCATATAAGCGCAATAAGAATGATATAAGAATAAGTGGTATTAGTTAGGGAACAGGACTGTATGCAAGTACAGTCATGTTCCACAAATACATGCGTAATGTATGATTAATGATTGGATAGATTTAGTTATTAAGTAATCTTGGTTTCATTCGCGTAGTAGCTACTAACCCACACAGGTAATTACAGGTACTTTAGCGGGCGACTGGAGTGTTAAGGTAACCCTTCGTAATGGGGCTGCAATGCTAAAATATAGTATTTGGCAGCCATTGCAATCACAAGAAGGGGGCTTCAACCCCCACTTGTCACAATGTGAACATACATACCATGAATCGTAATATTCTCTGCTAAAATTCTTCTTTTATTATACAGGACGATTTTCAAGCAAACACATTTGATTTCAGATACGAATCCATGAATAAACTTCAATAACCTTACAAGTATATTTCGCCGTATGCTTATTTATTTAAGGCCGTATGCTTATTTATCTATGTTACCAACCGTCATCATAGCTCATAAAAACGCATCATAAACTCTTGCGTAAGGTCCGCAAGAGTTTATGATGCAAATGCTCGTTGCTCTACGGTCGTTGGCCTAGAAGACCCTAGGCCTAGACCAATTATCCTTATTTATCTATGCCCTAGACTCTCGACAGAGCTCGAATCACATATGAACACATCGTATTCTAATATTGTCTAGGGCTCAAACTGATTTCATGATTCTACGATTTCTCGGAGAAACGTCAAAATATTTTTTTCAATAATATAAAATTTTGGCTTTAATTTGAGATTCTGAATATACCCTACCGCCTAAATGGGATCCACATGCACACGGTTTCAGTACTTTAGGCGTCCATCGCGGACAAACAACGTGACACTAACTTTATATATATATTAAGATATATTTATATGCAAGTAGTAAAAAACTGCTTTTTCAATATTACAAACCGATACTACAGTTTTATTTATATATATCTTTATGTGCATTAAATTAAAATTAACACGCTACTTTTACAGAACATATTTGCACCTGAAGACGTCCTAGCCACATGTGAAGGACCTTACTCCAAGATACTGAATCCAAATCTGTAATTAAGAAATATTTACTTATTCTATATCGGACTAGGAAGCTTATAACTCTGAAATAAAATTTTTAACCATTAAATTTTCTTTCATTTCCGATCTCAATTTTTATTTATTTCTACTTATCTACGTTTCCACCTCTTTACTTATAAACATATATTTTCCTAGTTATCTGCATACCCGTATACCTGTCTTCTTGTCTACTTGAGTATATCTGTCTAACAGACTGTCAATGTATCTTTCTAGTTGTCTACCTGTCCAAATATCCACATGTTTACTTGTCCACTTGTCTATCTGTCTACCAATTGACTATATACTCTATCATTATCCTAAGATTAATTTAAATTACAGAAGAGCAAACCTGTGATTCTCCTTGTTTGAAATATTAGACGAAACCCTTCATACTGAAAAGGTATTGTTTATTTACCTTTCATGTCAACTTATATAAACGTCATCATCCAATTTATAAGCTTTTAAATTTATATAGTATATAAAATACTATAGAAGTCCTTTAGTCCGGCTTGTCCTCGACCTAACTCTGTGTCGAAAATTCCGGACCATCGGTTGATAATTATAAAAACAATTTGGATAATAAACTACAAAATCAGTAGCAAATACATACAGCAAAGCATATATATATATATATATATCTATATATATATAAATCTCGTGTCACGATGTTGGTTCGCGATGGACGCCCAAACTACTGAACCGATTTTAAATTTTATTGGCTCATCGTGTGCATATATGTCCAACTTAGGTTATAGGAAATTTTGAAAAGTAAATTTGAAATATAAATATATAATTTTTAAAAATTTCTAAAAATTTTGACAGAAAATGACCAAAAAAAAACAAAACACTAAAATGACAAATGTCAAAATTTAAGGAAATTTCGATATATAATTTTTGAAAGAAAAATTTGACATTTCAAAAAATAAAATTCAAAAACATGTACATATATAGAAATATCCAACATTTAAATCCAAATTTGATGAAATGCTATATTCAAAATCACTGTTTATAGTTTTAAATCTAATTAAAAATCAATGTTTATAAATTTAAATAAAAGTTGACATTAAAAAAACGTGAATTGACATTTGACAATATTTATACAAATTATTAGATAAATAGATTTATAATTTATATTTATTTGATTTGCTTACGAAATTAATTCGAATACCAAAACTTCCTCAAAACATTATAGATCACAATAAAAAAACGACATATTAAATTTAATATTAATAATAAACAAAATTTTGACAGTTCAGAAAAATTGAATTTTTAACGACTTCAATAAGAAACAAATACATTAATTATTCAAAGTTTTGTTATAGGCAATATTGTAGATACAAAACATTATTGAAACATATATTATATCATATTATATTAAATTTCGACCAAGAAGGAAATATTTATTAGTTTTATATTTTTTATAAATTTCCATAAATTTTGACAGAAATTTACTAAAAAAAACAAAACACTAAAATGACAAATGTCAATATTTATGGAAACTTCGAGAAAAAACGATTTATGATTTCTGAAAAAAAAATTGACAATTCTAAAAATATATTATTTAATACTTATTGAAAAAGAAACAGATATATTATAATATATCCAACAGTTATATCCAAATTAGGTAAAATGCTATATTAAAAATAATAGAAATATATAATGTTTATAAATTTAAACAAAATTTTGACAGGTCAAAAAAATTAGTATTTTTAACGAATTCAAATAAGAACAAATACATTAATTATTCCAACTTATATTACAAATCATATTTAAGATACAGAATAATAAAATTTATCAAATTTAAATAAATTTGGGCGGTTATGAATTTGAAACAAATGCCGAAAATGACGTTTGTTAATATTCCGGGAAATTTATGAATAAATTGATTTATGATTAAGATTTAATTTGCTTAAGTTGTTCATTCAGGTAAACATCACAAAATTAATATAAATCATGATTGAAAACTAAATATATCATATCATATTATATTAAATTTCTAAGTGCCAAAAATCAAACATAGATTTGAACTCGAATTCCTCACAACTTTATCTATGTTAGTTTCAGGGATAGTATGAATATGAATTTATAGTCGGAAATTTATATTATGTTTTGTAAATAAACACAAATTTAAAAAAAATGCATTGAAATCGATGACTGTCTAATCATTAATTTATGGAAAATTTTCAAAGAACATATTAAAGGCTTATAGCAAGTTCCCAATAGTATTGACCAATAGTATGCGAAACCATTTCTAAATAAAGCATCGTTGAACATGTTAAAATGTTAGCTAAAGGTAAATAGGACGTAATACCAAATAAGATAAAACAAATTTATAAAAATCGCTTGGTTATTCATTATACATTTTGCAATGTACTCATTTATTCAAATGTTTAATTATTTCAGTTTATTTATTATTTAAGTTTAGAAAAAACACTAATCAATAGGATTGATCCATCATATTCAAATTTCAATCCGGATTTTATTTATTTTTGGATTGATATGAATTTTTTATAACAAAAGGTTTGAAATTTGGTTGTCAAACGGATTCAAATTTCAATCAGGTGGATTTTAATAGGGGCCGTTGCAACGCAAGGCTGGGTATGCTAGTATATATATATATATATATATATATAAACAGAATAACAACTAGTGGGGTGCATGGCATCGTACCTTAATGCAAATTGCTGGAACTTTCCGTACCGTAATTAAAAATCTTGGTACGAAATCCAAACAAAAAACACAAAATGTATACACATTAGTAAAATCTCTATAAAATATCTGATAATTTGATGTACATATGTTCAATAAACCGCCAAACGACATTTTTTTAAATTATTTTTATTGAGAGTCTATTACCGCTGTCCCTACCTTCCCAAAAATTTGAACAGTTCTTCATCTTGTCAATACAAGTAAATTGTTTTTTGAATTATTAAAATCGGACGCTCCGTTCTCTTAAAAACTGAGTTACCGCTTTTGGCACTTTTTGCCGCGTATCTTCGGAAAAGCTAGACCTGCCAAAAACTAATCAGCACGTCTCCTTATCAGTACCAATCGAATGTTTTTTGAATTATTCAAATCGGTTGATCGGTGTTCCCGAAATCGTCGACAAAAATTTGTATCCGCATACACACACACATACATCAATTTTTTCTAGGGTATGCCAAAATATTCAGGAACCTTTACGATTACTATAACTTACCCTACGCGAAGTTAATAAGCACAATACTGATCCGATAGGCATAATTGGAAATTTTCATTTTAACGCAGGTGATGTTCATAGAAATTGAGCAAATCATCCATATTTCAATCGTAAATATCAACGTATAAAAAAAAATTTCGGCAAAATCCTGAAATATGTGTCAAATGATTTTATGTATAATATCTGTAAAAAAATTCAGACAATTCTACAATATCAAGGTCTGGTCGGCGTAAAACAATGACTCATATATGGAATGATCATTTTTGGTGACCAAATGCAAGTTTCTTAACCTTTTTTTTCTGTATTTTCAAAACCGCTGGACCTGCCTTCCCCAAAGACTAATCATTTCTTTACATCGTTATCATAACAAGCCAAGCAAAAAAATGTCATTTGGCGGTCAAAAATGTTTATTGGACATATGTACATCAAGTTATCAGATATTTTATAGAGATTTTAAAAATGGGTACACATTTTGTGTATTTTTTTTTTGGATTCGTACCGCAATTTTTAATTACGGTACGGAAAGTTCTAACAATTTGCTTAAGGCACGATGCCATGCACCCCACTAGTTATATGCACTTATTGCCCCGTATCTCTGATACAGTAGGTCTGCTTTTCACTAGAACTAACGAGTCGTCACGCTATATATATATATATATATATATATATATATATATATATCCTTTCCCGGATCGAGAGCGTGGCGCCTCTTGTAATCCTAGTGTCTGGCAGGTCGGATTTCGTGGATGTCTTGAGGTTGGATCATCTGTTAGATGGACGTTCGTGTTGACTGGACGTTCGTACTAAGATGGCCATCGACATGGGACCTCTTGGGGAGCCTGGAGTGTTCAGGTCGTCTAAGGAGGAGCGAATCGGGCCAGGGGGTACTCAGCAGCCAAAAGCTCCCGTGGCGAACAGTAGTGGGATCACGCCCAGGAGTGTGCGCCTTCTAGCAACCACTCGATAAAGACCGAAATCTTGTAATAAAAAGATAATCGATTTAATTTATCAACATTTGTAAATACTTCGGATATTCGCACAATATATTTAAAAAATGTTATAAATAAAACATATCAGAAGATGCAATTATAATTCAAGACAATAAGTTAAAAAAATATTCAAAATCGAAATTTGTTTGAACAATCTAATTAATTACATGCATTGATCAATACCATTTTTTTAAACAAATATTGATAAGACAAAATTTGAATTTATTAATAATAACCGATGTAAAATTTTATAAAATTATATTTTGAAACATTGAAAAATATACCATAAAGTCTAAATATAAATAATTTTATGAAATCCAAACAAGTTATAATAAAAATTATTAACTTCCCGTAGTGTAAGTCATAATAATATCTCAAAAGAATCGAAAATGAAAATTTTTATATATCTTTACGTTTCAAAAGTTTCTGAACATTTTGGCATACCTTAGAAAAAATGTATGTATGTGTG
Organism: Ctenocephalides felis; assembly: GCF_003426905.1. Lineage (NCBI taxonomy): Eukaryota > Metazoa > Arthropoda > Insecta > Siphonaptera > Pulicidae > Ctenocephalides > Ctenocephalides felis. The sequence goes on along the minus strand of NW_020539724.1, from coordinate 26,756,520 downwards.
TATATGTGTGTGTGTGCGGATACAAATTTTGGTCGACGATTTCGAGAACACGGTTCAACCGATTTCAATTATTTAAAAAAACATTCGATTTCTATTGATAAGGAGACGTGCTGATTAGTTTTTGGCAGAGGCAGGTCTAGCCGTTTTGAAGATACGAGGCAAAAAGTGCTAAAAACGGTAACTCTTTTTTTAAGAGAACGGGGCGTCTGATTTTAATAATATAAAAAACATTTTACTTGTATAAATGAGATGACTAGCTTATGAAATTTTTGAGAAGGCAGTTCTAGCGGTAAAAAGGTAAATAAATGCCATTTGGCGGTCAAAAATAATCATTAGGCATATGCACATCAAATTATCAGATATTTTATAGAGATTTTAACAATGTGTTTGTTTGTTTACATTACTATGGGTTCCGTAACATTGTTTGTCCATAAGACAGCAACGCGGCGCTTACGCGCTTTGATACTTCGTTTCTATGCAGCTGAAGCATTGCGATTGCTTTGTAAAAAAGTTCAAAATTTCCAAAATATTTCAAAATAAAAAAAATCCAATTTTTTCCCCGAAAAAGTCAATTCTTTTAAAAAACTTGAAATTTCTCAAAAATCTTTTATTTTTAAGTTTAAGTTTTATTTAAAAAAATATTTTTGGTACGAAAAGTATTGCAAATCTTCATAAAGTCCAAATATAAAAATTGTATTGTTAAAATTTCGCCTAAATAGTATGCATTAGGCGACGACTTACTGGAAGTACAGTATACTGAACATATGACAGTAATAAAAGAAATTAAAACAGCATAACTCACTCAGTTTTCCGAGTTAAGAGTAATTATTTGTATAAATCATTACAAAATTAAAACAGATTAATATTTCAAACGAAAAAAAGATTTCGGTCTATCTGTATCGGTTGGGCTGCGACAAGGCACGCACTCCCGGACGCAATTCCACTACTGCTCACCACGGGGGCTCTTGGCTGCTGGGTGTCCCCTCTGGCCCGGTTCGCCCCTCCTTAGACAACCTGAACACCCTGAGCTCCCTCGGGGTACCCATGTCGATGGCGAGCTTAGTGCGGACGTCCGGTCAACATGCGCCACCAGGCCACAGTTGATCCCGACCTCAAGACATCCACGAAATCTGACCTCCGAGTAGCCGGATTACAAGAGACGCCACGCTCCCAGTCGAGGAAAAGACTTTATATCGTTGTTATAAGCGGCTAAAATTTTAAACTTGAATTATAATAATTAGAACTTCAATTACAATAATGGTAGTACAGTTATACACTTAGAATGATTTACCTATAACTTGAATAGTATTTTCTTGTATAGTTGTTGAAGCGAATAAAGAATTTAGTACTTTCAGTAGTTTCATGAATGCAGAAAGAAAGGTAAAATTGCCTTTTATTGTTAAAAATGATCGCAGGACATATGCGCATTAATAAAAAGTACAAATTTTGTTCAATTCCTTTGGATTTTGTGACAGGATTTATAATATTCAAAGTTCACTTACATGGTTCAAATAAATGTACTCGACTTTTTCGACTGCATAAAACAGCGGACTTGAAAGATTAAAAAACGTGATTTTACAACTTATTAATATATGTTAATATCAATAACAATAATTATTAAACATATAAATTATGAAATGCCACCTTGGATGGTAGTATTACAACTATACAAGAAAATACTATTCAAGTTATAGGTAAATCATTCTAAGTGTATAACTGTACTACCATTATTCTAATTGAAGTTCTAATTATTATAATTCAAGTTTAAAATTTTAGCCGCTTATAACAACGATATAAAGTCTTTTCCTCGACTGGGAGCGTGGCGTCTCTTGTAATCCGGCTACTCGGAGGTCAGATTTCGTGGATGTCTTGAGGTCGGGATCAACTGTGGCCTGGTGGCGCATGTTGACCGGACGTCCGCACTAAGCTCGCCATCGACATGGGTACCCCGAGGGAGCTCAGGGTGTTCAGGTTGTCTAAGGAGGGGCGAACCGGGCCAGAGGGGACACCCAGCAGCCAAGAGCCCCCGTGGTGAGCAGTAGTGGGATCGCGTCCGGGAGTGCGTGCCTTGTCGCAGCCCAACCGATACAGATAGACCGAAATTTTTTTTTCGCATGAAATATTAATTTGTTTTAATTTTGTAATGATTTATACAAATAATTACTCTTAACTTGGAAAACTGAGTGAGTTATGTTGTTTTAATTTTTTTATTACTGTCATATATTCAGTATACTGTACTTCCACGTAAGTCGTCGCCTAATGCATACTATTTAGGCGAAATTTTAACAGTACAATTTTTATATTAGGACTTTATGAAGATTTGCAATACTTTCCGTACCCAAAATATTTTTTTAAATAAAACTTAAACTTAAAAAAAAGATTTTTGAGAAATTTCAAGTTTTTTAAAAGAATTGACTTTTTCGGGAAAAAAATTGGATTTTTTTTATTTTGAAATATTTTGGAAATTTTGAACTTTTTTACAAAGCAATCGCAATGCTTCAGCTTCATAGAAACGAAATATCAAAGCGCGTAATCGCCGCGTCGCCGTCTTATGGACAAACAATGTTACGGAACCCATTGTAATGTGAACAATATTGATACACATTATTAAAATCTCTATAAAATATCTGCTAATTTGATGTGCATATGTCTAATGATTATTTTTGACCGCCAAATGGCATTTTTGCACCTTTTTACTAGATCTCCGAAACGGCTAGAACTGCCTTCTCAAAAATTTCATAAGGTAGTCATCTCATTTAATATACAAGTAAAATGCTTTTTATATTATTAAAATCAGACGCCTCGTTCTCTTAAAAAAAGAGTTACCATTTTTAGCACTTTTTGCCTCGTATCTTCAAAACGGCTAAACCTGCCTCTGCCAAAAACTAATCAGCACGTCTCCTTATCAATAGAAATCGAATGTTTTTTAAATGATTGAAATCGGTTGAACCTTGTTCTCGAAATCGTCGACCAAAATTTGTATCCGCACACACACACATATACACACATACATCCATTTTTTCTAATTTATACTTGTTTATCTATGGGTATGCCAAAATTTTCAGAAACCTTTGAAACGTAAAGATATATAAACAAATTTATTTTCGATTTTTTTGAGATATTATCATGACTTTTGCTACGGAAAAATAATAATTTTTATTGTAACTTGTTTGGATTTCATAAAATTATTTATATCTAGACTTTATGGTATATTTTTCAATGTTTCAAAATATCTTCTATATATATAAAAATAAGTCGGGTTTTTCTTCCTGACGAAATAACTCCAGAACGCACGAACCGATTTCGACAATTTTGCATTCGTTGGAAAGGTCTCGAGCTCCGCAAGGTTTATAGCTAAGAAAATTAGTGGTGGCATCTTGCCTTAATGCAATTTGCTGGAACTTCACGCACCGTAATTAAAAATTCGAGTAATGACATTAGTGAGAATTATCAGAATTATGCTTGGTTGAAGTCAACGAACAATTCTTGCCGCAAAGTAAAATGATGTACACGCACTGAATTTCACCATTCAATCAAAAATTGCTGTCGATTTGGTTTGACTTCAAACGATTGCAATTTCCAGTTCGCCTTGCGTTTGCAATGACAATTAACAAGTCGCAAGGCCAATCGCTTAGTGTTTGCGGAATAAATTTCAAATAGATTACATAGAAAATCATTGTTTTTCACTTGGGCAGTTATACGTATAACTGCCCATGTGAAAAACAATGATTTTCTATATAATCTATTTGAAATTTATTCCGTACGTTGCCTGTTCACGAGTTGGAAAACCATCCGCTTTGTTTGTGTTAACGTCAGACCAAAAAACAAAAAATGTGGTTTACCAAAGATCACTTCCATGAAACGGATAATTTGCGGATTCACTTTTATTTACTTAGAGAAGTTCAACTAAAAAACACTTCATTTTTGTAATCGAAATAAATTCATTACTGTTGTGCAATAAAATCAAATTTTTCTTTTTCAATTATAAAACATACAAAAAATTTCTTCATCTCTCCCACGAAACCATCTGGCGGCGAAACGGAGTTCGTCGGGTTTGCTAGTAATTTTATAAAATTTTACATCGGTTATTATTAATAAATTCAAATTTTGTCTTATCAATATTTGTTTAAAAAAAAATGGTATTTATCAATGCCTGTAATTAATTAGATTGCTCAAACAAATTTCGATTTTGAATAATTTTTTACTATATATAGTTGTAGTACGTATGTTTCCACATGCATATGTGGAAAATAAATTTTGTCGCCAATTTCGAGAGCTTGTATTTGAATTCTCTATTAACGCCGAGGCGTACTGATTTAGTAAAGGCAGAATTAACTCTTTCGGTGTAATGTATATATACATTTTTAAGGTATGCCGTAAATATATAAAATAAACCATTTTCAATTTTTTGCGATTTTGAGCATGGAGAAATTCTCCAGGAGAATAGTAAAGTAAAAGTTCAGTGAAGAGTGATAGCGGTACCAATAACATTATTTCTGTTTTTTATTCAATACTTATATTAAACTAGTGGGGTGGGTGGCATCGTGCCTTAAGGCAAATTGCTGGAACTTCCCGTACCGTAACAAAATGTTCGAGGAATACTGAATGTCTTCAAGTAGATTATTATAAATATTGTAACATTGTCTAATATTTATAAGTATTATATAAACTTAATTGCAAAGTTGAAATTATTTGTTTAAAGTATATTAGAACTATAGTCAGAATTAAAAATAAAATCTGAATTATTTTCGATATACAAAAAATTAAAAAAAAAAAAAAATAGAACAAATTTTTTTTTTCCAAAATCAATTATTTTGTTAAAACAAGCAGAAAGTTCTTTGAATCATTCAAATCGGACGCTTAGTTCTCTCAAAAACTGCCATTTTTTACATATTTAGATTCGTATCTTCGAAATTGATGGGCCTGCCTTTGCTAAAAACTAATAAACACTTCTCCCAATCATTACTAATTGAATGTTTTTTAGATCATTCAAATCGGATACTCCGTTCTCTCAAAAATTCGATTTCTATTTTCTGCACTCTTTGCTCCAAATCTCCGAAACGGCTGGACCTGCCTTTGCCAAAAACTAATCAGCTCTTTTCCCTATCAATAGGAATCGAATGTTTTTTAAATCATTCAAATCGGTTGATCCGTGCGCCCTAAAACGTGACTGGAAATTTGTATCCATACATACATACATACACATACACACACACACATCCATTTTTTCTGAGGTATGCCATAACGTTCAGAAACCTTCAAAACGTCGAAAAATGTAAAAATTTTCAATTCCGATTTTCGGCCCATTACAATAACTTACCCTACGGGAAGTTAAAAAAATAATTAGCGCCTGACTAAATTTTGGATGAAGCAACGTAAGAGTCAAATTTTAATACAACCACAGGTTCAGGAATCTCAGATTACAGAGTACATAACAATTATTAACTGAAGGTCCTTAATAAACTAATATTGCCTAATACTATTACTTAAGTAATAGCAGAAAAACAAATTCTTAATTATAATATACATATCTAATGTTTAATTTTCTTCGCATATGTATCATTTTTTACAGTTTTGTAGCTAGTTTTGTAGAAAAATTTGTAATATCTGTTACTTTTCTGTTCATTGTTAATGTCAGTGTAAGATAGCGACATTCAGTACACAATGATCCAATCAGCACTGCATTATTGTGTTATTCTATGTCAAATTAAAAAAAAGAATAGGAGGGAATCGAAAGATGATAATGTTTTGAGGCTATTACAGATCATACTGAATCATTACTAAGCCCGTTGTTTTCGGTTGAGATTCTCAAAAACCTTCAGAAAACGTTCACGTCAACTTCTTATCATTTGAAGAAGCATTATTGCAAACTTTTCTGAACGAAAGGTCGAAACTTTATTGAAACATTTGCCAAAAATCTGAAATAAATTTATATAAGTTTTCTTTAAAATTTAAAAATGAAATATCCTTTCAAATTTTTATATTTAAATAACATCATTAAAATATAATTTTCATGAACTCACTATATTAACAAATATATATATATATATATATATATATATATTACGATATATATGCAGCTGCTTTTTGTTCAATTGCCTCACGACACACAGGGCAAGCATCGGTGATTTGTGTAGAACAATCTTCGCACAAGCAAACATGTCCACAGGGAAGTAAAATAATCTGAAAAATAAATATATACAATAAGACGTAGAAAAACTCGTTAGTTACAAATAAGGGTAGCATCATTGAAGGGAATATTTAGAGTATTAAATCTAAAAGGTGAAAAGTCAAGCACGACTACCCAAAAACAAGTAAGTTGGATTTTTTTAACGATATAAATTTAAATTAGAAAGCACAAAGGGGGTAACCAGCCATCATATCAAATCGGGCGATGACGAGATAAACTGCCACATTTTCAATATTACAAAAAACGCATTTTTTTTTTTTTTGGTTTCGAGGCGCTTACAATAACTGAATATAATTTTTAAAAATAAGTATTGTTATTTTTAACTCTCACGGGACGGCACCGATTTCAAAACAATCTACTGTACCGACTGTAAACTTGATTTCATTGTGTATGTTATGCAATTGGTTTGATAAAATTTTGAGGTAATTAAAGAACATACTTTTATAATATCAATTTATTTGTGATCATTGTATATAGAATGGTAACGCTTAACCCTTTGGGGCGGGACGGTTCGAAGTGAACGTAATATATATTACGAAGCAGAAAAATTGTTTTTTTTTCTGTATAAATGGAAAAAGACAAATATACTAGATGGAAGCAAGCGTTTTGATACTTGGAATCATATAGGTTCAAAAAAATTTGGAATCATATTAGTCTGTGTTATCTATTGTCTAATAAATATATTAATTTACATTATTATATCAATGTATTTATTAATTTAGATCAATGCAACTTCTTGTTGAAAGACTGAATTGCTCTACTCAAACTTAAAAAAAAGTTTTTAGCCACAAATAAAAGAACAAAATTTTCAGAATTGTCATATTTTTAGGCTTTAACGGTTAAGCCTAGTTGAGTTGCAATTAGAAGAGTATTTTTTATTTCGGAAAATTTTGTGAGTTATCAAAGGACACTTCTAAATAACAAATCGATAGACGTTCTCAGCTTTTAGCAATCATATTTCATTAAACCAAAAAATAATTAAATATTTAAAATTAATTAATTAAAATTGTTTGGAACAGAATAAACTCAGGGTTTTGTTTAATTGTTTTTAGAACTAAAATTGACATTAACAAGTGCGTATCTATTTTTTTGTTATTTAATTAAAAGTTAAGTTTTTTTTATTAAAAATGTATTATTTTTATTTATTCGAACTCTTTTCTTTCACTATCTATTTTCACATATATATATATATATATATATATATATATATATATTTCAACATCAAAATTATAAAAATGTAACATATATATATATATATATATATATATATATATATATATATATACAGGGTGGCTGATAAGTATTCCAACCAACTTCAGACTGCTATCATTTCTAAATCGCTCATCAGACAGCTGACAGATTTATTCCAGTAATTGTTCATTAAGTTTTTTAGAAGCGTACAAAAGCATTTTGATCAATTGCATTCAGAAAAAAAACGTTATTCGTGATGGAAGTCAAGCGTGATAGTGTGATTGCTTTATATTAGGCTGGAAAAACACAAGTGGCTATCGTTAGAGCCCTCCAGCATTTAAATGCGAACAAATATTTTGTTTCTCGTACCATATCTCATAACCGTGATACTCTCTGTGTCGCACCGCGTCCAAAAAGTAGACGAACAAAAACACTAACAACACCAGAAATTATCCGAAAAGTGAAGGCAAAAATTTAACAAAATTCGTGTCGCAGTGGTAAAAAAAATGGCTCGTGGGTTGAACATATCGCAAGAATGGGTGCAATTCATATTGAAAAATGAGCTTGGACTAGGGCCATTGAAGTTCCAAAAAGTGCAAGAGCTTATCGATGCACAGGAAAAAGTTAGATGGGAAAGAGCCAAGGAGTTGCTTCGCTTGCACGAAAGTGACTAGTTACCGAATTTGGTTTTCTACGATGAGAAGTCATTCCAAATTGGGCAGCTTGTGTGCTCGTGTTTTGTTTTTTTCGGCAGTTTGAAGACCATAATTCGTGCCAAACGTGGCATATTAGAACAAATCTAAACTGATTCTATAATTGGATGTTATTTTCGACATTTTTGCTTTTGAACAATAACATTTAAAAAGAAAATTAAAGCTTTCTTGCATTACTTATCAGCCACCCTATATATATATATATAATATATATATATATATATATATATATATATATCAGTGTGTGTATGTGTGTTTTTTACATATAAATATATAGGTATATATATTACCTCTTTAGGATTGTGTACACAAACTATACATAATTGATCTCCAGATAAATTTTTATCTCTCGCAGCTACTCTTCGTTCTCGCCTAGTTTTTTCTAAGCGATCTTTAAGCCTCAAATCCTTACGTTCTTTTTCTTTTTTCTCCAAAAATTTTCTAGCTAGTAAGCTACATAACACAACACCTATAACTCCTAAGAATACACAGATCATTCTGAAAAATAGATTCAGATCCTGTTATGTCACAAAATATATGTAAAAATTTAATAAAAATGTCAAATCATAATAATATTTAAAATCATGTTTGTTGAATGTAATCTTTATATTTGGATTGTTTTTCAATATACTATTGGGAATAAAATATAGTCCGGGGAAGTTTTGATGGAAACATTGTTGGTGACGAAAATTGAAAGTATCATGAACAAAAAAGCATTCTTCAACGGCACGCTTTTCCGTGTTGGAAAAGAATTGTGCTGTCCAATATACAATTCGTAGATTCGTTGTGCAGCAAGATAATGATTGTAAGCACATTTCAAAATTTTGCCGGGATTACAACTCAACAAAAGAGAAACAGAATAAACTCAAATATATGGATTGTCCTCCTCGGATAAGTTGCTGTGGGACGAGTTGGACCGATAAGTGAGAAAATTGCAACCGAATAATACAAAACAGCTTTGCACGTTCCTACAGAATCGCGGGATTAAAATAACAATGGAATTACTGCATAAGTTGATTGAAAGGATGTGCGCTGCCCAGAATATGCGCTGCTGTTATACGAGCAAAAGCCGGTTATTTCAAAAAATGAAATAAATAGATAAATATTTGCGGTTTTATTTGTGAATATTGTGAAAAAACAGTGATTACTTTTTCATAAACATTGATAATAAAAACCAATAAATGAAGAAAACCATGATTTCTTGTACATTTCATCAATATTGTAAAGTGGACCCAAAGTACAAAACATCACATAAGTGGTTTTCAAGTGGTTAGAGAATGCGGATACCGACGACCGTTGATGTGGCAGAGGACAGTATATCGAGCGACTTGTAATAGATAACACAAAATGCTAATTTAGGTTTCCATATTTTAAATTTTAAATTATAACACACTGATGATGAGACAAACCTAGTCTCGAAACGTTTGTGAAAATTATTATTTATTAAATTAGTGCAAAAAAGAGTGTTGTTTGTTCATATTTCCAAATTAATATCTATTATCCACTCAGAATACATTTGTTATATATATATATATATATATATATATATATATATGCTGTGGTTATGTACATGCATAATCAATTAACCCTTTCGCTACGATGTTTTACGCTGGGCGGAAGTGACACTTCTGCAGGGGTTTGACATTAGTGTTTTTACACATCATATTTTAAAATTCTCTAATCATTATCAATAAAAATATATTTAAAAATTAACAATTGCGTTTCTACAGAACCTAATCATTGCAATAACAAATTAGAATTCCCAATAATTTATTTCTTTATATCGTCTATAGGCGACACACGTACACACAGATCGTCAAGCAAATGTCGCCTATGGGCGAACCATGTAGCGGAGGAGTTAATGATTAATGAATATAATAATACAAGTTATCACACGACTTAAAGTATCTCAGCCAAAATAAAAATATGATAAAAAAGTACAATCAAAACAGTATTCGTATTTGAATAATAACCTGATATTATTTTGCCCAGCAGTCAGTTTAAAAACTAGTCCACTTTTCGTCATTGTTGTTAGAAACAGAGGTTGTCCAGATTTTGGTAATTGCAGTTTCAAACTCCCATCACATGTTGATAACTCTCCAATACCTAGTAGAAGTGAATGTATATTTCATTTCAGATCATTCAGTGTCCAATTTGAGTTTCTTGCCCACTGTCGGATCATCAAGAATAAAGACGTGATAATATGTTGGAAAATGATACATTTTTTAGAATTTCAGCATTATTTTGGAAGATCATGAAAGACTTTAATAATGAAAATTCTCTTGGAACCATATCAGTACATTACATGATAGTGGAATATTTTATTATAAAGTATATTTATAAAGAGTAAAAATAAGCAAAAATTTAAATATTAACGTATTCCTTAAAATTCTTAAAAATTCTAAAACTTTCAATGTAATTTTTAAATTAAAAAAACGATGAAAAATTATAATCTAAAAATGCTTATAACAATAATTTTATATATATTTTTATAAGATAATTTTATGAACATTTTAAAATGTTCACATTAATTAAAAGCTAAAATGTTGTAGGCAACATTAATGAATTTTATTTATTCATATAGAATGAGATAATCATTGATAATATAAATAATATAATAATCTTGGTTGATCATTGGCTTTAACCAAGGCTTTGACATTTATAAAAACAATTTACTGTCACTTTTATATACATTAAAATCTAGTATGTAAATAATTATCAGAACAAATGATGATAATACAAATATGAAAATAAAGTTAGAAAAAGAGTTGTCAACCGAAACAATAATTTAAATAAAATTAATTAAGATATAGTTTAATTATTTTGACAAATCCTTTTATTATATTTAGTGGATAAATTATATTCATATTGAAATGATAAGTAATGTATTTATATATAACACTTGAATATACTGTAAAATATTTTTACTTTTAATACATTATGATATATTTTCAACTATAGTTTGTTTGACTGTTTAACATATTAATTAGATTATTTTGGAAAAGATCCGAAAGTATTAATATATGGAATAAAAATAAATATAATAAACAATAATCAAGTTTCCACTATGACCGCGTTACTATTTTAGTTAAAAAAATGTTAATTTTAGTTAAAATTATTCATTCTCTGAATAAATTGTAACTAGCGCACTAGTGCATGGTATTATGTCTTCAGGCAAATTCCTGTAACATTCGAAGGAATAAAAATAATCAATAATTTGAAATAAATTTTTTCAAGATTTTTAATAAAATTTAAAATTCGAAATTATTGGGGATTTTTTTTGAAATTCTAAAAAACCTCAAAATATTTTTTGCACAAAAAACTGGCACTAAAATGAGAGCTGCTATGATAGCTGTATAAAGGCTAAACATTATAAATTTTGATACGAAACGAAATATTCGATAATTAGATATGGATAAGTATAAAAATTATATTTGACCGCCAAATGTCATTTATTTTGTTTAACGATTTATTTTTTTAACAATTTTTATAAAAAAAATATACTAATCGTATTGACCTTTCCATCGATCATAGTTTTTATTTTTGGTTGTAAAATGGTTAAAAATGAAAATATTTTCTTATTTTTTTAGTTGCAAGAGTATTCCAAAATGCAACTTGTTATCATAGCAGATGCTTGCAATTATCTTTGGAAATATTTATCTTTTTGAATTGCAAAAAAGTGCATTTACCGTGTGGAGGAAGATGTGGACCACCCAAATTTTTGTCTGAAAAAAGCCTGCTATATGCTACAAATTCTTACCCTGAAAATTTTCAAATGCGCTAATTACGAATCCGTTGTCAAATTTACAAAATTCATAATTGGTAAAACAAAATGAACTATAGAAATTAAAAAAAACAATGACTTTCGTAATAATGCTATTTTAATGTCTGAAAAGAAGTAATAAAGTCGGAATGATAAGATTGTTGAGAAAAACATTTAAGCACACATTTTAGGCGCAATTGATGTACATCAAGTGGGTGTAGTTGGTCATATCGACGCACTTCAAATGGAAGGGTTTGTCGCCGTTATCGCACTCGATGGAGCTTTTTCTTATCAGCTTTGCCGGCATTAATTTATAGCAAATCATGCAAAAATGGATGTCTCCATTTGAAGAAACCGAAAACTTTCTTTTTTTCTATTTTTCACAACTGTTTATGAAGTATTGGTCTTCTTAGAAGTCTTTTTTAGAATTAGTCTTTCGCTGATACTTGCGATTTTTGACGCTGTGCTGTTTCTGCCGCAACCTCTCTGTTTTCAGGGGATGTAATGATGCGTTGAAAAGACGATCTACGAGTATATGCATCCCACAAAAACACAATGTAAACAATCGATAAAAATCACTTTGCATTTTGAAGAGTATATGTCTATATAATATATTGCATATTTACTTGATTTTGTCTCATGATAATTCGATGACAAATTACGTAAGAGCGTTCGAGGGTAAAAACTTTCTCGGCGAAATTTTTAGCGCGTTTCTCTGTACGAAAGTTGGTTTATAACCTCCAAATGCCTTTCAAAATTGAGCAAGTATCAAAATATAATAAATATGTGCGGGATTCGACATACATGTCACTAGTATTATTATTTGGGAACCCCATTCAACCTGTGACCCACGTCTGTCCACCGCACCCTACTGATATATCAGGTGAGCAACTAAGTAAATGCAGATTTTTTTAAAAAAAAAGCTTCAAATGCATTGCATTAAATACGTTTTCAGTTCATAAGGAACTCTTGTATCAAGTTTCTAAACATAGCCAAATTGTTTTAGGTGATAAATGAAGATTCTCTGCAAATCCCGAGTTTTATTGTAAAGATCAGAGTCAATTATTGTTTTGATTAGGTCGTCATCAATTTGAAATAAAGGTTCAAAGCATTTACCATCTTTGGGTGAAAAATAATTAGAACGAAATTTGGCAAAACAATTTTGACACCGCTCTTGTTTTACGAATTCGTCACCATAATCAGCACATAACTTCTTTTAGACTCAAAATACTTTTTTCTCTTTGCAATAATAAAAGCAAAATATTGCAAATATTTGTTTTGGTTTTACATCTTTCAGTAAAAGCTGCGCAACCAATCAAGAAACTTTTTTTTACTGATTGATAGCTGAGTTACCTCCTACCCAATAACAAAATATTTTTCATTAGAATTACGTCAAACACCTAAATATTGATTGACCACTTAGTTGTCCATCTAATATTGCGATTCTACAACAAGTGATTTTACCCAAATTGTCTTAACAAAACAAATATTTAAACAAACTTTTTAATGGCTAAGTCATTTCCTTAACTAAGGCTTAAGTTTTATCAAGTTTATAAAACTTAATCATTTGTGATATGATATAAGTTACCCAAAATAAAATACCTGTTATTAGGGCACCCTCTCGTAGCATTTCCTCAGTGCTTTGGAGTCCTTTCTGTCGAACTCCAGAAAAGAAACCCCAAATATGATCTATCATTCCAAGTTGACTAGGTTCATAATTGTCCCAAATTATATCCATATCTGCAAATATAGTTAAGTATTTACCTTGACATAGTAACATTTTTCTTTTCTCTTTTTTAACACATAAGAAAAATAGCTACTAGCATTCATTTTAATTAATTTAATGCAATAATAATTATAACAATATATTTATTAACTTCCCGTAGGGTAAGTTATAGTAATCGCAAAAAATCGAAAATGAAAATTTTTGCATATCCTTACATTTCAAAGGTTTCTGAACATTTTGGCATACCTCAGAAAAAACAGATGTATGTGTGTGTTTGTCTATATGTTTGGATACAATTTTTCTGTATGCATGTAAATATATGATTGATATTTTCAATTATATCTCGGCCAAATGATGAGCTACAGATTTGAAATTTGGTATATCCGATTTTCTCAAAAACATCTATAAAATGGCATCAAAATTATTTAAATACCAGGGTAGGGCCGATTCTGTATGGAAACACGCCCATACCCTTTGTGTGTGTGTTTGTGTGTGTGTGTATGAATGTGGAAAGGCAATTTTTTGTCGGGGATTTCGAAAGCAGAGATTAACCGATTCAAAAAACATTCGATCTCATTGAAAAGTAGACGTGCTGATTAGATTTTGGCCAAGGCATTTCCAGACGTTTCAAAGATGGGGTAAAAGATGATAAAGTGGTAATTTAGTTTTGGTAATATAAGTAATTATTAGAGTAAGGAATTACTCAAAAAATATTTTATGTTATTTATATTATATTTGAAGGTTAAGATTATAGCCAAAATATATAATAATATTTATATATTTAATAATATATAAATTTTTGTGAATGTTTTTCCTGGTGCGGTATATATCAATTTTTTACTTGTTTAATTTATATAAATCTATAATACATTTTAAATTTAATCTTTTTTAACTTTTTGTCTCTGCGTTTCTATGCTAGCTAGAGTCTGTTATGGCGCCGACATTAGAGAACCGTGCGAAACCGATTTACTTACAGACTTCTGGTATTTATAGACTTGTTTTTGGTATGAACTATGTAATATAAAAAAAATGATAGTAAAAATATCGTTTGCCATTTTTATGATCTTTTTTATGAACCACACGAAACTCATGTCTCTAGACTAAAATGTCCCCTAAAATAACTAAATTCGTATATCTAATGCAAATATGAATATTTTACTGTACATAAATCGCTCAAACATAGTTGAGAGAACAAATATTTAAAACAAATCAAAATGAGACTTATTGTTAGACTAGATTCTTTTTATGTGACGCATTGAGATCACGGGCCGTATTGATTCAGGCCAGGGGCCGGCTGTTTGACATGACTGGTTATATATATATATATATATATATATATATATCTTATATATAAAATTCTTCTGTAACAATGTAAGTTTCATTAATCCTCCTGAACTTTTATTCGGATTTTCATGAATCTTCCTGAAGTTTGTTCGGGAAATTTTTTAGAATGTTTTGATTCATAGAAATATAGTTAGATTGTAGAAATAAATGGAAAAAATTACAAAAAACCGCTTATCATTGTTTGCCCTTGAAAATATTTAAGGCATAGTTTGACATTAAAAACAAAAGACGACTGTCATTTGCCAAACATTTCCATTCACTTATAGGCTAACAATAAGACAATATTAAAATATAATATATTTATGATTATGAATAAGAAAAATGTAAGGACTACATTATTATTGCCAAAAAGAAGCTGAGATGTGCTAAAAATTAAATTAATATAAGAAGCAAATAATATAACATGCGTCTGACGCCCACGGCGAATCGTGTTCTCAACGTGCGCGTGGTTTGCTTTTGCTTGCAATAATTTTGTTTGCGCATTTTGCGAACATATTCGCCGTACGAATTCGTGCAAAGGAGACAAGCCATAAGTGATTGCGCTCAAAAATATTCAATTTGCAGTCGTTTTGCCTTACTATACTAAGTCACAAAAAAAATTATTTAGAAGTTTCATTGTGTCAAAAATTCATATGTGTGTCTTTGGGTACGGAATATTTACTCAATGGAGCTCTTTCGGTCTGAACTTTTTTTACTGTTTTCCATTTCGTTTAGAATTTTGGAATTAAGCTCATCTTACTCTTAAGTTCAGAAGTATGACATTTGGGGGATGACGTTTCTTTTCAGTGGTGTAATTTTACTTTTTTCAAAATATACCCAATATCGATAAAAAAACTAATTATAAGAGAAAAATGTTTAATAATGTTTTTCAAAAAAGCAAATACTTTTCAAGTTACTAGCTACTGAAAATTTGTTTCTTTTTTGCGTTTTTCATCATTTTTTGCTAATATCTTCAAAAATATACATTTTAAACAAAATCATGTATTGAACAAAATTATATCAATTAAAATCTTAATAAATCGCTATTTTACAATGTTTTAGGAACATTATTGGGCTAGATATGAAAATGGGTTTTTATAGTGTATATATATATATATATATTGTAAAGTGTATATATATATATATATACAACAAAATTTTTGATCAATTATAATTAACTTTAATTAATTTATTTACCTAAAAGTTCAGCAGACAATGCATCTTCGACTTCAACTTCAAAATTATCTTTGAACAATGAAAATGGAGCTACATTTTGTGAAACATGTAATGGTCTTGTCTGCTCAGACCAAAACCCTGCTGAAGCTCGTGTCACAATATGTTCGCTAATTGTCACTCTTTGCACTGCCCCAGAAATATTTGGACTATTTTTGCTTGTTAATGGAGCTCCCATACATTTTACAGTACCTCTAAGCACAACATAAGGTATTCTTGATTCTGGACTATTTTTGACTGCATCTTGTAAGCTAGTAGATATTTCAAATGTCGGTGCAGCCTGACAAAAATAATGATCATGAAATATGATAATCAACAAAATATATTCATTATTGCTTTATACAGTTTCAAATCAGTTCATTTCAAATATTGGGTCTATAAATGAAAAGTAGGCTTTTAAAAAACTTTTCATTTTAAGTTGGAAATGAAAAAAGAATGATTATTCATAATAAGTCAAAAGATTGGCTATAAATTCTGCTCTGACTACTTCTAAAAACAGACCAAAGAATCGGCTTGCATTAAGAACTTAGTAAGTTGCAAAAGCCTGTTTTCTCATTTGGCTATGCTTGGTTACAATTTGATAATGTCACAAAAAAGTCTAAAAGATATATATATATATATATATATATATATATATATATATATATATATATATATTTATATATATATATATGCTGAAATGATATGAGGGGTTGGTAGTATGGTTCGGGTATGGGTTGGAGGTCCTTTTGTTGTAAGATCCACAGTCCGGGATATTGGTTACTGTAGTAGCTTCTTTATGCGATATGGTAATAATGTCCGTCCAACCCTTCCTGATGCCTTGGGTCGAGCAGTAGGAATAATATTTGACCGACTGGTTTGATGCGAGTTCTCTTCAGATTAATGGGTCCTTTCAATAAGGTATTCGCTGGAAGAGACAAACTTCTGGTTCCAATAAAAATCCACTTATAATGTTTTACACTGTATTTATTGCTTTACTTCACAGACATAATCTCCACTTAGATTATTTAAGACTACTCTCAGACATTATGGCTAGACTTTTGGCTAAGACATCACTCGCTAGACTTCTGCCTAAGGCATCACTGGTTAATACAAATTATTCTGACTCTATATATTATACATTGTACGTGACAATTCTAGGAATGGCGTCTTCCGTGTTCATGTAAAGATCTTGGACTTTGAACAACATTGAACAATAATTCATATTTTTATTAAAAGCACGTATGATCATGCTATTACAGAACACGCCACCCCTAAAGAATATTGTTAGTCCTCTAACAATTGAAAAGAAAAAAAAAACAAAGAAATTACAATTTATTTGGGATTCCTCCCCTCTAAAACAATTTATCGTCCTCGATAAATGAAAAATAGTAATCTATGGTACAATTGATTATAGCAAAAGAGAGAAAAATTTGAAAATTTGCAAAATATGAAAAAGTAAAAGTATAAAATTTTGTAGTATGTCTGCAATATAGTAATTAGATAACAATTCTGATGATAATATGAATAAAAAATTAACATAAAAAAAATCTAATATTGTTGTAATACTTTGCTGCATATTGTGATTTTTAATAGTTCATTAAAATTATTTCAATTCAGCTTCAATAGTTTGTTTAATTTCAAAAGTAGGATTTTGATAATACAGCAAAATATTATAAACAATAATTAGTTACATTGTTAGGATATTCTTATTGGATAGAGTATGCAATCTAATACCATAAAAATTCGCATAATTGCATAATTTGTGTGTCTGATTTGTATACACGGCATTAAAATGATTATGTATGCAAAATTTTGTATATCAAATAGGTCATATTTGATTTATATTATTTACACATCAATAAAACTTTCAAAAATGTATGTGACAAAAGTAATCGTTTGATCCATTATCACTATCATTAATTAGTTTCGATAAAAACAACTTTTCTACTTGCATAAGAATATTAACAAGGTGCAAGATCTCACAAATTTAACATTATAATAAATTGTTTAATTTTGTATGATAATTTATTTATTTGATTCGAATTTAAAATATGATCAAAATACTCTGTCAGATTCAGTTCAATATTTTTAATAGGATGTTTAAAAATGCGCGCGCGATTATTTCTTACTGAAGCTGTATGAGAATCTTGTATCAATCTTCGAAGATTTAAAAAAAAAATAGATTGCACACTTGTTGCCATTCTTATGCATTACATAAGATAGAAATAAAAATGCCTAGATAGAAATGGAAGATAGTGATAATTCGTCTTGTAATCTAATAATTGTGTTTCACATACTTTTACATTAATACATTTCTGGGCCCTCTTAATTTTATAACATTTATTTTCAAATTCTATTCTGAACATTCTATTTTTACTATAAAAATATACAATATAAAAGTATTAATAAAATCAATTAATAAAATCAATATTAATAAAAAATGAGTGGCCATTCAATTTCAGAATAATTGATACAATTTATTATTATTTTTTTTCTGTATTTTATTTCCATGTGAATTATTGATACCATGCATAAAAATTACCTTTATTTATAAGTGAATGAATGATTAAGGTGATAGAAATTCATTTCAAAGAAATTTATTGGTTTTATTATATCTACTTTGAATGGTCAAAGTTCATAGTTATTATCAATAAAAATAAAAATACAACTATGAAAATATTAATAAGTCAAATAAAACAAAATTAATTGCGATAAAATTATTCAAAATCAAAATTAAAATATCAAATTAATGGAACATTAATTGAATAAAAATATGACGCCAATTAATACTTCAATTTTTTTTTTTTAAATAATAATAAAATTAAGTTTTGTAAAATACATCAAGATTCATAAAATACATCATAAGCAAATTTGTATTGCGCGTGCCTTGTTAAAGTTTGAATCCGAATGTTACGTGATATTTCTTTACTCAAATTTCAAAATAGAAATATGATAAAGCTTGTTATGCTATTAACGCAAATAATCGAAATTAGTGTGAACAATTATAAAAATTTCAATTAGGAAAAATATTATTATTTTCAATTTACGCAAATAATAGAAAACAAACTTACTCAATCGCTTACTAATTTTCAAAATAAAATTTATTATATTTGTAGAGGAAATTTAGGAAATATTTTTCGTTCAATATAGCACCAACAAATTGAATTGAATTTAAAATGAAATCATTTAGTATCAATAATTCAAACATGGACTTTTTCTATTTTCCTATTTTTTTTTCAATTTATAATTCTGTTCTATGGGGATAGTTACATTGCTATTATTGACATTAATTTAAATTTATCCCCTTCATTTCTGTAACATTTTGTGGTATGGGCAGTTGATTAAATTTAATTATTATTGAAATTTACATATTCAAGTTCAATTATTTTCACACCAAACTTCAAAGTTCATTAAATGTAATATTCAAGATTAAAATTTCATTCTCATGTAACATTTTAAAATTGTTCTATACTCAACATTAATAGTTGGAATTTATTCTCATGCAATATTTAATAATATCGATAAAATCAACGAGCGTGTTTTGGTCCTAAAATGAAAATAACGAAATAAATTTATTTGAAAGATTTTATTGACTCGTTCCCGCGGATTCATGAGTCTTATAAGTCATCAAAATTACGTCAAATATATTTAAGATCTCGCGGTTTTCACTAACCTTACGAGTCTCCATTCGGGTTTTTCCTACCCTTATTAATTATTTATTTGTCAGATACCTATTGTTTCTTTTGAACAATTTAATATTAGGCTATCTGAAATGAAGGATTGGCACTATCGCCTGAAAAGTGGCACAATGGCTACACTAAATCCTTTAGGCATTTCGCCTTTATACTGGCATTTAAAGCCACATTAAAAATCGCGACGTAATGAAAAGATCAACAGATGTAAATTTACTCTTGATAGGATACTCAAAGTCATTAACTAGAGTCACTAACTTTTCAATATTACTTTCTGAGTCTTTATATTATTACTTGATGACTTTATTTCTAATCATTACAATTATTTTGAAATAATGAAATATTTCTGTTATGAAATTTGGACCTGGCAATGCTCGTAATTGTTTTTGTTAAAAATGCTTAGTTAACAATATTTACTTGAACTTAACCTTGATGGTTACGTGAAGTCAACAAAATAATAGTGGTGTGAACAATAATCGAACTGCCCGTTGTTACAAAAATGTTACCCAAGTACAACCAAAATCCTAATACTTAAAAAAATATTCAAATTGACAAAATATTATTATTTATATTCTAATTGACAAATAAAATTTTAAAAAAAAAAATTGACGACTATGATGTTCTGGTCTGGATATGTTGAAGGATTGGTTTTTCTTACTTGGGGAGTGAGCCTTAATCGAGAAGTCTGCGTCGATTTGGGTAGAGTATGTCCTTGTCCCTCTGCGTAAAGTCGCCCTTCTCACGGGTTATTTGGTATGCCGCCACCTTTGATGCCTCTGATACTTCGTGCCAGTCCTGATTATGCTGGTTTTCAGCTGTTGCTGCAGCGCCGGATGCAAAATTTCTGCTACTCAGCTTCTTGCTCGACACTCACAGCACACTCAACACTGCACTTCACCACGAGGTAAAACCACCGCTTGACACCATGAAATGTTATGAGTTGTTGTTGTAGGGTTGATTGGATTGGGTTGGGTTCCAAATGTAGATTGATCCACTCTCCAAGGGGTGCTAGATCAGTCCAACCTTGTTCTGGTGTCGTGGGCAGAGCTTAGAGTTTATAATAGAAAATAACAACACTGGTATGAGTCTCCTCAGAACCGTGAGCACTTTATATTGGTATAGGCTGAAAGATGTCTTTACGCAAAGTAGAATACAAACACTGAATCTAATTTCGACTATAACTTTATTTATCTTTAATAACTTCACTTCACAAACTAGCATAGATTCGTGCTAAGACATACTCTCCAATTTTTCCTAAAACATCACTGGCTAGACTTCTGCCTAAGGCATCACTGGTCTACAAATTATTCTGACTCTATATATTATACATTGTACGTGACAATTCTAGGAATGGCGTCTTCCGTGTTCATGTAAAGATCTTGGACTTTGAACAACATTGAACAATAATTCATATTTTTATTAAAAGCACGTATGATCATGCTATTACAGAACAATGCATACTAGCTGACCCGGCAAACGTTGTTTTGCTAAGTAAGGTATATTCTAAACAATTTCTAGAGAATCAAAAATATTAATACTTTAAGTGTATAAGAATGTGTTGTTTGAATGCTATATACAATGAAGTATTATAAACCCCATTAGTTTGTCTATATTTTATCAATACAATCAAACTGGAAGTTTTAAACACTTTCTATAGAAAACATGGTATAATCCAATTCAAGTCTTTTTTGGTCTTTCGACTTATTGATTATGTTTCAAGTTTTTCAGATTCTTTTTTGATTCAGGATTTTGTATATAATTGTAAATAATACTACTGAGCTTATACCAAATTTTCAAATTTCTGCGAGGAGAGATAGAAAATGAATTAAGTATTTCTTCTTTGACCTGCTTTTTGAAAAGTTTCAAGTAACATTCGATGAATTGAAGTAAATTTAATAAAAAGTACATATGTAGAGCAGGGCGAGGCACAATTTCACTTTGAGCATATATAAACTATATTATGAAAAGCAAACCAATTATAATCACAACAAATAACACATTTCAAATAAACAATTATTTGACTACGTTCAGTAAAACTTCCAGCTACTTCAGCATTGTAGAAATGTGCTTTTTTTGCTGTCTTTCAAAAAATTGTTAGGATATTAAAGGATTTTACAAAATGCTTACATTTTTAACTAATGCTAAAAATCTACCAATGGAAGAAAATACTTTTATTATGGATTTTTAAAGATTACCGTTTATCTCCCGATAGCAAAGTCTTCAACTCAAGATTATAGCTTATATTATAAAGTGCATTTTTATATTAACATTTCAAAAAAGTTGATATTTTGAGTTTTTACAAACAGAACATCCTATTAAATAATATAGATAAAACATCCTATTAAACATAATTGAACATCATCTGTCAAAAATGTTTGACATTTGGCGTGTTAGCCACCGTCCATTGTTTTATTTAAATTACGCTTCTACAAAGATTTCAAATTAAAAATGTAAAGTTTCTACGCGATTTTGAAATATTATCTCACTTTTCCGACCTTCTCTGGATTGGCACGAATTTTTCAAGACTAAGACTGGCCAAATCGGTTCAGCCGTTTTCGAGTTTTACCAGATCATTTGATCGAGAGCTCCATTTTTATATACGAGGTGTGTTCAAAAAGTACCCGGAATTACTAATAATTAAATTTCGCGGGTCTGGAGTGTCTGATTGTCGAAATTTTTTTTTTATTGTGTTGGTATACATGCCCCTAAAGTATGATGAAATTTTCAGCTATATTCACTGTTTACTTTGTCTGTGGTAGTTCGACGTGTTAGTTAGTGGTAGGCTAAGGTTCGACGTGTTTTTCTGAGCTCGGCGATTTTTACAATTTGTATTAAATTTTGCGTAAAAAATGAAATAAAGTGTTGCAAAGTGCAAAAATTCACCAGATATGGCTCCGTGTGACTTTTTCCTATTCCCAAAGTTGAAGAGACCCATGAAAGGACGGCGGTTTTCCTCGATTGAAGAAAATCGCTGAGAGTGCTCAAGGACATATCAAAAAGTGAATATCAAGGGTGCTTCGAAAATTGGAAAAAACGCTGGCATAAGTGTATTATATCTGGGGGGGACTACTTTGAAGGGGACCACATTAATGTAGACGAATAAATAAATATTTTTTTGAAAAAACGAAAATTCCGGGTACTTTTTGAACAGACCTCGTATAAGATAAGATATATTAAATGTTAAATATGAACAATACAACACTCAGATTTTTAACACACACATTATTTGGTAATTACAGACGTTTCGAGACCATGGTATGCCTCATCTTCAGTGTAATTTCAAAACAGTTATTTATATACTACATATACTTTAATATTTTATTTAAATTACATTTATTTTTGAAAATACAAAAAATACCAACTATCACTTGCAGAGCTCGACACAATACTAAAACATGTGAATGGTACAGAAATATTTTAAACAAATCTTAAGTATCGAGATGAAGAGACAGGATGAGTATTTATGATGTAAACAAATGGATACCACAACACAATTTTACACGATTCTTATATAAACATCATTAATAATTTATAATATTTTCAATTACAGTAGAATCTGCTTAGTATGACATCGAAGAGACGCCGAAATCTCGTCATACTAACCGGTCGTCATCAAAAGCGTACTGAAGAAAAACTTTTTAATATGCAAATATGTTACATGCTTTAGTAATTTAAAAGAAAAGCCTATACAAACGTTTTAATTAAAAATAAAAATGACACATTAAAATTTAATATAAAATAAAATTGACATAGGGTAGGGCGGGGGCACAACGGTCCAATTTGACTTATGGTAATTACACTGTCTAAACCCAATGAACAACACATAACATACATCAAAGAAGCATCTATCGAACTATGTTCAGAAAAACTTACATACATACGTAATACGTACATAATTCCTAATTATATAAATATTATATTTTTTACTATTTTTTAAACATTTGGTATCTGACCTATTTTACTTCACATACGGGGTAAAGTGGAAAACCAGGGGGCGAACAGATGCAATTTCTTCTATTAAATTTTAAAGGCATTTTACACTACATTATTGAACCAATGCAAGATATTAATTCTGTGGGTACATTTGTTACAAAGAGAACACAGTATATTACATTGATCTGCTATTGGTCAGAAATATTCATCAGAAGAGCTGGAATAACAATTTATTCAATTAATCTCTTGTGAAATTGCTTTTTTTTAAACTTTACTATTTTATTGCTTACACCTTTGCAAAAGTAAAGATTCAGCTGGTCCTTTTTATCGCAGTCATGTGCTGCTTATCTTCTGATAGCAAGGTCATAAGAATAAAGGTGATGGCTGGTTATGAATTTATACATTTTTCGCCTTCTACTATCAAATATAATTGTTAAAAAAAATCTAATTTTATTTGTTTATGAGATATCCGTGGTGGGCCATTAATAATTAGTCTACCCTACCCATAAACATACAAATGTGTTTTTTTAATGTAAGTAATCAGTAATTTTTGATTGATTTCTTTACATAATTTTATTGTAATAACAGTCCATGATGCCATTGTGCACAAAAGACATAGCAATTGCTTTCGTAGACTTGGCCACATCATGTAAAATCATGTCGGTCATTATAGTTGGACATATTTTTTTGCAAAAAATGGGTCATTATAAGCGACATGTCAATGTAAGCGATGTCAATATATCCGACTAGACAGCTGTTAAGGAATTTTATATGGAAACCAAATTCCTAGTGCGATTACGTCGTATTAAGCGGTTGTCAATATATCCGGCGTCATACTAATCGGATTCTACTGTATATATATATATATGTTAAAGTAGTTAATTTTGATGTTGAGAAATATGAGTAAGTTCTTCAAGGGCATACATCAAATAAAAGGCAAAGATTTAGAAGTTAATCTTTAATTTTTCCAAACGTTTCGACATAGTATTTTATGTCATCATCAGTGGATATAAATATGGTCTTACATCAGTAGCTAGCGCTAGGAACACAATTTTGCACTATCATATATACATTAACTTGTTTTTTTATATATTAATTTGTTGAACAGAGTATGGCAAAATATTTGTGAAATATATAATATATTTTGCACAGAGAACGTAGTTTATGTGACAGAGCCCGAGGCTGTAGTGTATAATATATATATATATATATATATATATTATAGAATTTTATGATATGAGTGTACCGAATATTAATTGTTTAATATGAATAAAACAGCACTCAGATTTGTTTAACACAACTTTATTTTATGATTACAGACGTTTCGAGACCATGGTGTGTCTCATCTTCAGTGTAATTTCAAAAACAGTTACTTATATACTACACATTCTTTAATAATTTATTTAAATTTCATTTAATTTTTGATATACAAAAAACACCAACTATTCCTTGCAATGCTTGACACAGTACTAAAGAAACATATAACACTTACAGAAATATTCTAAACAAATTTGAAGTACTTATCTAGATGGAGACAGAATGGTTATCATTATAATGTAAACAAAAGGAGTGCTATCGCATACAAAAATCGATAAAAATGAAAAAACAAATTAATTTATTGAAAAGAATAAGATAAATGAAAAAATTTTTATAAATTATTAATGATGTTTATATAAGTGTCATGTAAAATATTTGTGTCGGTTCTTAGATTTATGCTATTGTTAGTCCGAACTATTAACATTGATTCTGCCATGCTCCGTTTAAATAAGTCTTTCTCATGGAATAAAATTTGGGGATTGTCAAATTTGAAAGATTGTAAAATTCCATATAAAATTTATTTCATGAGAAAGACTTATTTAAACGGAGCATGGCAGAATCAATGTTAATAGTTCGGACTAACAATAGCATAAATCTAAGAACCGACACAAATATTTTACATGACACTTATATAAACATCATTAATAATTTATAAAAATTTTTTCATTTATCTTATTCTTTTCAATAAATTAATTTGTTTTTTCATTTTTATTGATTTTTGTATGCGATAGCACTCCTTTTGTTTACATTATAATGATACCCTCTCTGTCTCCATCTAGATAAGTACTTCAAATTTGTTTAGAATATTTCTGTAAGTGTTATATGTTTCTTTAGTACTGTGTCAAGCATTGCAAGGAATAGTTGGTGTTTTTTGTATATCAAAAATTAAATGAAATTTAAATAAATTATTAAAGAATGTGTAGTATATAAGTAACTGTTTTTGAAATTACACTAAAGATGAGACACACCATGGTCTCGAAACGTCTGTAATCATAAAATAAAGTTGTGTTAAACAAATCTGAGTGCTGTTTTGTTCATATTAAACAATTAATATTCGTTCCACTCATATCATAAAATTCTATAATATATATATATATATATATATATATATATATATATATTACCTGTATATATATATATATATATATATATATATATATATATTACCTGTATACTGTCAATGGTATTTTCCTGTCGATAGTATTGTCTCAAGCACAAGATTAAGATTGCAGCATCTACGCCGATCGCTATAATTTCACCCAAATAATCCATTTCGTCTGAGGTCGAACAACGGCATTACGGTCGTATATTACCACATAAGTTTGCATAAACCGTGTATATTTGACGTCTAGCTATTGAAATTTATAAATATCATTTGACATTAGTTCGAAATGGTTCAAAATCTATCTAGTGCATTTAGACCAACCAAGTCATTTTTTTTAATAATTGACAAATATTTTTCCACTTTGAAGTTGTAATTGGTTTTATATACTTTGACAGATCACTATGCGATATGTGATCAAAAATGCAATCCCTAGCAAAAGAATTTTATGCGAATTCAATTTTTGACAGGCGAGTGGAATTATAGGTTATCCAATGATAAACGTCAAACTATTTAATCCCACAATGGGATTGTCGAGAGTGATTTTCAAGCAATGTTATGGAACACCAAAAGTTTTCTGCAGCGTACTAAACAAACAGAAATATCTATCTTTTCATTTGTGCCATGGTGCAGATCATGATAAAACGGATAGTACAAGATTATTTACCAACATGTGCCTTCTGGCAGTTGGGTGTTTTGGATTGTGTTTGTTTAAAAAGGATTTTTCCGTTTTCCCTTCTGTCAAAGCTGCAAGTATATTTTCCAAAGATTTGAAAGGAAGACGAGGTCAATACAATTTCATAGCTGATGTGGTAGAAGTATCAGCTCCTTCAGTTGTTTATATTGAAATTAAAGACAGTAGAAGATTAGATTTCTTTACTGGGCAACCAGCTACAGCTTCGAATGGATCAGGGTTTATAGTAAGACAGGATGGACTTATTCTAACAAATGCCCATGTTGTAATTAACAAACCTAACAGCCAAGTTCAAGTTCGTTTACTGGTAAATATTTAATGTTTAATTACCATTATTCTAAAAAATTATGCAAGATGCAATTTGTTATAATGTCAATGTTACAACATTTATTTTTATTACTTTTTTGTCTATTTATATATTTCACTAGCTGACCCGGCAAACGTTGTTTTGCTAAGTAAGGTATATTCTAAACAATTTCTAGAGAATAAAAAATAATAATACTTTAAGTGTATAAGGATGTGTTGCTTGAATGCTATACACAATGAGGTACTATCAAAACAATAAACTCCATTAGTTTGTCTATATTTTGTCAATACAATCAAACTGGAAGTTTTATACACTTTCTATAGAAAACATAGTATAATCCATCCAAGTCTTTTTTGGTCTTGCGACTTATTGATTACGTTTCAAGTTTTTCAGATTCTTTTGGGATTCCTAATTTTGTGTAAAATTGTAATTAATACTACTGAGCTTATACACAATTTTCAAATTTTGCGAGGAGAGATAGAAAATGAATTAAGTATTTCTTTTTTGACCTGCTTTTTGAAAAGTTTCAAGTAACATTCGATGAATTAAAGTAAATTTAATAAAAAATATATATGTAGAGCAGGGCGAGGCACAAAGGTCCAATTTGACTTTGAGCAAATATAAACTATAATGTGAAAACCATAACAATTATATCACAACAAATAACACATATCAAACGAACAATTATCTGACTACGTTCAGTAAACTGCCTTCTACTTCATCATTGTAGAAATGTGCCTTTTTGATCTCTTTCAAAAATTTGTTATCTAGACCTTTCTACCCTATTGGCAGGGTAACTTGAAACAGGCAGGTGGCAAAAAGGTTCAAAGCCTTATTATAATATTAAAGGTATTTTACAAAATAATTATATTATTAACTACCAACAGAAGCAAATACTTTTATTATGGATTTTCAAAGATTACCATTTATTCCCGATAGCAAAGTCATGAGAATCAAAGTTATAGCTGGTTTTACAACTTTTTTCCTCTACTTTCTAATATTGCTATTAAACAATGCTTAGCTTCACTGATTTTTGACACATCTGTGGTGGAACTTTTTAACCCCGGACCTTTATATATTACTATCTATTCTTCGATAAATTCTGGAAAATTATAACTGGGAAAATGTCATTCGTCAAAATGTCCCTTTGATCGATACCAAATTTAGGTTCTGATTTTAAACAACGTAAATAAAAAATAATATAACCTAGAAAATGTTTTATAAATGCCAATGAGTATATAATTATACAGATGAGATCTTTCAGAGCACCGTGTTTGAGAAAAATATGCCAAAAAATGCATTTTCATATTAAATTTTAAAAAAGTTGATATTTTGAGTCTCTATATAATACATGAGTCTCTAGTAATACTTGCGATCCGTTTAATAACGTTTTTGTGTATAAATGTAACTACGAACAAAACTACTTACTATTTAATCATAATTAAATAATATTCGCGTAAAACATTCTATTAAACTTAATTGAACATCATCTGTCAAAAACGTTTGACATTTCACGTGTTAGCCACCGTCCATTGTTTTATTTAATTTACGCTTCAACAAAAATTTTCAAATTAAAAGTGTAAAGTTTCTACGCGATTTTGAAATAATATCTCACCTTTCCGACAACCTACTGATTAGCACGAATTTTTCAAGACTAAGACTGGCCAAATCGATTCAGCCGTTTTCCAATTTTACTTAGACATTTGAAAGAGAGCTCCATTTTTATATATAAGAATATTAATAATCTTTTAGATTATCAAACATATTAGGTGCGCAACTAAGTTCTCATTGTTTTTAGATGAAAATGTAACTTTATTGTATAAAAACTTTTACATCTGATTCATTCAAAGTATTGCACAAGACTAGACACATCTTTTGCCCATCTTTCTGGCAGAGCTTGCATACCTTGGTGCCAGAAGTGTTCATCTTTTGACGCTATCCACAAATCAAGTCATTTTCTGACGTCTTCATATGAGTTGAACTGCTGATCAGCCAGGCCATGTGCCATCGAACGGAACAAGTAAAAATTGGACAGTGCAATATCTGGGAAATATAGCAAGTGGGGTAAGACTTTTCATTTGAGCGTTCCCAAGCAGGTTTTAACAGGCTTAGAAAAGTGAGGCCGAGCGTTGTCATGTAGTAAAATCACTCTACCTGTATTGTGACTTTTTGCTAAATTGCATCAATTGAGTTCGATACAGTTCTCCAGTGATGGTTTCGCTTGGTTTTAACAGCTCATAATAAATAACACCAACCTGGTTCCACCATATGCAGAGCATAACCTTCGCAGTGAATATTCGGTCAAACCGAGATTTTTTCCTTTTTGGATTGCTGCAATTGATAACTTTTTATCACCTGCCACGATGTGATGGAGAACTCCTTCTCTTCTCGGCATGTTGTTTCGCTCATTGTCAGAGCTGCGGTTTTTTCAAATGGAAGAAGAAAATCGCAAATGACGCAAATGACGATTGTTTGGCATAAAATTAGACATATTCACTTAACCAGAAGTATATAATGCAAAAACGAAATCACTTATATGTCGCAACAGTTTGTTTACCATATGTCTAAGCTTGGTTCAAGACGTTTTGGATTTTTCAAAATCGACCAACCCTTACTGCTAGAGCCACTTACTGACAAACATCGAGAATTGAGTTGCGCACCTAATATATTTTGTTTCTCAATAAACCGTGTGATCTTCTTATTAATAATTTATGACTAGCCATCTAATTATTTGTCACCCACACTTTTATTAATAACATTCAGAACATTAGTTACTTTTTATGAGTTATTTTGATTGACTAGAATATAATTTTAGATAGTAACCTAATGAGTATTTACTATTAGATACAGTTTTACTGGATCAAGTTAATTAGCCATACTTTTTTAAATCTTCTTACTTCTTGTCTAAGGAGCAGCGGAGCAATGAGTGAATTGGTGTGATTTTCTAATTTGTGATGATGATAAGTAGATCTTGCTCTCATAAAGCCTTTAATATACAGCACCTTCAGATCATCATGAGAGTGCATCTGTCATCATTCTAAATAATTTTGACTGGATCCTCCATGCCAATACCACATTAGATTTGCTAGAGCATCCCCAAAGATCTATTCTGTATGACCAGTTAGGAATTATGGTTTCTTAAATAAAGTGTTACAATTATGGGCAACCGCCAAGCTCTATTCCTTATGACCAGATAGGTATTATTCTCGTTTTATGAATCAAGTGTCACAATATGGCATTCATAAATAGACAGATAATGAACTAGTTATTTTAATTAGTGATCTATAATAATTATGATTCTGTTCCAAATTTATTAGTAATAATTAATCATTATCAATTCACATGCAAGTTAGCAAATTTACATTATATTTTTTACCAAAGAAGACTTGCATTTCATGTTTGCATTTAATCAAATTTTTATATTTGATATATATTCTTATTATTGCTTGATTACACAGGTCCAAAAAATAAAAAAAGTTGTCTGTATTGGATATGCGACATATGTTTTTCTATGTACTTTTTTACACAAATCTAAATGCTGCTGGATTCTACAAACAGTAACTCGAAAGTTGAAAAAGCATCGGAGAAAGCGTTACACAGGTCATTTAAGGTGAAAGGGCTTAGGAAATGACAGAAATTATAAGATCTTAATCATCGTGCAATAGAATTACTAGATTTTGCTGTTATTTTTTATTTTTCTTTTTTTTGCAGTTTGAACCCGAATTTGGGGACATTAGATTCGTGTTTAGCATTAAAAAGTATATTGGAAAACATATATTGCAGACCCAATACAGACTACTTTTTTTATTTTGTGGACCTGTGTTATCATTCATGTTGATTTTTTTATTTTTATCCATATGATATAACATATAGAAAAAAAACACATAAATTAGAATCAAACTTATAACTTCACCTTATCTAATGTGAAACGTATAATTTGTAATATGTTTCATGTTCATATGCCTCTCATTCAAGAATGTATGTATATGGATATTATATATATATATATATATATATATATATATATATATATATATATATATATGTAGCGGCCTGTCAACACGCATCGCATTTCTACTGGACAGATATGCTCATCATAGTGACAGCACGGAGGAAACAAAATAGTGCAATTGTCAGTTGGGATCTCTCTATTGTTTCTCCCCAGTCTCACTGCCAAAATTATAATTCATAACACTTTTCCTTTTTTATTGAAAATACACAAATACTAACTATATTATATAAATGATAAATATGATAACACATAGTGCCGTTATATATTTACATATATTTATATATATATATATATATATATATATATATATATATTTTGTAGAGTTTCGAACAAGAATCCAAAAATAATACAAAATAAAAAAACAAGAAAAGTTTTTAATAAACAATTTCTTTATTCAATTATTTGTTTACTGTCAACGTTTCGGAACTAGGTACGTTCCATCTCCAGGTCATCTGTCAAGAAACATGATCTTGATGAGATTTAAGCAAACAATATGTTTAGGAATAGAAAATAGATTTTTCTTAAATAATAAATTAATTGTAACAAATAATAATGTACAGAAATATGATAATATGATCAAAATGAAAATGATAAAAATAAATGAGTGGATTATCAGAACAGGATATTAAAAATGATAGAAATTTTTTGAAAGTTATGGAAAAAAATTTTTAAAGAAAGGATTAATGAAAAAAATTTTTCCATAACTTTCAAAAAATTTCTATCATTTTTAATATCCTGTTCTGATAATCCACTCATTTATTTTTATCATTTTCATTTTGATCATATTATCATATTTCTGTACATTATTATTTGTTACAATTAATTTATTATTTAAGAAAAATCTATTTTCTATTCCTAAACATATTGTTTGCTTAAATCTCATCAAGATCATGTTTCTTGACAGATGACCTGGAGATGGAACGTACCTAGTTCCGAAACGTTGACAGTAAACAAATAATTAAATAAAGAAATTGTTTATTAAAAACTTTTCTTGTTTTTTATTTTGTATTATTTTTGGATTCTTGTTTGAAACTCTACAAAATATACACAAATCCAAGACTCTACCATTCAATATATATATATATATATATATATATATATATATATATATGACATATAATATTTAGATTTTTTTGTGCGATATTGAGACATATCTTGTATATTGGTTTTCAGCCAATGGTCAAAATAAAAAAAAGATAATAATAAAATATTTATTTATATTATACGTTTTGACACGGATTGTGTGTCATCATTCAGCAATTTTTGTTATTCAGTATCTAAAAGAATTTTTATAAAGTTTTAAAAATAAATTAAATTTTATAATTAAAATATATTATAGATTAAAAGAAAAGATGACAAGTAAAAAATTGATACATACCACACAAGGAAAAACAATAAAAAAAATGTTTTTGTTAATTACATATTGAAAATAAACAATATTAACTAAACATTTTTTTTGGTTTCAAATTTAAACTAAATAATGAAAAAATATAATGAAGAACAAAATTGCAAGATATACAATTATGGGAAGTATTATGTTTAAAAATATTTTACACATTGTACTTTACTTTTTTATAGGATGGTACTACATACACCGGGACAGTTGAAGATGTAGATATGAGGTCTGATTTAGCAACTGTACGCATTCCAGTCAAAAATTTGCCAGTGATGAAACTAGGTTCTTCTTCAGAATTGAGATCAGGTGAATTTGTGGTTGCCATGGGCAGTCCATTATCCTTAAGTAACACTGTGACCTCAGGAGTTGTCAGTACAACACATAGACCATCTCAGGAACTTGGCTTAAGAGGTACAAATTATAAATAAAAGCCATTGTAGTATTAGTATATATATATTTCTTTTTTTAGGAAAGGATATGACATATATACAGACTGATGCAGCTATCACATTTGGGAATTCCGGTGGACCTTTGGTGAATTTGGATGGAGAAGCCATTGGCATAAATGCTATGAAAGTTACAGCTGGAATAAGTTTTGCAATACCAATAGATTATGCAAAAGATTTTCTTAAAAAAAGTAATATTATAATGATTATCCTGTTCTTGAAATGTTATGTTGAAAACTTACTTCATATATATTTTATATATAAATTATATGTATATATATATATATATATATATATTTATTTATTTATATTTATATATTTAATGATACATATGTTGCTAATCCTGTAGTGAGACTACATAACTCTTTGTTTCAACTTTTATATATTTTATTTTATGTTTTGTATGTGTTAAAATATGAATATCTCACATGTATGGGGAATATTTTTTGCAGGTGAGGAGAGAAGTAAACATCCTACAGTTAGTTCGGCAATTAGAAATCGTTACATGGGTATCACAATGCTGACTTTGAGCCCTGATATTTTACAAGAACTGATACAAAGAAATCATCCTGTACCTACCGATGTACATCATGGTGTTCTAGTTTGGAAAGTTATTATAGGATCACCAGCACATTCGTAAATATTATTATTATTATTATTATCAGTAAATATAATCCAATTTTTTATATTCAACAAGGGCTGGGCACTTTGCCGTGCTTAATTATACCAATTTTGTACATTCTATCTCATCATTTCTTCAAAATATCGTTGAATACATGTGGAAGTCTTTTGAAACGTGCTTTCTGGAAAAACAGTAAACTTTTTCAAAACTAAATAATGATGAGGTTTTATTTTTATTAGTTTCAACGATATTGTTTATAATAAAATATCTTAAATTATTTTTTATTAGTGCACAAAAGGGAAATATATTTATTCGTTTTGTATTTCTTACCAGTGTGGTTGTTTTTAAATAGTATACTTTAGACAAAACACCTATAAAACAGTTTATAAATCATTTAAATACTAGGGCGAGGCTGATTTTATTCTACACTGTACTGACTATGTACCCTATGCCATACATAAATTGAAGCTTCACAAACTATGATAACTAAAATTATTCAGTATACTTTATGGGGGGTATTATGGTCTAGTAGTTTTAAGAAATCAAAAATTTGATTAGGTAATTTCAAGAATACGTTAGATGATTTTTCAAAATTTTAATTATTATTTATTTGTATTATTATACCGCTATAATACTTCTTTGGATTGGAAGTTGTCAAATCAATTTGTGAAACTTAATGTTTAGATTCAGAAACTCAAAATAATAAGTTTTTGAATCAAAATATTATTATTATGTGATACTGTTTTTTTTTTGATACGATATCCATTTTGATGATTTAATTGAAATCTTTACAGAATCTTCTTTATAGGCTTATTGTCACTATGAACAATGTTCTTTTAATATAATTTGATTTATCTGTTTTTAATTTTTATTTATCTTTATTCAGTATTCTTAAAACTCACATAAAATTCATGCTCTTAAATACTTTCATTATATAAAATTTTGATGACATTATTAATACATGTGGACACATGTTTTTAAATTGAATTCTTTAACACTTTTTTCTAATAATTTTCTGCTATCAGTTTGGCAACTTTTTTATTTGGTATAATTCAATCATATTTTACCAGCATTTTATATTAATTGATTAATATTTAAATTTTTTATATTATAATTTCTCTATATTTACTTGTTTTATTGTTTCTCAATAGTGGTGGCTTACATCCAGGGGATATTGTAACTCACATTAATAAAACACCTGTAAGAACTGCATCAGATATTTATTCTGCCTTAGCCGCACATCAAATTTTAGAAATGACAGTTGTGAGAGCTATGCAAAGAATTACAGTAATTATAAGGCCTGAAGAAACGTGAGTTTTTTAAATAGCTGTGATTCTAAAATAGTAATGTATTTCAAATAATCGCCGTTTAAAATAAATAGATTGTTGTGTATTAGTTCTAATATAAATTTATTTTAATAAAGAAATTTATTTACTTTATATTTTCAAGTGTTTTAAATATTTTTATTTTGAACTATAGTATAATATATGTTTTATTGGTTGATTTCAGTTCAACAGCTGGAATATATATCAAGCTTCTTGTATTTCAAACCAATATAAAATGTAATGTACTTCAATATTTATTCAATCATTATACCAATTCTTCAATATAGTTGACAATTTGTCTGGTATATTTTTTGGTTCAAGTAAGTTATGGATCGAGATTTTAGTTTTACTAATAATTTATAAAATTGATAGGATAATTAGTCTAATCCTTATCCAAAAACTCTAATACAAATTCAATTTTTCATGGATTTCAAATATGTAGTTGTATTGCAAAATGCACGATTTTATTGATTCATATATTTAATACAATAAATTAATTTTACAAAAAATAAGTCATACTTTAAAACAACTATATACTTGTATTATAAAAATAATTTGCATCCAATAATGAACTAAGTTTTAAAATTAGTATATTAACACAAGTAACTTTGTAATACACAAGTATACTTTATTCAAGTAATTCCATTAGTCTAAAGACTTCAAACCTATCTGCCTTATCCACAAATGCACATTCTGTACAGGGTATATACAAAACTATTATATTAAGAAATCTACAGAAACTTTTAGCAAACAATATTAATATTTCAATCTAACAATCTATTGCATAAAATTTCAGTACAGTAAAAATTAAAAATAAATTATACATAATCATTTGTAAAAAATACTTCATAACATAAACAAGGATCACATTAAAATACTAATACATTAATTTTAAATCACTTTTTTGATACTTAATTCCTAGTCGAGTGTTTTGAATTCCCAGACTTAACTGAAAAGGAAAACACTTTCATGATCAACTGAAATACGGTATTGACTGCAACATTAATTTATTTAAATTCAAATTTTTACATAGAAGTTTTTTGAATAAACTGTAAATTTTATTGGACTTACTGGGGATAGTGTTGCGACCGTTTCTTTCCCATGTTACAAATTTTGAAGTGACATAGAGTCATATCTATAAATAATAATAAAATGTTAGTTTTGTATTAATTTAATGCAGCAGTATGCAATATTAATTAAAAAAGATTATTAATGTTTAGTGAATATTTTATCATTTTTTTAGTTTCTACAGACAAAAGCGACTTTATTTTGTAGCGAAAATCTTTTCAATAATGATTATTATAGGAAAATTAATTTAATCTCCTTACTATTATATTATTAACATAATTACTTGTATAACAAAACATAATTTTTTAAACATTTTTTTTATCTTATATTGAATTTTTCTTTCACTTTCTCTTTCGTATTTTGTCTTAGTTAAGAAAATTTTTCCCCTTTCTAACTTCACCAGAAAAGTACAAAAAATACATGCCACAACCGTACTCAATGCACACTTTTAAAAAGAACCATCGTTATGACTGAGCTAAATTATTGGAGTGTCCGCTTGTTCTTCACGCTTAGACGGCTGTTATGGTTCAAGAGAGGTCTCAGTAGATTTATCATCCCGTAAGCCTGTCCAATTTTCATGTTAATTACAGTGATTTCCAACCTGTGGGGCGCGCCCCCCTGGGGGGGCGCCATACCGTTTCAGGGGGGGTGCGAAGCTGTTTCAAAAATATTATTTTTAAATGCTGAGTAAGTGCCAAAAACAAATCATCAAAATACTTAAAGTACTTCTAAGAGTGTTTGAACTCAAAAAAGAAATTGCTATATTTCTTGCTGATAACAAAAGAGACGGAGCAATCTTGTTTTAGGACACAAAGTTTCTCGCAAAATTTGCGTATTTAGTTGATATTTTTTGAAGACTTAGCGATTTAATTAAATCAATGCAAGGATCTCAAATTCGTACTTTTGTTAAGAAAGACAAAATTACGGCTTTAATGAAAAAATTAGAACTGTGTATAGCTAGTATCAAATAACTTTATAACTTTAACTGATGAAAGAAGTAAGTAAAGATCTTATTATTATATCAGTCATATGACTAGTCTACGAAACTAATTTTCGCATTACTTTATCTAATTACGTCCAAATACGAATGGATTAGAAATCCATTTGTCATTGAGAAACATGATAATTTTAGTCATTCAACAGCAGAGCAGAAAATGATAATTGATTTATCTAAGTAGATAGTGATAGCACATTGACGCAGATATTTCAGGACGAAAATATATTCTTAAGTTTTGGTTACCAGTAAAGGACGATTTTCCTACTTTAGCAAATAATGCTTTAGAAATTTTATTACCATTTGTGAGATCTTACTTATGTGAAACAGAAAATTTTTATAATAAATAGTTATGTTTGTATGTATATTTTTTATAATACTGTGTATTATTTGGCATAATTTCAGTTATATTAAGTATATTTAAATTAAATTGTTAGAAAAATAAGAATGGGAGGGGGGCGCAATAAATTTATCATTCGAAAGAGGGGCGCAAGGAAGAAAAGGTTGGAAACTGCTGTGTTAATATGTATTGTGAAGCTGAGTCTATGGTCCAAGGTCACACCAAGGTATTTGACATCCTTGGACCACTCAACTTTGTGGTCATTACTTTTAGTTTGTTCAAGTCAGTCAGTGTAATGGACCTAAGGCTCTTTGTGAATAAATTGCTTCCTTTTGCGGATTGACTCTGATCTGCCATTCATCAGTATATTCGGTTAGCTTGTCTATGTGTGTCTTAAGATATTTGTAGTCAGCAGCGTAGATGATCGTGATGATCTGTATATGGCAGTGTAGTCAGCAAATGTCAGTAACGTTGTGTCGGCGTCAGTGGGGATGTCGTGGATGTAGACGTTAAACAGTGACGGTCTCAGGATCGATCTCTGCCACACTCCCCGCCGTCATGGATTCGTTCGTTCGAACCAAGAGAGAAGCAGTATTTTGACATGTGGTTTATCAAAGCAAACAAGCTTTCTCGCATCGTGTGATTTGAATGGCTTGAAACAATATCATAAAATCTAACGCGACAAAATCAAGCATGCTGTCCAGTCCAGAAAACAAGTGTCGTATGAACAGGCCTTAATTGTAGTTTTGATTACTGTTCAAGAAAAGGTCATGCTGAAGTACTATCAATATTTTGAAGATTGTAGTTTTGATTACTGTTCAAGAAAAGGTCATGCTGACGTACTATCAATATTTTGAAGATTGAAGCAAGAATCGATTGCTATTTGTAATATTCGCCCGAGGCAGTTTTAAATTAATTTAATCTAACAATTAATTGAATTGAATACAATCTTCCACGTATGAAAACCCAGTAAACACCGAGCGGCGGTAGCAATCTGGAATCCACATGGATTCCACATAGATGTCACAGCGCTGAAGGCACTTTTGTGAATTTCAGATTGCTACCGCCCTTCATATCACACGGTGTTTACTGGGAATAGATGCATTCATATACCATTACAATCATCCTATCTCCGTCAAAATAGAAAACAGTTAGGTATATCTCCTATTAGGTATTTGGTGTATCTTCTATTCAGGTGTTTCCTCTGTTAGGTATTTTTTTAACATGCGTATAAAAACACATAACTCATAACTCATAAATATAAAATTTTACCCTCTCACCACAAGCCCCTATGTTGTACGAATTATTATATAATAAAAAAAAAGCTCAATCAATTCAAAGCTTTTGAAAAAGCTCAATTTTACATAAAACAAAGATAATTTCATTCAATTTAAAAATATGTTCATATTTAAACGCTTCAAAGGTTTCTAAAAATTTTGGCATACATGGCAGTGTGCATATATTTGGGCATACAACTTGTTTTCAGTAGCACGGATCAAACGTTTTGAATGATTGGAGAAATATTCGGTTCCAATTGCCAATACTTTATTGGTCGGGAGACGTACTGGTTAATTTTTAAAAGTTAAAGATTCGGAGAAAAAAGGGCAAAAACTTGCAATTCGGTTTTTAAGAGAACGGGGCGTTCTCCCTCGAACAGAATCATATTTTAGCCGATTCAACTTCGGATATAGTAACTCTAGTGAGCATACAAACAAAACAATAAAAGAAATCTTACAAGGCCCTTGTTGTCTCCGGCTTTCACGATGCAGCGTGTTGTCTCTAACGGGCACTACTGCAGCAGGTTGCTCAGCTTCATATGCAGGTTCGCGAGATAGCTCTTTTAAGCGCTCTAGTAAACGGTGCTTGTTGATGAACAAGTCCTCTTTGTCGTTCTGGAGTGATTGATACAATTAGTTTAAATTAATGTTAAACAATTATACGATGCTGCATATAAAGTTATTTTTTTTATTGTCGCACAGAGCGGTTGTTTGTACTAATTTTTAATAAGCACTGGATGCCCATTGATTTTTATTAAATTATCAACAATATTGTTTAAATATATATATGGCACGGCATAATTAAATGTTTGAAAAAGGAGAGTAAAAGTAATTGACATTTAATTAGTTTTAGCATTCAAAAAATTCTTGGTTTTGAACTAAATAGTAATGTGATCAGGGGTGTCATTATT
Source organism: Ctenocephalides felis (assembly GCF_003426905.1). Taxonomy (NCBI): domain Eukaryota; kingdom Metazoa; phylum Arthropoda; class Insecta; order Siphonaptera; family Pulicidae; genus Ctenocephalides; species Ctenocephalides felis. The sequence continues at coordinate 26,716,963 of NW_020539724.1, read as the reverse complement.
AGACTATGGGCGATGTGTTGGTTTTTTCTATGTTCTATTATAGTATATTGAAATGAGTGAATCACATGATTGCATAATGAAGTATGCAATATTTGATGGTAAATATTTCTTTCTTTATTATTATTTGAACAGCCATCAGAACTTAAAAGTCCTGTAGTCTGCTATGATGTTTTTGATTTAATAAATTACGACGGTTTTACAGGTGACATGGCTCATTGTCATCAATGAAAAACATCTGTAATACGAGAATTTTAATAATAAATGTATTGAAATCTATATTTTCATGTGAAAACCGATGTCACTGCTGCCTAACGTCAATCGGTCCTAACTGAGTGTCGAACCTCTAATTAAAATTCCAAAGCTCTAACCACGAACCGACAAAAGAGATGAAGGTAAGTAATAACAATAAAAGTCAATTTTTCACTGACCTCAGTTATATCATCATAAATTGAATGAATTTCATTAGAAATCGGCAATTCAGAATCAAGCGCCTTGGAGAGAATGGCAACTTGCTCGACTGTCAGAGGTTGCGCCATAGTACAGAGGGAGTACATAAACAGCATAAGAATACAAGGGCAGGTAGGCGGCATTTCTGAAACAAAGAGAAATATTTGATAATATGTTATTTTCCCAATATTTTTACATATACATTCAAAATTATACAAAATAGATAAATAGCATAAATTCATGCGAAGGATTTAGACTATATCCTGCGAAACTATATAATATAGTCATTTACATAGTTTAAAAATTTGTTTCTAAAAAAGATAAGCATACACCCTTGTCAATTAGGAAAATTTCTAACTTCCCGTAGGGCAAGTTATAGTAATCGCAAAAAATCGAAAATGAAAACTTTTATATATCTTGACGTCATAAATGCATTCCCCACAGTCTACCTAAACAACAAACCAGTTCCAAAATCAGATGTGGTAAAGTACTATGGGTATGCATCTAGATACGAAATTAACATGGACATCATATTAATAAAAAAAGAATCAAATTTCACAAAAGGTCAAAGAATTATATTGGCTAACAAACCGAAACACTAAATTGTCTGCAGAGAACAAATTACTATTGTATAAATGTGTAATGAAACCAATTTGGATATATGGCGTAGAGTTATGGGGCACTGCTTCAAAATTAAATATTGCAATAATAGAAAAAATGCAAAATAAAAATCTAAGATTAATTCTAAACGCGCCGTGGTACGTGACAAACTTTACAATACACAATAACCTGAAAATGTTAACAGTCCGGCCAACAATACAAGAGCGGGCCTTAATCCACAGAAATAAATTATAAACCCACCCAAACCCAATAGTTGCAGACATTTTACTACCGCATGACAATAAAAGACTGAAAATGATATGGCCATTCGATTTTATATAAACTAAGTAAGATATATCACTGGATTATATTATATAATATCATACTTATATAAATGTACGGTTTAGCTCATAGAAATTATTTTTGTATTTCTTTTTTTATGTATTTCATGAGAGGCAATCCATCGATTAACCATTCTCTTATGTGTGGGATATTTTTGATATTAGCTCTTACGTCTAGTAGTTAACATATGATTGGATGTTGCAGCTATGTGCACGATGGACGATTTCCACTTGGAATTATATTGTGATCTATAACGCCAAGTGGAAATTTGACATCCAAGCTACCTGATATCGGGCTACGGCGATTATAGCGGGAATCGAACCAGCAAACCGGGGACTAGTTGCTGAAAAAAATATCTTGACGTTTCAAAGGTTTCTGAACATTTTGGCATACCTTAGAAAAAATGGATGTATCTGTGTGTGTATATGTGTATATATATTAACCCTCCGTCGGTCGAATATTTATTTACCTTCGAACGATCGGAGTGGTCTGGCTGGACCACCATTCATTTTATATGCATTTAAACGGGATAAATGAGTTTTTGGTTATATATTAACGATTATTGGTAATAAATATTTATAGTTTTGATTTTTTCTTTTTTTACCGTATTTTGCATGTGTTGAGCTTGCTTCTAAAAAAAATATTTCAAAATAAAAATCATGGAATATAAAAAAAGCCTTGCTTTTTTGTTAATTTTTCTATTTTATATCAATAAAAACAATATTTATTCTTCTTTGGCGCCTTCGAAATGAATGTGAAATTCAAATGAAAACGAAATGAGGTGCGTCGCCTTTGGAATGAGCTGTAAAACTCAATGTGAAAATATAATTTCAATTGAACTGCATACTTATGGCTAAAGCTTATCCAAAAACTAGTTTCGAACGCAGTACGGGTGGAAAATTTGTGTGCGCATTATTTATCCGATTTTCAATCTTTGCGATAACCAATAAGTTTGATAGGTTGAAAAATACCAGAGAAAATGACAAAAGACTGATGAAAATGCGACAGACCACTCGGACCGTTTGAAGCATTAAAAAGTTAATATTCTTATAATTATCCTTCTGTACATTTTTTGTCCTGATTTTTTCATTGATCGACAGCTAATGACATTTTAGGAAAAGTCAAGAAATTTCAAGTCGATAGGATTACTAGAAGTTTTTTTTTTAAATTGAAGTCGAAAAAAGTCTGGCCAGACCACTCCGACCGACGGAGGGTTAATAATCTATCCAGTGTTTTATTTGTCCAAGTTAATTACAAGAAATTGTGCCAGCGAATCTTTAACAAAAACTAATCAGGTCGATTCCCAACCAATATCTTTCGAAGTTTTTGAATTTTTAAAATCGATGCAAAATAGCGGGCTAAAACGTGGACGAAAAAAATTTCACTTTTCTTTGATTTACAAAGAAACGTTCAAACTATAGCATAAACGCGCTTGTACGCCCAACCTTATACTTGTTTATCTATGCGCCCAACACTCCTTCTATAAACAATAAGTGTTGAAAATGAAACGCTAGATGTCTCCGCCTCGTGTACCTGGGTCACGTTAACCTGCAATCGCCGCACAAACCTGAAAGGAATTGGCTTGCTTCGGTCGAAACGTCGTTTCGTCAAGATCATACTTCACAGGATCATTTCTGTAGTATGTCTTCACAATCTCTTCACTCAAAAGTGGAGTTGATGCGACCTCGACGATGAGTCATAGCATCGCACCCTGAGCGTGAGAAAGGTGATCGAACTTCATTTGGAGTTTGATCATCATCGATGACCGTTCGCCGAAATCCCTCGTGAATTATGGTCATGGTGTGATGCTTTCTGAGAGGTCTCTTTAAACGTTATTGTCTTGTGCATTCAAAAAACAACGCCAATGACTTGGTCTTCCTTATGTTTCATTTATATTCAAAAGAATCATAGAAGAAAGTGTAGAATGAGTGGAGTGATAGAAGACGTTCGGGAGCAGTAAAAGTTTCAGCAATATACAAAAATGGGCAGTCATTGTCTTCCCGTAGGGCAAGTTATAGTAATGGCAAAAAAAAATCGAAAATGAAAATTTTTATATAAAGGTTTCTGAACATTTTGGCATGTATATGTGTGCGGATACAAATTTTCGTCGACTTTGGCGAAGACAGGTCTAGCCGTTCCGAAGATACGGGGCCTAAATTGCCAAAAACGGTAACTCAGATTTTAAGAGAACGGAGCGTCCGATTTTAATAATTCAAAAAACATTTTATTTCTATTGACAAGATGAACAACTAATTTTTGGGAAGGCAGGTCCAGCGGTTATGAACTCTCAATAAAAATAAGTTAGAAAAAATTGCCGGACAAAAATGTTTATTGGACTTATGCACATCAAATTATCAAATATTTATAGAGATTTTTAAAATGTATACACATATTGCGTAATTTTTTTGGGTTCCGTACCAATTTTTTTAATTACGGTACGGGAAGTTCCAGCAATTTACCTTAAGGCACGATGCCATGCACCCCACTAGTTATTGAAATAGTATCATCAATGTAGTCAGTATTTTCATATAACACAACGTACCTATGCAAGTGTTGATTGTAAATATGTATTTATCACAATGGAAACATTTGGGCCCATAACACTGATTTACCATTTTCTATTATTATCGGTTTCCAAGTTTATTTAATTTGCTATACAATATTTGGAAATTGTTTTTATATGACGAAGTACGTCAAAGAACGTAAATAATAATTTATATAACCAACTTTTTTTAGATATGATTAATAACAATGTTGTTTTAGTCAGCTTATCTATTCTAAAGTGGTAGACAAAAATAATCTTTTCTTATAACTTTTTAATTGCATGTGTATTGACATCTCATTTAGTAAAAGTGGAAAACATTTACATATATCACATAAAGAAAGAATATATCGATTTTTCTTACATATGGAATTATGAAACTGAATATTTTATTTGGAACCGTAACTATAGTTGTTGCATTTTTACAACAATTAAAACATTTGTTTTATATTTATATTTTGGTTGTTGTTTTATGTAATTTACGTTACGACCCAATTATAATTTATATTATATAAAATATCCAAATAACGTGCAAAGTTCTAAATAATGATCAGTCATGTGACCGCTTGCCTCGCCGATTTTGTGCAACTGACGTTTTCGCACATTAGCGGACCCTCAAATCTATTTTCAAATCAAGATAACGATGCTATATATATATATATATATATATATATATATATATATATATATATAAAATGGAGCTCGACCAAATGTATGGTAAAACGTTAAAGTGGCTGTACGGATTTGGCCAGTCTTAGTTTGAAAAACTCGTGCTAATCCATAGGTTTTGCAAAAGGTGAGATATTATTTCAAAACCGCGTAGAATCTTTACATTTTTTAATATGAAATTTTTTGTCGTAGCGTAATTTAAAGGACGATGGCTTCAAATGTCAAATGATTTTGGCAGATGTTCAATTACATTTAATAGGATGTTTTAGATGAATATTATTTAATTGTAGTAAGTAGTTTTGTTTGTAGTTTTATTTATACACAAGTTATGAAACAGACCGCAAGTAATATTAGAAACTCATAATATCAAGTTTATTGAAATGTTAATATTAGGTTGTCAAATATCTCCCTTCCGCTTTTTTGCTCTTGGTTTAATACAAAACGGCGGAAGGGAGATATTTGACAACCTAATATGAAAACGCACTTTTTAGCGTTTTAGCACTCTTTTGTTGCAACAGTTGCAAATCATATTTTTCTCAAACTTGGTGCTCTGAAAGAACTCATTTGTATAATTTTATACTAATTGGTATTTATAAAACATTTTCTAGATTATATTACTTTATTATTTGTCATTTAAATTAAGAACCTACTTAATTTGGAATCGCTCAAAAACTAACAGACAACAATTTGAATAAGAAGATTTGGTTGATAATATATAACTTTGTAACACACACCTGTAAAATTACACAAAATTACAAGTTCTCTGCTCTCTGGAATTAAATATTTTGAAAATTGAAGATAAAGCTCGCATTCTATTAAATGTATCAACAGTTCCAGTATTAGAAGGAGTTTATCAAAAAATGATTCACTATGTTACATAGTCACATATACATATACATCACGTTTACATAGTCTATGTATATATATTTTTAAAGGCTTGACAAATGTCAAAATCTATACATTGTAGACAAAGTCAGACATCCATCATGATTCATTAAACTACTCTACAAATTGAAAAATATGAAAAGCGTCAGCACTGGAATTTTGTATTAAATTAAACCATTTGATAATGCAATGTAAAATATAATTCACTAATGTTTATTTTCCACTAATTTTTAATATGGTTAATATGGTCCACCACCGATATCTCAAAGTAAAGTTAAGCATTGTTCAATAGCAATATTTGAAAGTAGAGGGAAAAAGTTGTATAACCAGCTATAACCTTGATTCTCATGGCTTTGCTATCGGGAGATAAACGGTAATCTTTGAAAAACTATAATAAAAGTATTTTCTTTCGTTGTTAGTTTTTTAGGTAGTGATCGCCAGGGTTAATGTTAAATTTTAAGGGAGATTCAACAGTTTTTTATATAACCACTTTAAAAGCTTACATCTGGGCTGCTTTTGCCAAAAACTAAACTTCCTCTAACTAATTAGTAACACATTTACAATTGCACTATTCAGTCAATGTTATTGTTAAACTAAGCGTTTTCCCAGAAACGCTACTAACATTATGCGTATAATATATAAAACGTATAGTAATAATATTTATTTCATATGTATTTGAGAAAACTCAGATCCTTTATAGCATTATTTTTATGTTTTAAATTAAATTATACAACTTTTATATTAATTAACCCCTAGTATTATTCTTATGAAGAAATGGCTGTAGTTCTTGGACCGTAATATTTATTTCTAAAGAAACAAGTCACGAACTTAACAATCATTAAGAATAGTTTAAAAAAATATTTATTCTGAGTTTACAGCAATGCAAAATTCTCATATATCTGAGGCATAATATTGAAGTATAAAGTTATGCATTTTAGGTGTTTCACAAGAATTGAAAACGCTTTCTTCATTACGAATTTCTTTCAGGGCATTTTAAACTTTTTTATCCATTCATAGTTGTGATTACTTTAAACTATGAAAAGTTAAATTAAACAATGAAATGTTATTACCTGTTTAAAACTTATAATTTTTACTTTAACAATATATTTAATTAATGTTATTATACTGAAGCATTATTATATGCGCTACAAGTCTACCAAGTATTCTGTTGTACAGTTAAAAATTTCGATTTAAATTATTAAATAATGGGACGCATGGCATCGTGCTTTAAGGCAAATTGCTGGAACTTCCGTATCCAAACAATTAATAATTATCTGAATAACTTCAAATAGATTATTTATTATAAATACATGTAAACTTATAAGTGCTTTACAAATTGAGCGACGAGCGTATTCTACGAACAACTTTGTGTAAGTTTATAAAAAAATATTCTTTTTTTTAATTTGATTTTTTTGATCATTTAGAAATTTCAAAATTTGATTTTTTTTAAAAGAAAAACGTATTTTTTTATTATTTTGAGAATTTGAAATTTTTTGAAAATATTCTATTTTTTTGAAAATTTCAAAATATTCTCAAATTGTTGTATGAAATTGTTCTTTTTTAAATTTTGATATTTTTTGAGATTTTTCAATATTTAGATGATGAAAATTTTCAATTTTTTTTTGAGAATTTTTAAAATTACGAAATTTTCCGTAAAAGCATTTTTTGTACACTGTCTACTCATCTTTGCACTCACGCAAAATGCTTTTTGAATTATTCACATCGGACGCTTCGTTCTCTCAAAAGCTGAATTACCATTTTTGCCTCTTTTTGCCCCGTATCTTCGAAACAGCTATTTCTGCCTATGCTTAAAATCGAATGTTTTTTAAATTATTCAAATCGGTTGATCGGTATTCCCGAAATCGTCGACGAAAATTTGTACCCGCACACACACACACGCTCACACACACACACACACACACACATACACATACATCAATTGCTTGTAAGGTATGCCAGAATATTCAGAAACCTCTGAAACGTAAAGATGTATAAACATTTTTATTTTCGATTTTTTGCGATTACTATAACTTACCATACGGGAAGTTAAAAAAAGAGATAATATTCGCTGTTGTTCATATTTATGGGGCGCACGTTATTAACTTCCTGAAGGAGAAGTTTATGTTTTCATCAAAAAATTCGATTCGCTAATTATATACTTTCCCGACGTTTCAAGCCATTCTGAATCGAATGAGACCAATTTTGGAAAAAAGTATGTGTATGATTTTTTGCCGTAAATCAATGTTTTTTTCAAAAACGGCTGGACCGATTTCAAAAATTTAAATGCCAGTCGATGTATCTCGATGGAAGTATTACTGTAAATACAAAGACTGTGATTCGAATACGGTTTAGCTTATGTGCGTTTAATCAATGCATGATTTTTATACACACATCTCAACCAAGTATTTATTATCATAATAGGATCGACGAGTGCAGACACTTTTCTAATTTATTTTATTTGACACATTGGAACATGTAATTATAAAGAAATGAATTTAATATATATCATCTTGTCATCCGTATATAACAGTTCACGCATCAGGAATATAATCGATATTTTTGGATATTCATAATTTGACTTCTTGCTTAGAAAAAAGTTAGAAACATTTCACTATTCATTATCACCACTTATTTAACTTTTATAGCATAACAGTAATTTGTAAATTATTTTTTCACATATGATATTGCTCAAGACTTAAGTTGGTATTGGTATTTTGCCTTGAGGCAAGTTACAAGAACTTCCCGATATGTATAAATAATCGACTTAGTCAATAAAAAATAAATTAATTTATGAGTGATTAAAAGTATTCCGAGTGAATTTATTACACATATTTGAAAGCGATTGATTTTGATTTTCAAAAACCAATGATTTTTATAAATGAACCAGTTTCCGTAGGACTTTAATGGTTTAGTATGTTCATTAAGACCAAGTACTCTATCGTTATACGAAGTAAATCGTCTAATTTTAATTTGAACAAACGTCAAAAAAACTACTCATTTTTTCCAACTTTGATGAATTTTAAAAATTAAACTACTTGTCGTACATAGTGAAAAATAATAACAACATAGTAAAAAATTAAAGTCCTACAAGAAACTGGCTCAATTATTAAAATTATTGATTTTTGACAATTTGCTTTTAAAAAATACTGCGACTGGGTTGACGTGTTCGATTTTCAATAATGTGTAATAAATCCACTTCGAATACTTCTAACCACTCATAAATTAATTTATCTATCATGGATTAAGTCGATTATTTACATATATCGGGAAGTTCATGTAACTTGCCTCAAGGCAAAATACGAATACCAACTAGTTTAAAATCGATTCGGTGGCATGAGCTTAGATGTGGATGAAATCGATCGCTGCACAAAACTGAGAAAAGATAATCCACATCAATTGACATGGATTGGCTTTAAAAAATTTTAAATGGGTTCAGGCGTTTTTGAGTAAACGTCAATGAAAGTTCTAATTTTGACAAACGCCCAAAAACGATACTAATTTTTCCAAACTTTGACAATTTTTTTAAATTAAATGACTTATCGTAGGACCGTAATATTTTAGTATGATCTATAAAACTAAGCAAACTACCGTCAAAAAAAAATTTATAAAAATCGTCGAAAAAAATATTTGTAACACTTTATTACAAGAAAATGGCCCGGCCGATCTTCACCATAAACTAATCAGGTCGATTCCCAACCAATATCTTTCAAACAGTTTTTGAATTTTCAAGATCGATTCAGAATTGCGGGCTACAACGTAGACGAAAATATTTTCACTTTTCTGCGATTTACAAAGAAACGGCTCGGCCGATCGTCGCACAAAACTTAGAAACCCTAGTCCTCGACTGGCATCGAGATACATCGACTGGCTTTTAAATTTTTGAAATCGGTCCAGCCGTTTTTGAGAAAACGTTGATTTACGGCAAAAAATCTGTTCACACGCACACACACACATACACGAAATTAGCGAATCGGATTTTTTTATGAAAACATAGGGGCAAGTCCCCTAGTGGCGGACACCTAAGGTTATTTATAAATAAATCAAAAAATATTTTACGAAATGATTATTAAATTATGATTTATGTTAGATAACAAAGTTAGAAATCAAACTAAATTAACAAAAGCGCAATCTTTGTTAAAAAATAATTAATCCTATCAATCAAATTTTGGTATCAAAAAATTTGATTTTAAACAGTGGCACCTAGTACCGGACATTTTAAAATAACCTGCATTGATCGCATATGTAGTCATCTCCACACTTTGGAATGTTTGCACATGTGCCTTTGAATATTCTGAGACATTGCAAAAAAATCACTATTTATTCACCCTTTTGGCTGGGCCACACCGATGCTCTCAGCTGGAGCATTCATCATAAAATGATGATTCATAATTTTCATTCTTTGACTATGAAATACGAAGATTGGTGTATGCAGTGACCGTTAGCTATCATACAGAACAAAATGAAATAATTGGAATAAATTACGTAAATTCACACAAGAAATATCAATATGTTTACTGCACTAAGAGACGACTTAGTGTCCGGTGCTAAAGGACAGACATTTTCGTTTATTTGGTGGCACCTACTAAAATTGGTTAAAACATCTAATAATATTCTACCATTTTACGGACAACAATCAAGTACAACTTTTATCTTTGCTTTACTCAAATGTAAATGCATAAATATGCTAGAATTACTTCCATTAATATTTAGGTGATGCCGTGATTTTGCGCCAAAAACAGGAAAAGGTTGCTCTCGCCGTGGCCGTGTGCGTCACAGGCTTGTCGCGAGATTCTGCACCTGTGTGCCCCCTGTGCCCCCTGTGCCCCTTTCACTTGTATTTTGAAATGAAAAGATTTATACTCGCTTAAATAATACGTGTTAAATAGAGTGCCCGGTGTTTAGTGCCGTCCGGCGTTATGGGACTTAATAATCCATTTGAAATCATGTTTCAGCAATTTGCTTTAAGGCACGATGCCATACACCACTAGTTTGAAATTTTATTTTATAGAACTTTACCACATACTGATCTTTGGTAAACTGCATAAAACTTGAGAAATATAAATTTTAACAAAACAAAAATTTAAATATTTTATTAACAATTTAGTTAAGATTTTATAGAGTAGGTAATTTTTATGTAACGTATTGCTACCTACGATATCATTTCGTAAGCACGTTGTATTCTTGAAAATCATATTGATAAATATATTCATTTTACCTAAAAATATTTTGATATCGAGTTTATTTAGAAGAACAAAACAAACTAAATTCTAATGTCGAGTCAATATCATAACATGTAGGTTTATTTTTCACGAAGAATTTATAAAAAAATATGAACGTTTCATGTAAGGTTAACTGTTTTGCATTCAACGATGTACCCAAGGTAGTATAGGAAAATCACGAGAGCTATATCTACTTGTACTTACTGCAAAATACATTTGTTTTTTTTTTAATACGTATATGATTTTACTCAAACATTACAATAAAAACGTACAAGAGTTTCTTATGCTTATAGACAGATAGTTCAATTCTTGGAAAGCGTTGATAGTTGAATACTTGAAAATTGCATTTTGCCTTAATGCGAGTTGCAAAAACTTCCCGATAGGTGTAATAATTGACTTAATCAACCGAAATTGTGATTTAAATATTTAGATAACATTTTCTACTGTTTATGTCGAAATTCAAGTTTTTGCTCTTAATTAAATCTAAACATTGCGATTTCCAAGTGAATTTTCTCAAATACATTTATAATATCTATCATTATATTAAATATAGTGCAGAGACACGTGTGCTTGTATGTCCTAAAATTGTAGCTTATTGTTCCAAAATTGATTTATATAATTCAACCAATTTTCGTAGAACTGTTTACTGCATAAACTAAAACCTTATAATATATGCTATAAGAAGATACTTCACGTTTGCGAAAATCATGTACGTAGTTCTAGATATTATTCAAAGATTTAAATGAATGGCAACTTTTTTTATAAAACTAGAGAAATTTTGTTTTCATTTATTTACTTTTTTGCTAATTCCGGAGCCATTTCTAATTGACTTGAAAATTGAAATTAAATTAGTACTTATCGTAGGAGTACGATAAGTAGGTAATACGAACAAGATATCTATCGTCAAAAAAAGTTTCTTAAAATCGGCATTTTTTCAACAATTAATTACAAGAAAACGGTTTGGTCGATCTTTACCTGAAACTAATCAGTATCATTCCCAACCATATCTTTCGAACAGTTTTTGATTTTTTAAAATCGATTCTGATTTGTGAGCTAAAAGTTCAACATATTTTTGTAAATTACAAAGAAACGGTTCGGCCGATCGTCGCACAAAACTGACAAACGATTCGATCGAGATACATCGAATGTCTTTTAAATTTTTGAAATCGGTCCAGCCGTTTTTAACCTTCCATCGGGCGCAGTCCAAATATGTACAGAATCGGGAGCAGTCTATGTGTGTGTGCGGATACAAATTTTTGTCGACGATTTCGGGAACATGGATCAACCCATTTGAATGATTCAAAAAACATTCGATTTGTATTGATAAGGAGACGTGCTGATTCATTTTTGGCAAAGGTCTAGCCGTTCCAAAATTACGGGGCAATAAATGGTTTTTGACAGAACGGAGCATCCAATTTAAATAATTCAAAAAACATTTTATTTGTTTTGACTAAACGAAGATCTACTTAATTTTTCGAAAGGCAGGTCCAGCGGTTAAGACGTTTTAAGAAAAATGAGTAAAAAAACCATTTGGCGGTCAAAAATGATCATTAAACAGCTGCACATCAAATTATCACATATTTTATAGTGAGATAAATTTTTTTGGTTTCCGTACTAAGATATTTCATTTTAAAGTTGACTTATATGGATAAAAGAAATGCCCTCGACATTTTCGACAGTATGGAATAACCGATTTGAATGATTGAAAAACATGCGGATATTTTATTCTCGATCGCGAGGCATTCAAAAAACATTTTGCTTGAGTAGACGGTGTGTAAAAAATGCTTTTACAGAAAATTGCCAGGCACACGATACATTTTATGTGCTTATATGAATTAGAAAGTTGATTAATATTTAAGTAATGTCACATATTATATTTTAGAAATCTTACATCGTTTTATTTATAAATATTATGTCACATTTTTTAATTTTTTATCTTTAAGTAATAATTATAGATTAAAATAGATTAAAAAAAAATTGTGTTTACAACTGTGCAATATTGAAATTAACATTGAAATTGATCAATTTATTTATAGGTTATTTTATTTAGTTAGTAACTGTTGCTTTGTTTGAGAATAAAGAAAGATTACAAAACAATGTGTTTGTTCATAATGAAAAATTATGTTCCGATTGCTAAGGATCGATCAGGTTATAGTTTGGCATGGAGTGTTTGCCATACCAAACTATTTCTGACGTATTTGGCCCAGGACTTGGATGTTAAATTTGTGGTGATTCCTACATTTTAGGTACAAGACCCAGTGAGCTTCTTTATTTGGTCGAGTACTGTCGGTACGTCAGCCTGTTCATGAATGTATTTTTAAGAGTAATAGTGTCGTCAGTGGATCTCTTTATTTGTTGAGAACTAGTTGTGAAGCTTTATTTTGTATAGTCTATAGTCTTTGTGGGTTAATGTCGAGTAAAGTGTTTGCTTGTTGTTCATGCTCAACGGACTGTTATGGTTCAATAGAGTTCTCAGCACAATATTTACCATCCCAAACGTCTGTCCAATTTTGATGTTAGCATGTTTCTTGAAGCTCTGCCTACGGTCCAAGGTCACTCCACGGTATTTGAGATTCTGGGACCATTCAACTTCGTGGTATATTATTTTGATTTTGTCTAAGTCAGTCAATATAGTAGACTTACAGCTCTTTGTAAACAAAATAGCTTCAGTCTTCTGGGGGTTTATTTTGATTTGCCTAATCTGTCAATGTATCTATGAGTCTCTGTATTTTTGTGATCTGTCATCTAGATGATGTAGAAATGGCAGTGTCGTCAGCGAATGCCAGTAGTATTGTGTTGGCATCAATGAGAATGTCATGGATGTAGACGCTAAACAGTGACGGTCCTATGATTGAACCTTGCGGTACACCCGCCGTCACCTGTTTAACTGTCGAATGTGTGTTGTCTATTTGCACGGTGAAATTGTGTTTTGTGGAAAATTGAGGATTATGAGTTTGTTTATCAGTTCCACCATTCTGATTGTGTCAAACGCCTTCTCAAAGTCGAGCAACACCAATCTATGGTTTTGTCTGTTGAAGCTAAGTACGGAATTTCGAATTAGTTGTGTCAGTGTGTGTAGTGCAGAGTTTAGTTTTTTAAATCCATATTGGGTGTCTGGTATGATTTTGTTGCGTCTTATGTGTCTACATAGTCGTTCAAACAGTATTTTTAACAGTTAAAACTTTTTAGTCACTTTGCTCATTGTAAATCTGATTTCTCTATTCGCTTCGTAAAATTTTCATTATATTAATGAATAGTTGATAAACATTTTTGCACAAAATATCAACACAATAATCATTTTCTTTGCATAAACATTTGGATCAAGTGATTAGACCAAATGTAATATGTCAGAAAATCTCTCAGAAAGAACACAAATGCTATATAATAATAGCTCACTCTATTTACTTTGATATTAACGGCGTACAATCGTATAAAGTATATAAAGAAGTAAGTGCTATTTTTTGCGGGTGCTTTGCAGGCTCAAATAAATTGCTTACGTGAGTAATTCTGGGTGATTATTCTGTTTTCTGATAAATGGTTGTAGTACGAATTTAAACTAATGATAATAGTACAAGCGAAAAAAAAATTAATTAAAGAATGTTAACAGGAAACTGTATGCAATCAATAATACAAAAAAACGATTATTTCAAAAAGCTATCTTAGAAGGTAGGTAAGTGTTAGGCTTATTACAACAGGGGTAACGACTAGAAGGTCTTTTTTCATAATTTACAAAGAATGTGTGATAATTTATTAACTTTCCGTAGGGTATTTATAGTAATGGGCCAAAAATCGAAAAAGAAAATTTTTGTATTTCTCGAAGTTTTGAAGGTTTCTGAACATTTTGGCATACCTCAGAAAAAATAGATGTGTGTGTGTGCGTGTGTGTTTTGTGTGTTCTCATTTTTTCGTTCACGTTTTCGGGCGTACGAATCAACCGATTTCAATGGTTCAAAAAACATTATATTCCTATTGATAGGGAGATATGCTGATTAGTTTTTGACAAAAGCAGGTTCAGCCGTTACGGAGATAGAGAGAAAAGAGTGCAGAAAATAGAAATCGAGAGAACGGAGTTGCCGATTTGAATGATCTAAAAAACATTTAATTAGTAATGATCGGGAGAAATTGCTATTAGTTTTTTGCAAAGGCAGGACCAGCAATTTCGAAGATACAGAGCTAAATATACAAAAAATGGCAGTTTTTAAGAGAAATAAGCATCCGAATTGAATGATTCGAAAAAATCTGCCTGTGTTGACAAAACAATTGCTGTTGGAAAAAAAAAATCATTCAATTTTTTTTTTGTATATCAAAAATAACTCAGATTTCAATTTTAATTTTGGCTAAAGTTTTAAAGCTCACTTATATATTTTAAATAAATATTTTTGATTTTGTGATTCAGTTCAGTTTAAATATTATACAATGCTACAGTATTTATAATAATATATTTGAAAACATTTAATATTCCTCGAACATTTTGTTATGGTACGGGAAGTTCCAGCAATTGGCCTTAAGACACGATGTCATACACCACTAGTTTTATGTTATTATTAGGACAGTTAAGGTCAATACTATGACCCCATTTTGGTTTGACTTCATGGTCTGGGACACCCTGCATATCATCATTCTATTTATGATGATGTCAGCAGGAAGAACATTAAACAACTTTTTTTATAAAAAACTTAATTGGATATAAATTTGATTTGAACGGATATACTTAAATTTTTTCTGTCCTTTTTGAATACTTCCCACCATTAAGATCGAGTTGACGTAATTGGGTGTTTAATGTTTCAAAACAAGTAAATCAAAATTTTTACTCGTGGTGCACACATTTATTAGTGTCAACCATTATGCACATTTATATAATGATAAATTATAAATTATATACTTATAATAGCTTTAAAAATATGTCTAACATTTAAAAACAATAATGTTATTAAAGTCATACTTTATATATGACATGATCGTTTTTCATTGTAATTAGCATTTTAAAATAAACCTACATTAGAGAAATGAAGTACTTGCTGATTAATAAATTCTTTAATATTTGTTCACACAGTGGATTATGTTAAACAATGCCTAAACAAATATTGTTTTTGTAACTTCACTAATCTTTTGTAATTCACATTAATTGTGTTTGAAGAACTTCATGTAATTAAAATTAACATACATTTATTGACAGCTTGTATTTTTTTTTTACTTTTTCGCTGGCGATATAATCTCATTCTTTGAACAGCTGTAATATTTATCTTGCCTAAAAATATTTTCCATTTTAATAACTTCAAAGATTTATAGAAATTACGAATAATATAGAAATAATTTCTAATCAATAAACTTACGTTTAGTTCACGGAACAAATGTTTAATTTGTTTTATTATTTTCAAGGAACAGAGTAAAAGAAGAGTATTTTTCTGATCCAGGCATTTTTCATTAAATCATGATTTGTACTACGATATAACCTTAAAATGTTTATTTATCTATGCCGGTTTCCTTGTTGATATCGGTACGCATACAACGTTGACGCCGGTACGCATACAACGTTGAGGCCGGCACGCATACAACGACAGATCTCTATTCACATACGCGACGACTAATCACAATCGACCCGTATAGAAATGATATCATCGAAATCGAATGGCAAATCTTTGGCACTCGACTCTTATCTTATCGTAACGCACTTCTGTTGCATTTGTACGGACACCCATAAAGAAGTTTTACTTCAAAAATCAATTAAGTTTATGTTAATCTATAAATTTATATTTTATTTAAATACGCAAAATTTAATATGTTTTTCAATGCTGCAGTATTATTTTCCAAAACATTACAAATTAATTTATCTTGTCAGTTTATCACAGCACGTAAAACGTAACCCATGTAATTTAAACCACCTAATCTGAGAAATTAATTGCATTTTAAATATGATATTAAACAAACGTTAGTTACTTTAACTATGTACCTAATGAATTTGTTATATCAAAACTGTGTTTTACCGCCACTGATAATAAGAGTATGAATTAAAATAAAACTCACACACGCACAGGCACATTATAATTTATATTATGAGAATAATTTTCCATCACGCGCCGCGCTACTTGTTTTACCATTTAATTGATCGCAAAATCTTGTCACTTCTTTCGTTCGAACAATATGCGGCCGATATAATTTATTAGTCTGATAATAATACGTAAATCATTCAGAACTGCGTGCCTATGTATGTATTCATCATTAAAGTTATTGTTGATTAAATATTATGATGTAAGGTCCAATTGACATTGTCGATCGAATTATTGCTTTGCTGTTGAAACAATCTTTTGCTTTAAATTGACTATGATGCATCATTTGGATTCTGAATATAATCACTCATCAGACCTGAAATGTTATGATGAATTTCTAATAATTAACCACCCGAAAGAGAAGTTTATGTTTTCCTCAAAAAATTCGATTCGCTAATTTTATGTTTTCTACACGTTTTAAGCCATTCTGAATCGAATGAGACCAAATTTGGAAAATATATCGTTGTATAATATCGTTTGTCAGTTTTGCGCTACGATCAGCCAAGCTGTTTCTTTGTAAATTGCAAAAAAGTAAAAAAAAAATTCGTCCCCGTTTTAGCCCGCAATTTTGAATCGATTATAAAAATTCAAAAACCGTGCGACAGATATTGGGATGGGAATCGTGCTGATTAGTTTTTGGTAGAGATCGGCCGGGCCATTTTCTTGTTATAAAGTGTTAAAAAAAATTCGACGATTTTTATCATTATTATTTTGACGGTAATTACCATAGTCTTCTAGATCATACTAAAATATTACGGCCCTACGACAACTCGTTTGACTTTAAAAATTCGTCAAAGTTTGCAAAAATTGGTATCGTTTTTTTGGCATTTGTCAAAATCAGACCTTTCATCGACGTTTTCTTAAAAACGCCTGAACCGATTTCAGAAATTTAAAAGCTATTTGATGTTTCTCGATGAGGATTATCGTTTGTCAGTTTTGTGCGACGATTTGCCAAGCCGTTTCTTTGTCATTTGGAATCTTTTTGTTTCTAGTTTTTTTGACGTTTGTTAAAATTAAAATTAGACGATTTACTTGGCTAAACGATAGAGTACTTGGTCTTAATGACATACTAAACCAATAAAGTCCTACGGAAACTGGTTCAATTATAAAACTTATTGATCTTTGAAAATTTTCTTTTAGAAAATACTCCGAGTTAACGTGTTCGTTAGTTTTCAATTATGTGTAATAAAACCACTCGGAATACTTTTAATTACTCATAAAAGAAATTGATTGTTTTTTGATTGAGTCGATTATTTACACATATCGGAAAGTTCATGTAAGTTACCTCAAGGCAAAATACCAATACCCACTAGTTAACTTCCCGTTGGGCAAGTTATAGAAATCGCAAAAAATCTAAAATGAAAATTTTTATATATCTTTACGTTTCAAAGGTTTCTGAACATTTGGCATACCTTAGAAAAAATGGATGTATGTGTGTGTGCGTGTGCGTGTGCATGTGTGTGTGTGGATACAAATTATCGTCGACGATTTCGGTCAACCGATTTAAATAATTAAAAAAACATTCGATTCATATTGATAAGGGGACGTGCTGATTAGTTTTTGAGAATGAAAAATGAAAAAAGTAAAACAAAATTCCATTTGGCGGTAGACATATGCACATCAAATTATCAGTTATTTTATAGAGATTTTAACAATAAGTATAAATTTTGTTTGCATTCCTATGGGTTCCGTAATAATGTTTATTCGTTAGACGGCGACGCGGCGCTTACGCGCTTTGACATTTTGTCTCTACGCAGTTAAAGCAGTACGATTGCTTTGAAAGAAAGTTCAGTATTTCTAAAATATGTCAAAATAAAGAAAACATTTTTTTTCAAAAAAGTAACTTTTTGTCAAATTCCTAGTTTCTCAAAAATCTAATTTTTTCGAAGTAAATTTTTTCAAAAATGTTAATTGTTTTTAAAATAATAATAATATTTGGTACGGGAAGATCCAGCAATTTGCCTTAAGGCTAGATGCCATGCGCCCCACTATTTTTGTATTTTTCTATCAATGCAATGATAGTGATTTTGTTCAATAGAGTTCATATCGTCTCTGCTCAAGTGTTTGCAACGCCTCTAAACGCTTTTGGCAATAAAACTTATTTGGGATTTGTATCAATTAATTCATATGTTCTAGTAAGTGAAAATTAAACAAGTAACTACTTCATCTATTTCTCTGGCCGAATCGTTTTTCAGCTCTCATCAGTTAACATGTGATTACAATTTAATTGTGAAAAAAAATCCGCGGAAGAACAGGTGTTTTTAATTGAAAATATAGATGATATGTTTCCATGTGAAAATAGCTCTTTTCTGACATTGCTGAATTATGTTAAAAATCATCACTACTAAAGAAAATCTAATAATAAAATAGATCAAACATCAGGTTGCTTTCTAGGCGTATTGCATAAACTTCCCGAAATGTGTAATAATTGACTTAATCTACCAAGATTGAGATTTAAATATTTGTATAAAATTTTCAACTGTTTATTTCGAAAATAAAGTTTTTGTTTTCAATCTAAACATACAATTTCAATTTGATATCTCTCAAAACACATCTAAATTATCTGTGATTATATCAATTATAGTGCACAGACACGAGCTTGTATGTCCTAAAATTGTAGCTTATTATTCAAAATTCATATAGGGGAGCTAGGTAACGCATGTTACTAGTTACCCTTATTAGAAATAGCCCCTAGCTCCCCTATATATAATTTTGCTAGTATCTTTCTTGAAACGCGCGCACTTATGGAATTTGTCAAAAAATCCGAATTTCAAAACCTTATCATTTTGATTCAACTTGATCACATAATCATGAGAATTATCTAGAAATAAATAATTTATACATTTTGAAACAGTTTGGATATTTGCAATGAATAGCTGCTTTCAACGTATTATACAATATTTATTATCTAGCAAATTTATTAAAGTAGTTAGTAGATTAACCATTGTATTACTATTGCATATAGTTTTTTGATTAATTTTTTTTTATTCTTTAAAATTTATCGCAATAGCTCTGTACTTGTGCTTTATCAATTATTCGGCTGCAACAGAATTGTTAGTTAACTAAGGTGTCGCCAATGCTATTGACGGCAGACGCTTTGATTTATTTCCTGTATATATTTATATAAATATATAATATATATATATATATATATATATATATATATTTATATATATATATATATATATATATTATCTGAGTTTAAAAGTCCGACATTTCATCCGTATGTGAGTTTTTAGAAATTTATTTAAAATCCATACGTTTCGGCTAGCATCTTAGCCTTCATTCAGGGGCAATCCATATAACTATAACTAGTTGAAAGTGGCATTTAGCCTTAAGGCAAGTTGCACGAACTTCTCGAAATGTGTAAAAATACCTTGCCCGCCGATAAGCAGCAGTCCTCGCAGAACGTATATTTTTACGCTGCCCGCCTATAGTGTGAGTTGACCGAAATTGTTATTTGGATATTTAGATAAAATTTTCAACTATTTATTTCTAAAATACAGTTATCTTTAAATCCACACATTGTGATTTCCAATAAAAAAAAATTGTTTCTTTCTTTTTCTCAAACAGATTTAAATTATCTGTAATTATATTAATTATACTGCACAGGCAAATACTTATAAGTCCTAAAATTGTAGTTTAATATTACAAATTTTAATAAATTGACAATGTTTGACTCATCACATCACAGAAGCAACTTTTGACACAAATTTTGACTATAATATTTTTTCAAACTTGGATGAATTTTTAATATAAAACTATTTGTCGTAGGGCCGTAAATTTTCAGTATGTTTTATGAGACCACGATATATATTACCAAAAAAAGGTTCATAAAAATTGGAAAAAATTATTTTTCAACAGTTAAATTCAAGAAAACATAAAATTAATCAGCATCATTCCCAACCAATATCTCTCGAACAGTTTTTGAATTTTTAAATTTTTTTCACTTTGCTACTATTTACGAAGAAACGGTTCAGCCGATCGTCGCACAAAACTGAGAAAAGATAATCAACATCAAAATATATCGATTGGCTTTTAAATTTTTGAAATCGGTTCAGACGTTTTTATGCAAACGTCAATGAAAGTTCGACTTTTGACAATTAAACGCCAAAAAAACGATAATAATTTTTGCAAACTTTGACGAATTTTTAAAATTAAAAGGCTTGTCTTAGGTCCGTAATATTTTAGTATGATCTATAAGACTATGGTATCTACCGTCAACAAAAAATCATGAAAATAGTCGAAAAAAAATTGTTTAATACTTTATTACAAGGAAACGGCCCGGCCGATCTTTACCAAAAAGTAATCAGTATCTTTCCCAACTAATATCTTACGAACGGTTTTTGAATTTTCAAAATGGATTCAGAATTACGGGCCAAAACGTGGGTGACAAATTTTTCACTTTATTACAAAGCTATTTACAAAAAAACGGCTTGTCTGATCGTCGCACAAAATTGATAAAAGCTAGTCCTCATCGAGATACATCGAATGGCATTTAAATTTTTGAAATCAGTCCAGCCGTTTTTGAGCAAACGTCGATTTAGTGTAAAAATCTGTTCACATACACACATACATACCTTTTCCAAATTCGGTCTCATTTGATTCAGAATGCCTTGAAACGTCGAGAAAACGTAAAATTATTATTATTGTTACAAATAGTTGATTTTGGCATAGGAAGATTTAGCTGTTTCGAAGATACGGGGCAAAAAAAGCCAAAAATAATAATTCAGTTTTTGAGAGAACGAAGATTTTCTCATTATCCTCATTAAGAATAAATTTCTTGCATTAATTTTGCTTATTCTTTGATTTGATATATTGAATCATATTTATAACGGGAATATTCAATAGTTCTCATAGAAATCGCGCTGCTTTATTTGCGTAAAGACGAATTAGCAAAGCGCATAAGCGCCGCGTCGTAGTCTAATGGATAAACAATGTTACGGAACCAATAGAAATGTAATCATAATTGTTTTTGAAATATCCGATAATTTGATTAGCATATTTCCAAAGTTTATTATTGACCGCCAAATGGCTTTTTTTTACTTTTATTATAGTCGATCTCGAAAATCGCTAGACTTGCTCCCCAAAATTTAATCAGTTCTTCATTTTATCAATACAAAGTATAATTTTTTTGAAATATTAAAAACTGAATTACCGTTTTTGGCACTTTTTGCCCCGTATCTTCGAAACGCCTGGACCTGTCTCATTTAAAAACTAATAGGCATATCTCCTTATCAATAGGAGTCGAATGTTTTTTGAATCATGCTAATCGGTTGAACCGAACCGAAATCAGTCATACATCATACATCTATTTTTTCTTGGGCATGCCAAAATGTTTAAAAACCTCTAAAATATAAAGATATATAAAAAAATATTTATGATTTTTTTTTTTTGCTATTACTATAACTAACCCTAGGGAAGCTAAAAAGTTAAACATTTTTAGAAAAATTCAAAGTATAAAAAAAATCGAAACAAAAAAATTCAAATTTTTCAAAAACTCTTAATTTTTCAAAAATTTTAAAATTTCCAAAAATCTCATTTTTTCAAACTGGTTTTTTAAAAGTTTTCATTTTCGGTACGGAAAGTTCCAGCAATTTGCCTTAAGGCACGATGTCATGCCCCACTAGTTTTTAGTAATATACATAAGCAAAAGTTCATGTATATTAGAACAATTGGGTACAAAGTCAACATCGATAGTAAAAATACCTTAACTTGAGGTCCTCAATTACCTATAAGTAGAAAAGTTCCAATCGGAAAATTGAAATGTGTGCTAAGAATCTTTTTTGTGAACCTTGACATACTTACATATAGTATTACATTTACATCTCAACATTCTTGACATCCACAAATCTATGATAATGCTGTAAAATTTTCCACTAAGTTTTTAATTTACAGGATTTGCTATGCATGCTACTGCATATTGCACAATTGATTGCTGAAACCACGATTGTTTAGTCAAAAACTGATGAAAAAATGAAATTGTGAGTGTAGAAGATATATTAATATTTCTATTCTCTGTTAATCCTATATATGCTCCTCAGATTTGGTCGTACCTTATTTTCTACATGAACAATTATACGTAATTCTTTCATTCATACTCCCACCTTATTAAGCACTCACAATGAGTAATTAACTTTCTGTAGGTTAGTTATAGTAATGGGCCGAAAATCGAAAATGAAAATTTTAACATTTCTCGACGTTTTGAAGGTTTCTGAACATTTTGGTATATCTCAGAGAAAATGGATGTGTGTGTATGTGTGTGTGTATGTATGTATGTCTGGATACAATTTTTATTACTTTTGGTAAAAATAGTTAAAAAAACATTCGATTCATATTGATAAGGAGGTGTGCTGATTAGTTTTTGGCAAAGGCAGATCCAGCCGTTTCGGAAATACGGAGCAGAGAGTGCAGAAAATAGAAATCGAGTTTTTGAGAGTAGAGAGCATCCGATTTTACTGATCTAAAAAACATTCAATTTGTAACGATGGGGAGAAGTGGTGATTAGATTTTGGCAAAGGCAAGTCCAGTCGTTTTGGAGATACCGAGTTAAATGTGCAAAAAATTGCAGTTTTTTAGAGAAACTAAGCATCCGATTTGAATGATTCAAAAAATTTGCTTGTTTTGACAAAATTATTACTTTTGCAAAAAAAAATATTCAAAATTTTTTTTTAAAAAAGCATTTTTTTGTATGTCGAAAATAATTCGGATGTTAGTTTTATTTCTGGCTGAAGTTCTAAAGTTTACTTATATACTTTAAATAATTAATTTTAACTTTGTAATTTAGTTTATAGAACTCTTATAAATATTAGACAATGTTACAGTATTGATAATAAATCTATATGAAAACATTTAATATTTCTCGAACATTTCGTTACGGTACGGGAAGTTCCAGCAATTTGCCTTTAGGCACGATGCCATTCACAACTAGTATGAGTTTATTTAATATGTGAATAAACAAAACGGAGTTAGTATGAAGAATTTTATCTCATATTTCGAGAATTATATAAACTAAATTGCAAAGTTTTAATTACTTATGTCAAGTATATAAGTGAGCTCCAAAATTTTAGCTAAAATTATAATAAAAATCCAAACTTTTTTCTATATTCAGAAAAAAAAATTCTTTAAAAAAAATGGCTTCCCTAAAAATAATCGTTTCGTCAATATCTCCGTCAGTATCAGTCTTCTCGAAAAACTAATCACCACTTCTCCCCATCATTACGAATTGAATATTTTTCGAATCATTCAAATCTGATGCTAAGTACTCTCAAAAACTCGATTTTTGGTCGATTACTATCATTTACAATTAATGGTATATCTAATCGTGCTAGTATTTTTTTATAGCAGATGCATAATATTTCACAAATAATTTATTAAGTTTTTAAAAAATATGTTTCGACGTTTATAATGAAATTTAACGTGGCGATAAAGTACAAGCACATATAAATGGCAAATATGAAAACTTGATTTTCGAGATAAACAGTTTAAAATTGTAGGTATCTAAATAATCTCAATTTAGGTTGATTAGGTAAATTATTACTCTTTTCGGAAAGTTTTTGCAACTTGCCTTATGGCAAAATGTCACTTTCAACCTTATTTTGAGCAACATTTGGCCTTCTTGAAATTTTTTTATTAAAATGATATTATTAAAAATAATCTAAAATCTTGTCTTATTGCCACAATATATCCGGTTTCTCGATCGTTACAAAAGTTGAAAGCGATCGGTTCTTAACAATGTTGAAGCAAGATCTCAATATTTTTCCTTATATTTTAGGAAAATATGTATTATTTTGATATTTTGTATTTGCATGTCAATTAAATGCTTATTTCAGTCAGTTTGGTTTCGTTCAATGAAGTATTCATGCTTGCACATATTTACTTTTCGGTGGGTGGCACGGAATAGAGAAATATTTATATAATATTATGGTAGAATCAATCATGTACGTTTGCACGTATTGAAAAAATAAGATTTATACATTGAAATCATTTAATTTGTACTGCAACAATTTCAATGAAGAACTAGGGGTGTGTATGGCATTGTGCCTTAAGGCAAATTGCTGGAACTTTCCGTACCGTAACGAAATGTTCGAGAAATATTAAATGTTTTCAAATAGATTATTATGAATAAATACTGTAACATTGTATATTATTTATAAGAATTATATAAACTGAATTGCAAAGTTAAAATTATTTATTTAAAGTATATTAGAACTTTAGTCAGAATTAAAAATAAAATCTGAAGTATTTTCGATAAACAAAAAAAATTTTTTTTGAAAAAAAAATGAAAAAAAAAAGTTAAAATTCTTTTTTCCAAAAACAATTATTTTGTTAAAATAAGCAGAATGTTCTTTGAATAATTCAAATCGGACGCTTAATTCTCTCAAAAATGGAAGATTTTTTGCACACTTAGCTCGGTAACTCCGAAACCACTGGACCTGCCTTTGCTTTCCAATACCACCAATTTTTTGTCCACATTTCAGCCCGCAATTCTAATTCTAAATACTTTAAACCAATATAAAACTTTGCAATTCAGTTTATATAATTCTCATAAATATTAGACAACTAGCCGACCCGACAGACTTCAAAAAAAATTGTAATGTGGCGGTGTTTTGTTCCTACTTTTTTCTATTCTTTGCAAAAAATTATCCTGAACAGAACCGTCACCCTGGTAAAAATTCGGTGTGAATTAAAAATAATTAAATAATTAAATTTGTGCCGTTGCAAAGGCGCGGTTGGTCGATATTTCGCAATATTATAATTGCCGATCCAATCTTTAATTGAAGATTGTGAGGTGACAATCTTAGCAAATCCAGCGAGTTTAAAAACTCCGGTGGATCGTCTTGGTTAGTTGTCGAATCAACTGATTCGCCTGTAATATGTTCTTGAATTTCGAAATTTAATTCATTTACATCAATGTTTTTGGCTGCCAATATAGCTTGTTAATCAATAGAAAGATATTTCTATGTTTATATAAATACAGTAGAATCCGCTTAGTATGACATTCAAGGGACGGCGAAAAATCGTCATACTAAGCGGTCGTCATACTAAGCGTACTGAAAAAAAAAACAATTTTTGGCGAATATGTTATTAATTTCAGTAATTTAATACAAAAATTAAGGTAAAAAATGACACATACTGACAAATTGACAAATTTAATTAAAAATATGACATAACAATGCATTTTTTAATGTAAGAAATCTGTAATTTTTGTTTGAATTTTAATTACTGGGTAAAAATAGTAAAAAATATAGAACTTTACTAATTCAGTAAATTATAGCAGATGTTATCGCTTCCAAATTTCGAACACCAAGAATGAGCCTACTAATTTTTTGCACGAGGTCGTCCTCCAAAACCAAACTGCCTTTAAAATTACGTCATAATAAGCGGTTGTCAATATATCCGGCGTTATACTAATCGGATTCTACTGTATATTAAAAATTAGATTATCAAAAACTACACAAAATGTCATGACATAGATCATTGTTTTTTCTACAAATTTCGTTGCCTACTCGATTAAAAAAGAAAAGGGCTGTTTTTAGGGTTTTCCCGGCAATTATTGGAATTTTTCTCGCCGTAAGAACCATCCTTGGACATCAACGAACATTTTAAAAAAAGAATTGGCCAAATTGGTCCAGGCGTTGTTGAGTTATGCGCTTACCAACACATTTTGCGTTCCATTTTTATATATAAGATAAGATGTTACAGTATTTATTTATAATAATCTATTTCTCGAACATTTCGTTACGGTACGGGAAGTTCCAGCAATTTGTCTCAAAGCACGTTGCCATACACACCACTAGTTCCAAATCCATTTGATTCAGAATAGCTTGAAACGTCGCAAAAACATAAAATTATCGAATCGAATTTTTTTAAGAAAACAAACTTCTTCGGGAAATTAATAAATGAATTGTAATTATTGTCGCAATAAAATATTTTATCACAGTTATATAATCTTGTTCTTAAATTAAAAGTGTAGTTTCCAAAATCTTTTATAGACATTAGCTAAAAATTATTTTTATTATATTTATGAGCGTTTCAGTGGAATATTACTTTTGATCATAATTTAAAATATTATTTTGTTTCCTTATATTTTTGTAACATTTTTTAAATAATAATTAGTTTTACGCATATCTAATTTCATTATCTCAAATAATTAGTTTTGTTAATTATAACTTCTTGCAACTTTTTATCAAGCAAAAGATTATTTAAAATTAGTTTTCATTTATATGAATTTCTTAACATATAAGTTATGCATGAAATTACTTTTTTCCATTAAAGTAATATTAATACCGAGTATAGATTGCTAGGTATATATTCGACTTGGCGAAAATAGAGTTGTTTATGTAAAAATTATTGTTTATTGTCTCTATGGAAGGATTCTTATATCTGATTTATTATATACTAGAGATGTGTAACTCACTCCGGAGTGAATCCGAGCGGAGTTGTGTCGGAGATTTTGTCATATCCGACTTTCCTGAACTGGTATTAAATCTGTTAACTCGTGCAAACATTTAATGTTTTTGGCGTTTTTGCTTTGGAAAGGAAGCGGTTGCTTTCTCGTCTCACAGGCAGTTTTATAACCTTTTAGGTATACGAGTCAAAATAATGCCATTGTGTATTTTCCAAAATACAAAAAAAAAATACTTAAAAAATACAGGACCATGAAATTGTGTTCAAGTGTGAATAGCTTAAATGTATAATTTATTGAATAGTAAGGGTTCATATAACTACGACAATCTTCGGCCATGAATGATGGCAATCAGGAATGTATATACCGAAAAATACACGAAATGAAATACATTTAATCTGGTTTTTCCATAGCCTGAAATAACAATACTCCAAAAATCGAAATTGAAAATTTTTACATTTCTTCACGTTTTGAAGGTTTCTGAACATTTTAGCATACCTCAGAAAAAATGGATGTGTGTGTGTGTATGTATGGTATATAATATTTATATTGATAATTTTATGTTTTTGCGACGTTTCAAGCTATTTTGAATCGAATGAATTTGGAACTAGTGGTATGTATGGAAACAAATTTTCGTTCACGTTTTCGGGCGCACAGATCAACCGATTTGAATGGTTCAAAAAACATTCGATTCCTATTGATAGGGAAATGTGCTGATTAGTTTTTGGCAAAGACATGTCCAGCCGTTTCGGAGATTTCATGCAAAGTGTGCCGAAAATAGAAATCGAAATTTTGAGAGAACGGAGCATTCGATTTGAATGATCTAAAAAACATTCTGTTCGTAATGATGGGGAGAGGTGATGATTAGTTTTTAGCAAAAGCAGGTCCAACCATTTCGAAGCAAATGGTTGAAATGTGCAAAAATGACAGATTTTGAGAAAACTAAGCGTCCGATTTGAATGACTCAAAGAACTTTGCGCTTGTTTTAACAAAATAATTGCCTTTTCAATTTTTTTTTCAATTTTCTTTGTATATCAAAAATAATTCAGAATTTTAATTTAATCAATAATTAAAATTAAACCAAAGTTCGAATATACTTTAAACAAATAATTTTAATTTTGCAATTCAGTTTATATAATTCTTATAATATTACAGTATTTATAATAATCAATTTGAAAACATTTAATATTCCTCGAACATTTCGTTACCTTACGGAAAGCTCCAGCAAATTGCCTCAAGGCACAATGCCATATAGCACTAGTTTTATTATATGTATTGTTAACTTTAAAATAGATTCAACAGTTTTTGTTATCTAACCTCTATAAAAGCTTCCACGTGGGGGGGGGGGGTAAAAAGAACCAACTGAACTTTTGACCTGGTAAATTGTAATCAATAAAAAATAGTAAATTAAGAAGTAAAATAAGTTAAAAATACTTTCTTACAAGAAATAAATTAAATAAATGGTTATTTCAACTCTGCTGATAAATATTTCTGACAAAATACCAGATCAAGGATATATACAGTGTTATCTCTGTAAAAAATATACTCATGAAATTTATATTTTGAACTTGTTGAATAATGTAGCCATTATTTCGTAAATCCCATTCAAATTAAAAATTAGACATTGGACTTGTTTGCCTCCTGGCCGTCGCATTTAGGCAAAAGGGCCAGCTGACAGATTTCAAAAAAGCAGCAGAAAAGCTAATTTCACTACATAGTCAGATAGTTATTTGTTTAATATGTGTTTTTGTTGTGATTTAATTGGTTTGGTTTTCACAATATAATCGCTCAGTCATATTGGACTTTGGTGTTTGAAATGTGATTTTTCTGTTTTTCAAAATTTTGTCACGTTTGTCATCTTGTATTGATTGGGAGATATGCTGATTAGTTTTTGACAAAGATAGATGTTTCAAAGATACTTGGCTAAAAGTGCCAAAAATGGTTATTCAGTTTTTTCAGTTCCCGTACCGTAACCAAATGATCGAGGAATATTAAATGTTTTCATATAGAAATTTATGAATATTGCAACATTGTCTAATATTTATAAGAATTATATAACTGTATTTCAAACTTGAAATTATTTGTTTAAGATATATTAGAAGTTCTAATTTAGAACAGAATTAAAACTAAAATCTGAATTAGTTTCGATATACAAAAAATGCTTGAAAAAAATTGTTTTTTGAAACAAAAATGAGAACCAAAATTTTTTTTCCAAAAGCAATTATTTTGTTGAAACAAGCAGAAAGGTCTTTGAGTCATTCAAATTGGAAGCTTAGTTCTCTCAAAAACTGCCATTTATTGCACATTTAGCTCTGTATCTATGAAATGGCTGGACCCGCTTTGCCAAAAACTAATCACCTCTTCTCCCAATCATTACAAACTGAATGTTTTTTAGATCATTTAAATCGGATACTCCGTTCCCTCAAAAACTCGATTTGTATTTTCTGCACTCTTTGCTCCGTATCTCCGTAACAGCTGGACCTGCCTTTGCCAAAAACTAATCAGCACATCTTCCTATCAATAGGAATCGAATGATTGATCCGTGCGCCCGAAAAAATGCGGACATACAAAACACACACACACACAACACCCTACGGGATGTTAAAAAAAAACTCTTTCACAAAAGTATTTTTTTTTCAAAAGTTTCAAAATTTTCAACAATATAGTTTTTTCAAAGTTTTAAAATAATTTTAATATAATATTAATGAATATTTTAATTTGCAGTACACGGAGTTCAAGCGATTTGCTTTAAAACGCAATGTCATGTCTTACTAGATAAGGAGACGTGCTGATTAGTTTTTCACAAAGGCAGGTCCAGCCGTTTCGAAGATACGGGGCAAAAAGTGCCAAAAATGGTAACTCAGTTTTTAAAAGAACGGAGCGTTCGATTTTAATAATTCAAAAAACATTTTACTTGTATTGATAAGATGAAGAATTGATCAAATTTTCTGGCGGTTTCGGAGATCTAGTGAAAAAAGTAAAAAAAAATGCCATTTGGCGGTCAAAAATGATCATTAGACATATGCACATCAAATTATCAGATATTTTATAGAGATTTTAACAATAAGTATAAATTTTCAATTGATGGTTCAAGAAATAGGTTTGAATACATAAATCTAAAAAAATTATTTTATTAAGATACAATGATGAATGCAATAGGCTTGCACCGGTTTGCATAGCTTTGGCCATTGCAGTTACAATAGCAACTGCTTTAAAATGATATTTTTAAAATTAAAACTAATTAATAATTACTTAAAAACTTTAGGACAGAAACGTCTACTAGACATGTATGTTTCTATAGACAGAATCTTTATAAAATTTAAAATCACTAAATAATTCAGTTTTTCAAAAAAAGCAAGGAGAGTGAATAAATATCTGGAATCATTTGTAAAAAGTTCAGAAAATTAGAGAGAATTAGATAGATAAATAATTAAAATGATAAATAAATATTCTTTTCATTTTATGTAAATTTATATTTTATGAAAAAAAAAATTTTCATGAGGGGGCCTCCAAACAAATTTTGATACGGGGCCCCGCCAAGACACGCTACGCCCCTGGTTCCGTATCAATGTTTAACCGTTAGACGGCGACGCAGCGCTTACGCGCTTTGAGATTCCGTCTCTATGCAGTTAAAGCAGTACGATTGCTTTGAAAAAAAGTTCAGAATTTTCAAAATATTTGAAAATAAAGAAAACATTTTTTTCATTAACATTTTTTTTCAAAAAAAAATTAATTTTTGTCAAACTTATAGTTTCTCAAAAATCTAATTTTTTCGAAGAAAATTTGTTTCGAAAATGTTAATCGTTTTTAAAAAAAATAATAATTTTTGGTACGGGAAGTTCCAGCAATTTGCCTTAAGGCACGATGCCATGCGCTCCACTAGTTTCGGTTTTTCCACGTTATGGTGTATTCAAAATACGTCACAATATTTATTTTCAATAATAAATGTTTGCACGAACCCATTAAGACTAAGTTTAAAATGTACGCAATACTCTAGATTTCCATATCCAAAGAGATTTACTTAATTTTAAAACAACTTTGTTTTATTGATATCAATCACCACTTGCGTCTTTTAGTTTAGCACTTCAATATTAAATAAAAAGCTTTGATCATCTTAATAAAAACAAGTTGGTAAAAATAACCATCATTATATTTCTGTAGTAGATTCTATAATATATCTCAAACAAAATTAATACACTCAGATCTTTTATCTCTATTTTAAAATAATAAAGAATCAAAACGGTAAAAGTAATTTAATGTAAAATGGAAAATAATAACTAGTGATAATAGTAAATATTACGTGAAAACCCGTCAAAATAAGACCATTTGAAATTTGTATTAAATGAATAATTTTTCAAACCAGGTCGCATTTTCACTCAAGAAAAGTTGCATTAACTTCCCGACGTTAAATAATCAACTTTATAATATTAATAATTATTGAAATTGCAGCAACAATTCTTTCAGATATAAAGATAAAATGTTTATAACTGTTTATTTCAAAAATAGAGATTTAGTTTTTAACTTCCCGTAGGGCAGTTATAGTAATGGACCAAAAATCGAAATTGAAAATTTTTGCATTTCTCGACGTTTTGAAGGTTTCTGAACATTTTGGCGTACCTTAGATAAAATGGATGTGTGTGTGTGTGTGTATTTTGTGTGTCCGCATTTTTTCGTTCACGTCTTCGGGCGGATCAACCGATGTGAATGATTTAAAGAACATTCGATTCTTATTATTAGGGAAATGTGCTGATTAGTTTTTGACAAAGGCAGGTTCAGCAGTTACGGAGATAAAGAGCAAAGAGTGCAGAAAATACAAATCGAGTTTTTGAGATAACGGATTATGCGATTTGAATGATCTAAAAACATTCAATTTTTAATGATTGGGAAAAGAGGTGATTAGTTTTTGGCAGAGGCAGGTTCAGCCATTTCGAAGATACAGTGCTAAATGTACAAAAAATGGCAGTTTTTGAGAGAACTAAGTGTCCGATTTGAATGATTCAAAGAACTTTCTGCATGTTTCAACAAAATAATTGTTTTGGAAAAAAATTGGTTTCAAAATTTAAAAAAAATTTTTTTTTCAAAAATTTTTTTTTTTTTTGAATATTGAAAATAATTCAGATTTTAATTTTAATTCTGACTAAAGTTTTAATATGCTTTAAACAAATAATTTAAACTTTGCAATTCAGTTTGTATAATTCTTATAAATATTAGACAATGTTACAGTATTTATAATAATCTATTTGAAAATATTTAATATTCCTCGAACATTTTGTTACGGTACGGGAAGTTCCAGCAATTTGCCTTAAAGCACGATGCCATGCACCCCACTAGTTGTTAATAAAAACTAAACGATATGATTCAAAACTGATATCTTTTGGTTAACATGTCAAATTTCAAAAATATTTGCACTTAGTCGCTAAATATAAAAAAACTGCTCGGTCGACCGTCACACAAGACTAATCAACGCTAGTTCTCATTGAGTTTCATCAAATGTCTTTTGAATGTTTAGAATTGGTGTAGCCGTTTATGAAAAATAAGGCAACATTTTGGCTCACAGACACACATACTCATGCTTACACTCTTTTTCCAATTTTTTAATTTAACCTATCAGAATGGATTAAAATTCGACAAATTATATAATTAGAATGTTCCTAACTAAACTTCTAAACTTCTCCTTCGGGAAGTTAATAATTAAAAGAAAGTAGAAATGATAAACTGATTTTTTAAACTTTATGTGCAACTCATATTTAGTATTATAAAAAACAACTAGTGGTGTATGGTATCGTGCCTTAAGGCAAATTGCTTGAACTTCCCGTAACAAAATGATCGAGGAATATTAAATGTTTTTATATAGATTTTTATAAATATTGTAATATTGTCTAATATTTATAAGAATTGTATAAACTAAATTGCAAAGTTGAAATTCTTTTTCAAAGTATATTAAAACAGAATAAAAATTAAAACCTGAATTATTTTCGATATACAAAAAAAAAAAATTTCTTGAAAAAAAAATAAAATCTTTAAAAACATTTTTTTCCAAAAGTAATTATTCTGTTCCGTGAATAATTCAAATCGGACGTTTAGTTCACTCAAAAACTGCCATTTTTGCACATTTCGCTCTGTATGGCTGGACATGCCTTTGTCAAAAACTAATCACCTCTTCTCCCAATCATTACAAATTGAATGTTTCTTAGATCATTCAAATTGGATACTCAGGTTTTCTCAAGAACTCGATTTGTATTTTCTGCACTCTTTGCTCCGAATCTCCGAAACGGCCGGACCTGCCTTTGCCAAAAACTATTAGCACATCTCCCTATCAATATGAGTCGAATGTTTTTTGAACTATTCAAATCGGTTGAGCCGTGCGCCCAAAAACGTGGACAAAAAAATGCGGACATACAAAACACACACACACACATACACACATATGCATTTTTTCTGAGGTATGCCAAAATATTCAGAAATCTTCAAAACGTCGAGCAATGCAAAGATTTTCATTTTAGATTTTCGGTCAATTACTATAACTACCCTTAGTTAAAGTTAAAAAGTTATTGAAAAAATGTAAGAATGCTTATTTAATTTATTATTTTATATTATAATTAACATTTGCAATTGCTCTAATTATAGAATAGATTTAAATAATTGTTAAAAAATGCATATAACTTATACATATTGATATATCAACCATATAATTTTAAATATGATTATTATACTAAATATTTTGTGTAAAAGATATTAGTTATTTACAAGATCGTAGTATAAGAGATGCTTTTGAATAGCTCCTATACGTTTTACTACAGTACGTACATTTTAATATTTTATCACTCCTAAAATGAACTCACTTAAAGTACATTTTTAGTTTAATATGGAAATTGTTGTTCAGAAAGTTTGTTCACAAATCAACTGCGAAAAAACATTTTGTAATAAATAAAATGATAAATATAATTTGCGAATTAAAATTGTGCAATTTACATGAAATATCCGCTATATAATAAATGTATTTTGAATTCAAGTGTTCCTGAACATACCTGAATTTTAATTCCAGGAAAAGCACAAACTAATACCACACCACTCTATATTGCTTAAATAAGAAGATTGAAATGAATTTTTACTATGAAATAATACTTGCAAGATATCAACTTATTTTTTTTCAGATATTTTCACTTTCTGGTAAACAATGTATTGTGCTGTTCTTTGAGTTTTGGCGCGCTGGCTGACGGCGCTGTCTTATTTAAAGCATTAACCACGCCTTCTGACATCTATCCCTTCCTCGTCCAATTGATAAAACGCACAATTACAAATGAATATATAAAACAATATTATTTTTGTCATATAAAAATTCGATTTGCATCGCATCAGCAACTAGTGGTGCATGGCATGTCGTGCCTTAAGGCAAATCGCTGAAACTTTTCGCACCGTACCTTAATTTATAATTTTTTTTTAATTTTGAAAATAAAAGCTTCTAGAAATTTTTGGGAAATTTGATTTTGTTTCATTTTTTGATTTTTTTTTTAATCTTGTTAACTTCTCGTAGGGTAAGTTATAGTAATCGGAAAAGAATCGTTAATGAAAATTTTTATACATCTCTACATTTCAAAACCTTCTGAACATTTTGGCATACCTCAGAAAAAATTGATGATCTGTGTGTGTATGTTTGTATGTGCGTGCACCGCACGCAAGCGGCCGCCTTTTGAGGCGGCCGAGGGGCGGCCAAATCAGAAAAAGAGCATATTTAAAGGCGGCCATATCAAAAAACGGCCGTAATAAAAAGCGGTCGCATTAAAAGTCCACTGAATTAAAAGGCGGCCAAGTTAATAGACCGCTGGATTAAGAGGTCAAAATTAAAATCCGCCGAATTAATTCGCGGCAGTATTGAAAGTCCGCTAAGTTAAAAGACGACCTTAGTAAAAATCAGCCGAAGGCGGCCGTATTGAAAGCGAGTTTGAATCAAAAAGCGGCTATTGAAGGCTTTGTTTCCAAATCATTATATATAAACTCGGTTTCCAAATCATGTATAAACTCGGTGTAAGGGGAACTTTGTCTTCAAGCAAGTTGCCCTTTCCAATATGGTGTTGTGCCATTTATTATATATTATCACTGAGAAAGTTTAATAAACAAAGTATGTAAAACAAACACCAACAACTATATATCAAGAACGTCGAATTTATTTAATAATATCAGATACTTTGTAAGACGAAGATTATATGTATTTTTATTCTAAGTCCGCAGTGCAAGAGAGAAAGCGATCCTCGTCGTCCTCGATCGGATTTCGATTGGAAGGGCTTCGGAAGTCTTCGGAAGGTTCCGGCTTTTTGTTGTGTGTTGCCTGTGTCTAGCGCCATAGGCACGGTCTTTATAAGAGTTGCGAATAGATTTTCAAAAATTGGCGCAACAATGGGTTAATAATCGACTTAACTATACAAAATATATTAATTCATGAGTGCATTGCAATGTGAAAAACTATCGCAGATTATTCAATTTTGTACAAATTTTCTAAACATGTTAGTTATTTTTTAAAAATGGTTAAAAAATTATATATTATTGAACAAGAAACAAATGTGTAGTATGTTCATTAAGAAGAGGATCCAAAAACGCCAAAAAAATGTTAATCAATAACTCGGTTATTGACGACTAAAAATAAATAAACGACTCGATCAATCATTGACTAAAACTAATCAGCACGATTCTCAAATGATACTTTTGTAATGGTTTTTGAATTTTCAAAATCAATTCACAAATTTAGGCTATAACGTGGACCAAAAATTTGACACTATTTTGATAATTCTAAAGAAACGGCTCGGCCGATTGTGAGGCAAAACTAACCAGCACGAGTGGTTATCGAATTTCATCGATTTTTTAAATAGGATTGCGTATTTTTAAGAAAACATCGACTAAAGATGAAATTTTTCTCACGTAAAAAAGCGCTGCTTATTTTTTAACTTCCCGTAGGGTAAGTTATTGTAATGGGCCGAAAATCGGAATTGAAAATTTTTACATTTCTCGACGTTTTGAAGGTTTCTGAACGTTTTGGCATACCTCAGAAAAATGGATGTGTGTGTGTG
The DNA here is from genome assembly GCF_003426905.1 of Ctenocephalides felis. NCBI lineage: Eukaryota > Metazoa > Arthropoda > Insecta > Siphonaptera > Pulicidae > Ctenocephalides > Ctenocephalides felis. The sequence goes on along the minus strand of NW_020539724.1, from coordinate 26,680,742 downwards.
TGTGTGTGTGTGTGTGTATGTATGTATGGATACAAATTTTCGCCCACGTTTTTGGGCGTACGGATCAACCGATTGGAATGGTTCAAAAAACATTCTATTCCTATTGATAGGGAAAAGAGCTGATTAGTTTTTGGCAAAGGCAGGTCCAGCCGTTTCGGAGATACGGAGCAAAGAGTGCAGAAAATAGAAATCGAATTTTTGAGAGAACGGAGTATCCGATTTGAATGATCTAAAAAACATTCAATTAGTAATGATTGAGAGAAGTGTTAATTAGTTTTTGGCAAAGGCAGGCCCAGCCATTTTGAAGATACGGAGCTAAATATGTAAAAAATGTCATTTTTTGAGAGAACTAAGCGTCCGATTTAAATGATTCAAAGAACTTTCTGCTTGTCTTAACAAAATAATTGATTTTGGAAAAAAAATTTTTGTTCCATTTTTTTTTTTTTTTTTTTTAGTTTTTTGTATATCGAAAATATTTCAGATTTTATTTTTAGTTCTTACTATAATTCTAATATACTTTACAAATAATTTCAACTCTGCAATTCAGTTTATATAATTCTTATAAATATTAGAAAATAATTTATTTATTTATTTTAAAATAATTAGATAATAATTTATTTGAAAACATTCAGTATTCCACGAACATTTCGTTACGGTACGGGAAGTTCCAGCAATTTGCCTTAAGGCACGATGCCATAATTGCCTCAAGACAGAATTCCACTTACAGCTAGTTCAAACTTCTATAGTATTTTTGAAATACAAACGGCATATCGTACTGTCGAAACATTTAGGTATATTCGAGACCATGATTTCTATCGGCAATAAATTTAAATTTAAATAAATATTAAATATCATCGTGAAAAAAAATTAACAATTAAATATGAAGAAACGACCCGACCGATATCTCAAAACTAATTGGCACGATTTCCAAATGATATCTTTCGAACAGTTTCTGAAATCGATGTAGGATGTTTGGTTAAAACGTGAACTAAAATTTATACACTTTTCTGTTGATTAAGACGCTAGTCCTTACCTAGTCACATCAAATGACTTAAATTTTTGAAATCGATTTGAGAATTTTTGAGAAAACGTTAGCGAAAGTCAAAAATCGGCTCATAAGCACACTTTGTTATCAAATTTTGTGTAAAACGATTCAGAAGGACTTGAAAGGTCAAGAAAACATAAAAATTACAAGTCGAACTTTTTCGTGAGAATATATTTGATATTTTGCTATTATATTATTTTCAAGGGCGGCCATATATATGTTTGCACGCAGGCGGCCACATACCCAGGCACGGCCCTATGTGTGTGTGTACGTATGTGTGTGCGGATACAAATTTTCGTCGACGATTTCGGGAGCACGGTGCAACCGAATTCAATTATTCAAAAAACATTTGATTTTTGTTGATAAGGAGACGTGCTGATTAATTTTTGGCATAAGCATGTCTAGCCGTTTCTAAGATACAGGGCAAAAAGTGCCACACGGTAACTCAGTTGTTAAGAGAATGGAGCGTCCGATTTTAATCATGCAAAAAACATTTTACTTGTATTGAAAAGATGAAGAATTGATTAAATTATCATGAAGGCAGGTCCAGCGGTTTCGGAGATCTAGTGAAAAAAGTAAAAAAATGCCATTTGGCGGTCAAAATTGATCATTAGACATGTGCACATAAAATTATCAGATATTTTATAGAGATTTTAACAATAAGTATAAATTTTGTTTACATTTCTATGGGTTCCGTACCAATGTTTATCCGTTAGACGGCGACGCAGCTCTTACGCGCTTCGATATTTCATCTCTATGCAGTTAAAGCAGTACGATTGCTTTGAAAAAAAGTTCAGAATTTCCAAAATATTTCAAAATAAAGAAAACATTTTTTTCAACAAGTCTTTTTTTTAAAAAAAGTAAATTTTTGTCTAAAATTTATAGTTTCTCAAAAATCTAATTTTTCCAAAGTTAAATTTTCTCTAAAATGTTAAAATATGTTTGAAAAAAAAAATGGTACGGGAAGTTCCAGCATTTTGCCTTAAGCTCACTAGTTTTTTTTTAATTTTGAAAATAAAAGCTTCTTGAAATTGTTGAAAATATTTATTTTGTCTTATATCTTAAAATTTTTGAATATCTTGATTTTTTTTAAAAGCAATTGCACTACGTAACTGTTTTGGAACGTAATGTTAAAGGGCGTAAGAGCGGCGTCCCAGGCTTACGGTTAAACATTATAAATCTTGACACGGGACATATAGAAATGTGAATATAATTCGAAGTTATTGACATTTTTTTTTACTTCTTTCATTGGATCTCCAAAACCGCTAGACCTGCTTTCCCAAAAATTTGTCCTGTTCTTCATTTCGTTAGTATTAGTCATTCAAATCGGATGCCCTATTCCCTCAAAAACTTTTGCACTTTTTGTCTCGTATCTTCAAAACGGCTGGACCTGCCATGACCAAAAACTAATCAGCATGTTTCCTCACCAATAGGAATCAAATGCTTTTTGAATCATTCAAATCGCTTGATCTGTGTTCTCGGCGGATTTCTCAATATTTAATCATCGTCGAAAAATTGTATCCGCATGTATATACGACAGACACATGCAAACATACATACATATTCACACAAACACACTTCTTTTAAGATATGCCAAAATGTTCAGAAACCTTTGAATTGTAATGATATGCAAATATTTATTATATATTTAAAAGTCTTAGTAAAAATACCCTTATTGTTGATTCCAAGAGCTTGTCTAATTTCGAGATCTCTATGAAAAGCTGAATTTATGTATCATTACTTAACAAACAATTGCATATTGCGTACTTAATTCCATAAAACATTTAGATTTTTCGTAAAATCATACAACAATATCAAAAAAGTTTTTTATATATAATCAAATTTTTATTCAATATATAATTTATGCAATTGAAATCTAATTTTAATTTAAGTAGTTTTAACTTTCCGAAGGGGAAATTTATGTGTTCATCAAAAAATCCGATTCGTTAATTTTATGTTTTCTCGACGTTTCAAGTCATTCTGAATCGAATGGGACCAAATTTGGAATGTGTGTGTGAACAGATTTTTTTGCCGTAAATCGACGTTTTCTCAAAAACGGCTGGACCGAATTCAAAAATTTAAAAGCCATTCGATATATCTTGATTAACTAACGTTTATTAGTTTTGTGCGACGATCGGCCAAGCCGTTTCTTTGTAATTCGCAAAAAAGTGAAAATTTTTTGTCCACGTTTTAGCCCGCAATTCTGAACCGATTTTGAAAATTCACAAACTGTTCGAAATTTATTAGTTGGGAATGATACTAAATAGTTTTAGGTGAAAATCTTCCGAGCCGATTTTTATGGAACTTTTTTTTGGTGATATATATCATGGTCTTATAGAACTTACTGAAATATTACGGCCTTACGACAAGTAGTTTAATTTTGAAAATTTATTAAAGTTTGAGAAAATGAGTAGTTTATTTGACGTTTGTTAAAATTAAAATTAAACGGTTTACTTGGTATAACGATACAGTACCTGGTCTCAATGAACCAGGTACTGTATCGTTATACCATTAATGTTTTCCTTCTGATAACAAAGGCGTAAAAATCAAGATGATGGCTGGGTATAGATATTTTTAACTTCCCGTAGGGAAAGTTATAGTAATCGCAAAAAAATCCAAAAAAAAACTTTATATATCTTTACGTTTCAAAGGTTTTCGAACATTTTGGCATACCTTAGAAAAAATTGATATATGTGTGTGTGCGCGCGGATACAAATTTTCGTCGAAGATTTCGTGAAGATGTATCAAACGATTTGAATAATTCAAAAAACGTTCGATTCGTATTGATAAGGAGACGTGCTGATTAGATTTTGGCATATGCAGATCGAGCCGTTTCGAAGATACGGGGCAAAAAAAAATGGTAATACAGTTTTTGAGAGAACGAAGCGTCCGATTTGAATAATTCAAAAAACATTTCATTTGTATTCACTAAACGAAGAACAGTTCAAATTTTTGGATAAGCAGGTTCAGCGGTTATGGACTCCCAATAAAATGTAAAAAAATGCCATTTTGCGGTGAAAAATATATCTTAGTCATTTTGTGTCATGTTTTTGGATTCCGTACCAAGATTTTTAATTTTGAAGTTAATTTATATGGTTCAACGAAATGTCCTTGACATTTTCGTCAGTATGGAATAACTGATTTGTATTATTTGTACTTGATCGCGAGGTGTTTTTGCAAAAGGCACATTTTGCAATTCCAGAGGTATGGAGCGCAAAAGGTATAAAAATGGTCAGTCAGTTTTTGAGAGAACGGGTCATCCGATTAGATTAATTCAAAAAATATTTTGTTTGTTTAGACGATGTGCAAGAATGCTTTTTGAAATTATTCAATACAATAATTTATTATTTTTATTTCTTGAATGTTTAATTACGGTACGGGAAGTTCCAGCAATTTGCCTTAACGCACGATGCCATGCGCCCCACTAGTTCTACTATTTCTGACGTATATTGGACAAGAGCTTGGATGTTATTACTGGGGTGATCCATATATTAAGGTAAAAGTTTCCAGTGAGCTTCTTTATTAACTTCTCGTAGGGCAAGTTATAGTAATCGCAGAAAAATCGAAAATGAAAATTTTTATATATCTTTACGTTTCAAAAGTTTCTGAACATTTTGCCATAACTTAGAAAAAATGAATGTCTGTGTGTGTGTATGTGCTTGTATGTGTGTGTGTGCGGATACAAATTGTCGTCGACGATTTCGGAAACACGGATGAAGCGATTTGAATAATTCAAAAAACATTCGATTTGTATTGATAAGGAGACGTGCTGATTAGTTTTTTGGCGAAGGCAGGTCTTGTCGTTCCAAAGATATGGGATTTAAGAAAACCGAGCGTCCGATTTGAATAATTCAAAAAACATTTTACTTGTATTAACAACATGAAGAACTGATCAAGATTTCATGAAGGCAGGTCTAGTGGTTTCGGAGATCTAGTAAAAAAAGTAAAAAAAGTGCCATTTGGCGGTCAAAAATGATCATTAGATATATGCACATCAAATTATCAGATATTTTAAGAGATTTTAAAAATAAGTATAAATTTTGTTTACATTACTATGGGATCCGTACCAATGTTTATACGTTAGACGGCGACGCGGCGCTTACGCTCTTCGATATTTCATCTCTATGCAGTTAAAGCAGTAGGATTGCTTTGAAAAAAGGTTCAGAATTTCCAAAATATTTCAAAATAAATTTTTCTTCAAAAAGTCTTTTTGTCAAAATGTTTGTCAAAAATTTATAGTTTCTCAAAAATCTAATTTTTTCAGAGTAATTTTTTTTTTAAAATATTAATCTTCAAAAAAAATAATAATTTTTGGTACGGAAAGTTCCAGCAATTTGCTTTAAGGCACGATGCCATGCGCCCCACTAGTTTGGTCAAGTATCGTCGGTGCGTCAGTCTGTTCATGTATGTATTTTGTAGGTCCAAAGATTAAACCTTGCGGGACACCGAGTGTATCTTGTCTATTTGAACTGTAAAATTGCGGTCTGTAAGGTATGAATAAATTACTTTTGTGATGTAGGGTGAAATCAGATATGGTTTCGTCTTTTGAAATTGAGTACAGCGTTTTCAATTAGATGTGTCATTAGTGTAAAGTTCTGTTCCTAAAATCCACATTGTGTACCTGGTATAACTTTATTGCGTCTTATGCATATGTTTAGTCGTTTGAGCATTTTCGTCACTTTACTCGTGGTATTGACGAAGCTGATTGACTGTAATTTTACCGTACGTCTGGATGTTTTTTTGCCTTCAATATTGAAAATATATTTGACATTTTTCATTAAGCTGTGTGCTTTACTATTGGGTAGTTTTATTTCGGTTTTCTTAAGATTATTGTTTTAATTTCGGAAACTGTGACAGGGTCTATACGTAAGTCTTCGTCATTAAATTGTTCAGTAAAATTTTGAAGAGATTCGTGTTTGTATCGTCCGTGACAAAATATGTCAATACTGTCATTTTGTTTGTAGATTTTTTCAAAGTTTGTTGCTAATAGTTTCGATTTGTCTGTTGGTGTCGCGGCGTAGTTGTTATCTTTTCTGAATATTTATAATAACTCAAAAATTAATATAGGGTAGTTAATATAGAGTATTGAGTGGCATAGGTATTGTTTTCCAAATCAGTTTTTTAGCGGTTAGCCATACTTTGTGTGGACCAAACTTTGTCTGTTCACGTGTTCCTTTAGTTGTCTGTCACCAGCACATTGCCATAGTCTCTTTGTATGATTTTTTACTTTAATTTTTAGTATTATCTCTGTGGGTGTGATCGTCTATGTCAGGCTTGTCACAGCCTCCTCAAAGTCTGCATTGGTATTTTGTGTCATTTATTGACCGTAATTATATTTCTGAAATGAGGCCAGTTGTCTTTGGAGTAATCTAAAATTTTACGTTCAAAAGTCTGATCAAAAAGTCAAAAGTTAAAAAGTGTTCTTGTTGTCGGTTCCAAAGTTACATGTAAATTTGTTAAATGTCTATTGTGCTATTATTATACAGTGGCATATCTGGTGGGAATGTCAGAATCGCGCTGTTGTGGCTCTCTGATGTTGTGTTCGGTCAGATATTTGTAAAGTCTGATTCCGTTCGAGTTGTTGCAGTTTCAAGAGATGTGCTGTGCGTTGAAGTGTTGTGGGTTGAAGTCTTCTGCTATTAAATCGTTTGTGTTTGAGCAGAGTAGTTTTTGTATGTCCGTCTATAGTAGTCCAATTGCCGATATAAATAGACACGATAGTTACTTTTTAACATCTCCTGTAAATAATAATTATATTAATTTTTGAAGCATTTGTTGTCAGATCTGGCACTTGCTCGTGTCTGATGCAAGACTTGATCAGTGTCTGCGAATCCGCGTGCGCCTGTCTGTCTATCGTTTCTGTAAATTTTGTAATGTTAATGTATACGCTGTCTGTGGATTTAAAATGTGTCTTGTTATTTAGTACAATGTCCGAGTCAAAAATTGTTGTTGTCTGTTTTAGTTTGTCGGCGTTGTTTTTGAGTCCGTTCGAGTTAAAGTGCAAGTGTATGTGTGCGTGTGGTTTATGGACATATTGTTAAGAAGTTAAGTATGGTGGCGTTTTTGTTGCTAAACGTCATGTTGGTGTTTAGTGAATTTATTAGTTTGTAAAGTTCACTGAAAATTATTGTACCTCTGGATCTGCAAACAGCTTTCTGCTCTCACCCATAGCAGCAAACAGACCCTCTGATGTATTAAAGTCTGGATCCAACCGGTGGTAGGCCAAATCGGTGATGGTGAAAACTGAATCTGAGTTTGGAATGATGACCATAGAACGAGGAATTGAGGATACGCAGGTTTCGCATTGGGGCCAATAGTGGTGGAATATAAAGTTGACAATAAACTTCTCGTCAACGGTACTGGTGTTGGTGGGGGTCTGTATGTTTTTATTCTCCTGTAATTGAGGTGTCCAGTGCATTTGGTGTTGTTGGCCGGATGGTTACTCTTGCAGTTGACACACATCGGCGCGTCAGTTGAAACTTTCTGACACGCGGCTGCTGCTTGATGAAATCGAGGCATTTGTAGCACTGCAACGCTCTAATTCTGCGGCTTATAGGTCTTCCAAAAGAAGATATTCCTCTCAAATTTACCGATGCGTTTCGGTTCCGACAAGATCTTGATCTTTGTCTAGGATGACTATGTTGATCGGCAGCTTATATTGACTGCCATCCGATAACGTTTTTTACGTCTTGTTTCGCTTTGGCAGCTTTTAGCAGAAAATCTTTGCAGACCTCTGCTTTCGATATGATTGGGTATGGTAATTTTTTTGGTTAAATTTTGCTGCATAGTGTGAGTGTAAAATTGATAATGGCATTCTCGAAGCAATTTTTTAACTTCTTGTTAAACCATTTTGTGCATATGGGTTTTCGGATTTTGGTATCTAGAGTTTATTTTTGTGGTTCTTTGATATATCGGATGATCTTAAGTTCCAGTTGCCCTTTTGTAAAATTGACGTAATTGTTCCTCTATTGCGGTACTGTTTTGAGGTGACTCGGTCTGGATGCCTGAGTTATATGGCTGCGGCCTAATAGTAGCTTTCTTGGGCTCTTTGTTATTTTTTGCTCTGACTGCAAGTGCATCATACTCGTTCTTGGAAAGCTCATCAGCATTTCCATTTCTTGTGGTTTCATTATTTTAAATTTTTTACTAGGCACCTTCCCGAAAATTTCGCGTTTATTGCAATACTCAGCACTAATATTAGTTTAACATTTATTAAAAACATAAAAATTGAATTCCATTACCAATATCAATTCGAGATTTGGTAAGAAAAGTAAGCGAAAAAACACTTTCACCTTTGAAATTTTGGTGTACCCATCAAGATATTCGATATTATTCAAAAATAAAGCCCGATTGTTTTTAAATAGCAAATAAATCAATATATAAACTTAAAATTCGAGAGTATCAATAATATCTCAAAAAAGTATCTTTGATCTTATTGCGATAACAATCCTATATCCCCTAAAATTCTTAGTTAATTCTTATTATAGAAATGTGTTTTCTTACTACATATTTTTCTAAAATTTGTTATCTGGCCATTTTTAAAACATAGACGAATCAAAATGCGACAGTTAGAAGCAAACGCCTTCAATGTATTAAATTTAATTTTAAAGTAATTTACAAACAATGCAAAATATATTTTTTTGGCACATTTTGTACTATGATAACCCTGCATATATTTATTTGGGATAATTTATAATTTATTTTCTGCTTTGCAAAATTACTATTTCAACTGAATTTACATTTTTGTTACATTTTTTTGTTGTTTACTCCTTTGCCAAAGTAAATGTTCACTCCCACATGTAAGCTATTATAACTTTACTTATTTTGAAATATTGGTAGTGGACCTTTTTACCCGGGGTCCTTTAAGCCCCGCAATAACCAACAATTGATGAGTTCAGCGAAGTTTTCTACAATAAGTTATGTTTGTTAAAATAGAAAAAATTAATTGCCTCTACCTTATCGATAGTCTGTTGTAAAAATAGAAACAGGATTAAATTACAACAAATGTCATCAGGACCCTTGTAATGTCGAGTAATAATATCAGATATCCGAAACCACGACTAAAGATTTGAAGATTATCGATTTTGTTTTAGTATAAAGTGTTTTATAGGTCCCTTACACTCAATTCGTTATAGATTGATAGTTATCAATCTATTAAGTATACAATGTAAATCAAAATTACATGAGAACATTTTGCACAAATATCCAAATTTTGGAATAATTACGATTTCTTAATTGGCACAATCATGAACAAATGATTTTCAGAAAACCCATAGTTTCTAATTTTTATAATTAAAAATAATTGATTTTTTTTTTTAAATAGTTATACCTTAACAGTTTCTAGGTTTATCTATCTACTTTCATAGTCAATTTTTCCTAACATCGAGTAAAGCACACACACACATACACACACACATTTTTTTGAGGTTTTCTCAAAAAACAATTGAAGCGATTTTTTCAGCATTTAATTCAATAAGGATTCGCGATGATTAACTTTTTGTCTTATATTCGATCACACTTTTTTTTTTAAATTACCTAAAAACTGCCAAAAAAATTCTATGTTTTAGGCAAAATTGAACCGATTTTGAAGATTCGCAAACTTGTTCAAAACATTGGTAGATCGTGCTGATTAGTTATGAGTGAAAATCAGAAGGACCAATTCTTCGTTATTAGTTTACAAATGCTTACATGTTTTGTGATAATAGAGATTATGGTCTTATTAAAATATTATCTTACAAAAAGTAGTAGAAGTTTAAAATTTATCAAAATTGAGAGAAATGGACAGCGCTTAAGTAAAATTTTGACCTTCCTTCAATATTATCTTAAAAATGGCTGAATTGAGTTTAAAAAATTAAATGTCATTCGATAAAACTTAATAGCAACTAGCGTTAGTTGCGAGACGATCAGCAGAGCCGTCTCTTTGATTGGCATAAAAAATAAACTATTGAGCAATTGAAAAATTGTTCGACAAAATCGACTTTGCGGTTTCCTCGTATTAAAATTAAGGGATGTTGTTTGTTTTTTTTTTACAAAAAATGCAAGGTATTTGTTTTTGTTTTTCTCGAAATGTATTTATCATAGAGATATGCAATTTTTTTTAAACAAAAATTACAAAATCATAGAATATTACGAAATTTTCTTTTTTTTCGCTGTCATTTTTTAACCAAAGTCGGCCTTGCAAAATCGATCTCTTTTGCGGTGCTACAGATAAATCCGTTGCGCATCGCTTGAAACGAAGAAAAAGAAACTACGTTGAAGAAGAAGTTTAAATCCAGTCCCCCTACCAAAATGAAAAAAAAGCAAGAAGGGAAAAAATGGCAGCTATTTAAAAAAAGTGTCAAAAAAGGCCTTTTTTTGGGCGAGAAGCTTCGCAAAATTTTTTTGCGTAATGTTATCAAGTTGTTTGAGGTAGGGGACTAGGTGTTGCAGTGGTGAACAAATTAGAAAAATGCAAGTCGATCCGACTTGTAGTTTTTTTTATTTTGGCACCGCATTGAAAAAAGTCAATTTGAGAAAAACGTATTTAAAGTTTTTAATATAATGAACTAAATGCACCATTTAATTTAATGTACTAAATACACGATGGTGTTCAGAGATGATGACACATTAAAAAGGTAATGTGCATGAGGTATTATAATGAAAAAGAGAACAGCTGGCATACAATAGCTCGCGGAGCGATGAAAAAAACGGTTTCAGAGGATCATACATAGAGAGATGTTGAGATGATTTTTTTAAAAATAATTCTTAGCTTTTTAGCTTTCATAATATCAAAAAATCTTAAAATCGAAAAAAAAAATGAACAACCCCCTTAAATCATTTTTTTGCGTATTTAATGTAACTTATTATGATCAAAACGAATTATATAAAATATTAAAGATCTTCAACAAGAGCTGTATTATAAAAAATCATTGAAGTTCAAAATAACAGACGGTGCTTTTAAGGCATTTATAGATTATTTAGATTATATAGATTAGGCGAGTGTTTGCGCACTATAATTATTACGATTACAGAAGAAAATATTGTGTGGTTCCTCATTCGTCATTTTTGAGTATTATGTATTACCTAAAATTAATTATATTGAGTTTAGCAATTTTGCTAAGAATTACGTTTGGCGGCATTCTGATAGCTCCATTAAGTGATATGCAAATTCTGCTCCAATACAAAAAATGCAACAGTGCACGCTCACAAAGATTTCCGCTTATAATTAAATTCTCGTATGATAGTTATAGTAATGAGCCAAAAATCGAAAATGAATTTGTTTGCATTTCTCTACGTTTTGAAGGTTTCTGAGCATTTTGACTTACCTCAGAAAAAATGGATGTGTGTGTGTGTTTTGAGTGACCGCACTTTTTCATTTACGTTTTCGTGCGCACGGATCAATCGATTTTAGACTTGCTGATTAGTTTTTGGCAGAGGCAGGTTCAACCGTTACGGAGATACGGAGCAAAGAGTGCAGAAAATCGAGTTTTTGAGATAAAGGAGTATCCGATTTGAATGTTTATCATTCAAAACTAAACTAAAAAACATTCAATTTGTAATGATTGGGAGAAGAGGCTTTGCTTTAAATTTGTAGGATTCTTCAACAACTATTATGTTTCAGATTTGATGAATCAATTTTTCTATTTTTCGGATAAAGAGATTTTCCTAAGCTACTCCCGTGATACACACATAATCGCAAAATATTTGTTCAATCTCGGTTCTCAATTCAAAATTGGTTTGATATTTTTTTTCTATGAGTTATTTTGAGGCTATTTCAACGGGTTTTCAAAACATTTGAATGCACAAATTAACCTTCAGCAAACTCACGTCTTTGTTGTGCGGACCTTTGTGACACTCGCACTTTATTTGTATTGCATGACTATCCATATCGTATTTAAGGACATATATTTCAGTATTTTCACGTAGGCAAATATTCAAATTACCATTTAATTTACTTTTTTCATATGGTAAATTAACAAAATTATGGCTGATCAAAAAAAAGTGGCACAACCGAAACCAGTCTCCCATATCTTTTCAACATTATGCTATAATGGCAATGATTTTAGGCAAGTGTTGAGCCTGTTGTAACTTGAACAAGGAGTGATGCAAAGTTTTTTGAGACAAAATTTTGAAAAGCGACATTATCTAAAAAGGTCATTTGTTTTGTTTTTCAATATTTTGATTAACGTGTCAAAGCGTATTGAAATAAAATTAAACGCCAAGTCTAAAGTTATTTTAAAGTTTAAAGTTTTATTGAATCTGATAATAGAAATAAATGTAATTTCAGACACATGCCAATAACTCTTATTATTTATGTTTTCGGTATATTCTACAAATTAAATTATTATTGATTATTTGCACGCATCAGAAAGTTTGTGCTACTTTCCTCAAGGCAAAATGCCACTTACAATTCTACTCTTAAATACAGACATCATAAAGCTTCATATATTTTTTCATAGTTCACATTCTGAAACTTCGGAGTAATAATGTTCTTATTAATATAATATAAAGATGTCATATATATATATATATATTATATATATATATATTATGTGTCCGTGTGTGTGTGTGTGTGTTATGTCTGTATTATAAATTCTTATATTAACTGTTTCATATTATAGACATAATTCTTTTTCTCATATAATCTTTTCCGTTCCGAAATTCTTTGTATTATGTGATAAATTTCAGTAATATGAAATCATGTGATATATAAATGGTATGTTTATATATATATACATATATATATTATACATATATGTATATATATACATATATATATATATATATATTCGTTTTTTTACTTTCTGTTGATATAATTTTTCATATTTGTTTTTATAAGAATTTTTTAAATTTTATAAGAATTTTTTCCACTGAATGACGGTCTCGATGAAGACCGAAACGTATGGATAAATAAAGTATTTCAAAACTACTTTAGTTTTTTTTTACTTGGTGTTACTGCCCGATTCTAAATAACTTATCAAAATATATATTAATGGGTGCTCTGCAGTTCTGCCCTACATCAGGTGAGCGAGCTGGCGAGGGAAAAATGGTGTCAGGGATTTCTCATTGACAGTTAACACCGTAGTACCCAAAAATGGGCTATATTCAATTGGAAAATATATTTGATCTTTATATTTAAGTCACAAATGATATCACCACTCTAGATATCAGGTTAAAACTAATCAGCACATCTCCCTATCAATAGGAATCGAATCTGGAAACACACACACATCGATTTTTTCTGAGGTATGCCAAATGTTCAGAAACTTTCAAAACGTGAAGATATGCTAAAATTTTCATTTTTGATTTTCGGTCCATTACTGTAACTACCCTACGGGAAGTTAATAAAACTAGGGGTACATTGCATCTTAAGGCAATTTGTTGAAAACAAAATAAATAAGATTTTTGATCATTTTATTATTTTTTTTTTGAAAGATTTAAAAATTTTTAGAAATACTGTTTATTTAGTTTATTGAAAAAATTTGGAGTTTTTTTTTAAATTAGCGCTGCTTAGCTGTTTTAGAGACTAAATATTTAAGAGCAAGAGCTGCAGTCTAGCGCATCAACATTATAAATCTTGGTACGTGACCCACAAAAATATAAACAACATTTGTACTTATAATCGAAATCTCAATCTAATGTGCCATTGTATAATAATCATTTTTGACCGCCAAATGGTATTTGTTGTATTTCTTGCTCTATATCTCCTGGAAACCTTTGGAGTTTTTTGCCTTTCCTTCATAGTCGTGTCTTGGGGAAGAGAATTGCATTTATGCTGCAGTTTAGGTTAATGTTAAGGAAGTAGTAGGGAAGACTGGGTACGGTTGTTCCACTTGTTCATGATCAGGTATAATTATGTTAATTTATCAGATAGCTGTGCGAAAAGCAAATTAAATGTCCAAATTCTGAAATATTGTCCCTAAATTCAATGGATTAGTTATAAAATCAAATTGCAAAATTTGAAAATCAAATAGTGGTTTTATTCATATATCTTATGGTCATGGACAGGGTCATAAACAATATACCTATAACATAGCAGAATAAAAAATATTGCTCTGTCATATTTATTGATATCGAAAAAGCATTCGACAAGGTTTGGCACCGCGGTTTGATCTACAAAATAAATCAATGTCTATCACATGAACTATCATCTTTAATGAAGTCCTAATATTCGAACAGATATTTTAGGGACAGAATGCAGAATGAATCATCTGATATAGAAACATTAAAAGCTGGTGTACCTCAGGGTAGTGCACTCGGACCAATCCTGTACCTAATTTGCACTAACGACATACCAACTGATCCCAAAATAACTCTTGGATACCATGGTTTTATCAATTCATGAAGCCGCCGCAAAGGCCTCAGAACAGCTGCAAAATTATATACACAAATTAGAGGAGTAAACTCATAAATGGAAAATTATTATTAACCCATATCACCTTTACCAAAAGAAAAGGAGATTGCCCAAATATAAAAATCAACAATGTAGAGAATCCAAAAAGCAACTCCGTAAAATACTTAGGATTTCACGTCGATAGAGGACTCACATAGAGTACCTACATCAGGGCAAAGCGTAAGCAAATGGACAAAAAATTTCGTAAACTTTACTTGGTAATTGGAGGAAGCTCCTAAGATGTCATATGAGAACAAGATCCTAATATATAAAGCTATTATAGTATCAATATGGACATACGGTATTGAGCTGTGGGCATGTGCGAGCACGTCCAATATAAAAACCATCCAGCACAGTCAAAAATACTACGAGCTATAGTCAACGCGCCCTGGTATGTCTCCAACGAAACAATTCATCGAGACCTAAACATCAACAAATATGTACAGGAGGTTATCAAGGAGAGAAGTACGAAATATCATCAAAAGAGCGCATACCATCCAAAACTCAAAACTCTAATAAAAGACCTGCAAAAACAAGTTCCTATGAGAAGATTAAAAAGAAAGTGGCCACAAGATTTAATAAATTAACATTCAATATATTTATGTAAGGAAATACCCCACTGGAGGAATTTCTTAAAGCACTGTACCTATCAGCAAATAACCACATTGAACCCAAGGTTCAGATTGGTTATAAAAAATAAATAATAAAAAAAATCTTATGGTAATGGAATATTTATAATTTACAGTCCGAATAATATCTAATTAATCATAGTGATCCTCACCACATATTTTTTTAAACAAAGTAAACAAGAATTCTTTGTGAAAACTTTTTTTCTTATGTTGTATATTAATTTTCCATTCTCTTTTGTATTTCGACTTAGTTAAGATAGATTTTTTATCTATTTAATCTTTACCCGAAAAGGACGAGAAATATACATCACAAATCATCCCCTGAAAATTTGTCACAACCGCATCCAACGCACACCTTTAAAAACAAATCGTCATCGTGGCTGAAATAAATTATCTAAGCAAAAAACTAAATGCTGGTAAATAACTACTAATGTTCAACTTACAGTAAAACATGTGGTGAATGGCATCATGCCTTAAGGCAAATTGCTGGAACTTCCGTACCGTAATTAAATATTCGAGGAATATTAAATGTTTTTAAATAGATTATTTTTTTAAATTTTGTAACTTATATATGTTTACAGAAAATTAAATAAACAAAACTTTGAGACAAGTTACATGAACTTCCCGATATGATTAAATAATCGACTTAATCAATAAAAAATAAATTAATTTATGAGCCATTAAAAGTATTCCGAGTGGATTTATTACACACTATTGAAAACGAACAAACACGTTAACTCGGAGTATTTTCTGAAAGCAAATTTTCAAAGGTTAATAATTTTTATAATTGAACCAGTTTCCTTAGGACTATTATGGTTTATTATGTTCATTAAGACTAACAATAAGTACTCTATCGTTATACCGCCAAAAAAAGTTCCATAAAAATTGGCCTAAATTTTTTTTAACAGTTAATTACAAGAAAACGGCTCGGTAAATTTTCACCTAAAACTAATCAGTATCATTCCCAACTAATATCTTTCGAACTGTTTTTGATTTTTTAAAATCGATTCGGTAGTTTGAGCTTAAATGTGGACGAAGAGTTTAACACTTTTTTTCAAATTACAAAGAAACGGTTTGGCAGATCGTCTCACATAACTGACAAACCGTAGTCCTCATTGAGATACATCAAATGGTTTTTAAATTTCTGAAATCGGTTCAGGCGTTTTTGAGAAAACGTCGATCAAAGGTCTAATTTTGACAAATGCCAAAAGAACGATACTAATATTTGCAAACTTTGATTAATTTTTAAAGCTAAACGAGTTGTCGTGGGGCTTTTATATTTTAGTATGATCTAGAAGACTATGGTATCTACAGTCAAAAAATAATAATAATAATCGAATTTTCGAATAGTCGAATTTTTTTTAAAAAAAACTTTATTACAAGAAAACGGCCCGGCCGATCTTTACCAAAAACTAATCAGCACGATTCCCAACCAATATCTTTCGAACAGTTTTCGAATTTTCAAAATCGATTAAGAATTGCGGGCTAAAACGTGAACGAAAAATTTTTCACTTTTCTGCGATTTACAAAGAAAAGGCTCGGCCGATCGTCACACAAAACTCAGAAACGCTAGTCCTCATCGAAATGAATCGAATGGCTTTTAAATTTTTGAAATCGGTCCAACTGTTTTTGAGAAAACGTAGATTTACGGCAAAAAATCTGTTCACATACACGCACACACATACATACACACACACATACTTTTTCCAAATTTGGTCTCATTCGATTCAGAATGGCTTGAAACGTCGAAAAAACATAAAATTAGCGAATCGGATTTTTTGATGAAAACATAAACTTGTCCTTCGGGATGTTAAAAAAAATTGCAAAAGCAATCGTTTCGACAACACAAGCAGAAAGGTTTTGAATCATTCAAGTCGATTGCTTATTTCTTTCAAAAACTGCCATTTTTTGCACATTTAGATCGGTATTTCCGAAACGGCTAGACCAACCTTTGCCAGAATCTAATCAGCACATCTCCCTATCAAGAGAAATCGAATGTTTTTCGAACTATTCAAATCGGTTGATCCGTGTGCCCGAAAACGTGAACTAAAAATTGTATCCATACATACATATACACGCACATCCATTTTTTCTGCGGTATGCCAACATGTTCAGAAACCTTCAAAACGTGAAGAAATGTAAAAATTTTCAATTTCGATTTTTGGACGATTACAATAACTTACCCTACGGGAAGTTAATAACAAACAAAGTAATCCATAGTTGCGTATGTCAAACTGTGAATTAGTTTAGTAACTATGTTTGTTTGGTTCAATATTTTTCAACGACAACTATCACAGTTTGAAATCAAAAGAATTATTATGATTAATTAACTTCCCGTAGGGTAAGTTATTGTAATGGGACGAAAATAAAAATTGAAAATTTTTATATTTCTCCACGTTTTGAAGGTTTCTGAACATTTTGGCATACCTCAGAAAAAAAGGATGTGTATGTGTGTGTGTGAGTGTGTATGTATGTATGGACACAATTTTTCGTCCACGTTTTTGGGCGCACGGATCGACCGATTTGAATATTTCAAAAAACATTCGATTTCTATTGATAGGGAGATGTGCTGATTAGTTTTTGGCAAAGGCAGGTCCAGCTGATTAGGAGATACGGAGCAAAGAGTGCAGAAAATAGAAATCGAGTTTTTGAGAGATCGGAGCGTCCGATTTGAATGATCCCAAAAACATTCAATTCGTAATGACGGGGAGAAAGGGTGATTAGTTTTTGACAATGGCAGGTCCAGCGGTTTCGGAGATACAGAGCTAAATGTGCAAAAAATGGCAGTTTTTGAGAGAACTAAGCGTCCGATTTGAATGATTCCAAAAACTTTCTGCTTGTTTTAACAAAATAATTGATATTGGAAAAAAAATTTTTTTGCTTAAAATTTTTTTTTCTTATTTTTTTCCAAAAAAAATTTTTTTTGTATATCGAAAATAATTAACTTCCCCTAGGGCAAGTTATAGTAATCGCAAAAAAATCGAAAATGAAAATTTTTATATATCTTTACGTTTCAAAAATTTCTGAACATTTTGGCATACCCTAGAAAAAATGGATGTATGTGTGTGTGTGTGTGTGTGTATGTGTGTGTATGTATGTACGTGTGTGTATGTATGTGCGGATACAAAATTTTCGTCGACGATTTTGGGAACACGGATCAACCGATTTGAATAATTAAAAAAACATTCGATTCGTATTGATAAGGAGACGTGCTGATTAGTTTTTGGCGAAGGCAGGTCTAGCCGTTCCGAAGATACGGGGCAAAAAGTGCCGAAAACGGTAACTCAGTTTTTAAGAGAACGGAGCGTCCGATTTAAATAAATTAACATTTCACTTGTATTGACAAGATGAAGAACCGATAAAATTTTCATAAAGGTAGGTCTAGCGGTTTCGGAGATATGGAGGAAAAAGTAAAAAAATGAGCCATTTGGCGGTCAAAAATTATCATTAGACATATGCACATCAAATTATCAGATATTTTATAGAGATTTCAACAATAAGTATACATTTTGTTAACATTTCTATGGGTTCCGTACCAATGCTTATGCGTTAGACAGCGACGCGGCGTTTACGCGCTTTATAATCTGTCCCTATGCAGTTAAATCAGTACGATTGCTTTGAAAAAAAAAGTTCAGATCTTCCACAATATGTCACAATAAAGAAAAAAAATTTTTTTTCAAAAAAAAAAAAAAAAAAAATTTTTTTTTTTTTCAAAAAAAAGTAATTTTTGTCCATATATATAGTTTCTCAAAAATCTTATTTTTTCAAAGTACTTTTTTTTCAAAAATGTTAATCGTTTTTAAAAAATTAATAATTTTTGGTACGGGAAGTTCCAGCAATTTGCCTTAAGGCACGATGCCTTAATTGCCTTAAGACAGAATTCCACTTACAGCTAGTTTAGATTTTTATTTTATTCTGTTCTAATATACTTTAAACAAATAATTTCAACTTTCCAATTTAGTTTATATAATTCCTATAAATATAAATAGACAATGTTACAATATTTATAATAATCTATTTTAAAACATTTAATATTCCTCGATCATTTCGTTACGGTACGGGAAGTTCCAGCAATTTGCCTTAAGGCACAATGCCATACACCCCACTAGTTTTTTAATTGAATTTTGAAAGAAATATTTTTCATAATGCTATGCAGAAACAATTTATTTGTTTTTTTTCATTATTGAAAATAACATTAAACAAATTCAAATTAGAGTATATTAATGTTTTTCACAAACATAATGGGTGCATTCGACTTGGACGCTTACGCGCTGTGAGCGCGCCGTGAGCGCGCTTTCATCGTTCGACTTGGCGCTGTGAGTGTCACATAAGTACGCTCGTAGCACCATCGTGGGACGCTCGTAGCACATATTTTGCGCTCACATATGCTCACGCCACAGAGGTAGGGCAGCGTGAGCGTGAGCGTCAGTTGTTTTTACTATCTGTCATTTCATTTATTTATTATTGTCAATTCTTTATAATCCCGCAAAAATGGCAAGCTGTATATCACAATTATTTTTAATATTAACATTAATATTGATTAATTTTATATTTAATTAATTTTAAATAATTTTAAATTTTAATTTTAATATTACTATTAATTAAGCATAAACTAACCAAATTTCATTCATTTATTAATTGTTAAATTCTTTATAATCCCGCAAAAATGCCGAGTTGTATCACATTTATTTTTTAGTATTAATATTAATATTAAATTAATTAATTTTAAGTTCAATTAATTTTAAATAATTTTAAATTTAATATTACTATTAATTAAGCATAAGCTAACCAAATTTCATTTATTTATTAATTGTTAAATTCTTTATAATCCCGCTGAATGATCCAGAAAGTAATAAAATTTACACAATTACCGTTACCGCCATTTTGATGCTTATTGACGCTCACAGTTTCCAAAACGAACGGAATTTAGTTATCGATTCTGAGCGCTTATCGGCCAAGTCGAACGCTAAAAATTCGTGCTTATAAGCGTGAGCGCTCACAGCGCGTAAGCGTCCAAGTCGAATGCACCCAATAATTAATGTCAAACGTCTATAAAATCTAAATAAAACTGTCCAAACACAATTTTGTAATAATATTTGAGATACGAAAATAACCATTTCTAGATTCAATTATGATTCAAAATATTGATTTTGTTATGATATTGGCTAATCTATTAAATATTTATTAAAAAAACAAACAAAATATTCCCTCTACATTATTAAACCAACGTAATTAGGTTGTTTACTTTTCAAATATTAATTAAAAATTAATGAGTCAATCAATAAATCATTGTGATATTTAAGTATATCTTGTCTCTTCATTTCGACCTCGTAGCAGTTGTATGAAATCTTCCAAATATCTGGCATGTTAAATTTACTGAGATAACACTACTTTCTAATATATAAGTTTAATATCGAAGACATACTATACTAGTCAATAATTCATTTTTTAAAATTAAGGACATCAAAATAAATTACATTTTTTTGTTAATTGTTAAGTAATAAATCTAATCGAATTCATTTGCATAATTTATTTGGCATATTTCAGAAAAAATGGATATGTGTTTGTATTAGCGTGTGTGTATTTTGTGTTGATACAATTTTTCCTTTACGATTTCGGGCATAGGGAATCAACCGATTTGGAATATTCATTCGATTCCCACTGATGAGAAGACGTTAGTTAGTTTTTGGCAAGGACAGGTTCAGCCATTTTGCACTCTTTACGGTAGTTTTTGAGAGAACGAAGCATCAGATTTGAATTATTTAAAAAACATTTTGCTATTATTTTAGAAAACGATTTATAACTTTCCGAAGGAGAAGTTTATGTTTTCATAAAAAAAATCCGGTAATTGTATTATTAATATTGTACTAATTGTATGTTTTTTCGGCGTTTCAAGCCATTCTGAATCGAATGAGACCAAATTTGAAAAAAGTATGTGTGTATGTGTGTGAACAGATTTTTGGTCGTAAATCGACGTTTTCTCAAAAACGGCTGGACCGATTTTAAAAATTTAAAAGCCATTCGATGTATTGCGATGAGGACGTTTATCAATCGTTGCGGGACGATCAACCAAGCCGTTTCTTTGTAAATAGCAGAAAAGTGAAAAAAAATGTCCACGTTTTAGCCCGCATTTCTGCATCGAATGAGTAGTTTTTTTGACTATTATTATAATTAAAATTAGACGATTTACTTGGTATAACAATAGAGTACTTGGTCTTAAAGAACATGCTAAACCATTTAAGTCCTACAAAAACTAGTTCAATTATAAAAATTGTTGATTTGTAAAAATTTGCTTTTAGAAAATACTCCGAGTTATCGTGTTCGTTCGTTTTTAATAAATCCACTCGGAATACTTTTAATCACTCACAAATTAATTTATTTTTTATTGATTAAGCCGATTATTTACACATATTGGGAAGTTCATGTAACTTGCCTCAAGGCAAAATACCAATTCCAACCAGTTTTATATAGTTTTGAAAGATGATATACCAATTATGGAAAACTTCGATTTTTTCGAGACCATTTTTGTAATTCAATTTGTAATTTGCTATAAAATTCGGCATCATCTATTCATTCGGCAAAAATTTTTTACAACGAGCATCTTTTTTGATATGAGAATAGATCTAAAGAATATAGTGAATAGTTTTCATGGAATTATGACTTGGTGCGTGCCTTAAGGCAAATTGTTGGAACTTTCCGTACCGTAATTAAAAATTTTGGTACGGAACCCCAAAAAAAAATTACATAAAATGTGTACACTTTATGAAAGTCTCTATAAAATATCTGATAATTTGATATGCATATTTCTAATGATTATTTTTAACCGCCAGAAGGCGTTTTTTAACTTTCCGTAGAGCAAGTTATTGTAATCGTCAAAAATCGTCAAAATCGAAATTGAAAATTTTTAATTTTTCGACGTTTTGAAGGTTTCTGAACATTTTGGCATACATCAGAAAAAATGGATGTGTGTGTGTGTTTGTGTATGTATGTATGGGTACAATTTTTTGTCCACGTTTTCGGGCGCACGGATCAACCGATTTCAATGGTACAAAAAACATTCGATTCCTATTGATAGGGAGATGTCCTGATTAGTTTTTGGCTAAGACAGGTCCAGCCGTTTCGGAGATATGAAGCAAAGAGTGCAGAAAATAGATATCAGGTTTTTGAGAGATCGGAGTATCCGTTTTGAATGATCCAAAAAACATTCAATTCATAATGACGGGGAGAAGGGGTGATTAGTCTTTGGCAACGCAGGTTAAGCGGTTTCGAAGATACTGAGTTAAATGTGCAAAAAATGGCAGTTTTTGAGAGAACTAAGCGTTCGATTTAAATGATTCAAAGAACTTTCTGCTTGTTTTAAAAAAATAATTGCTTTTGGAAAAAAATGTTTTTATGATACAAACATTTTTTTTTTCAAATTTTTTTTTCAACATTTTTTTTGTATATAGAAAATAATTCTGATTTTAATTGTAAATTTGACTTATTTTCTATTATACTTCAAACAAATATTTTCAACGTTGCAATTCAGTTTATATAATTTTTATAAATATTAGACAATGTTACAGTATTTATTTATAATAATCTATTTGAAAACATTTAATATTCCTCGAAAATTTCGTTACGGTACGGGAAGTTCCAGCAACTTGCCTTAAGGCACGATGCCATACACACCACTAGTTTAACTTGTTTCCATTGAGAGTCCTTAACTGCTAGACCTGTCTTTCCAAAAATTTAATCAGTTCTTTATCTTGTCAATACAAGCGCGTCTCCTTATCAATACGAATTGAATGTTCTTTCAATTATTTAAATCAGTTTATCCGTGTTCTCGAAATCGTCGACAAAAATTTGTATCCGCACACACACACACACATACATTCATTTTTTCTAAGGTATGCCAAAATGTTCAGAAACCTTTGAAACGTAAAGATATATAAAAATTTTCATTTTCGACTTTTTTGCGATTACTATAACTTGCCCTATGGGAAGTTAACAATTACAAAAAATGCATTTTTTCTATAATGAATTTTTTTCAAATGTTTTGAAATTTTTTAAAATTGTTCAAAATTAAAAAAATGGACAAATTTCTTGTGAATATACACATAAGTTGTTTGCAGAATACGCTCGTCGCCCAATTTTACGAGCACCTATAAACTTACGGTATTTATAATAAATAATCTATTTGAAAATATTTAAAACAATTGTTGCTTTGATTCCTATTTCTCGAATGTTTAGTTACGGTATGAGAAATTCCAGCAATTTGCCTTAAGGAACGATGCCATACACTGCTAGTTTTGGCTCACTTTTACCACATGTCTAACCGTGATTTATATAAGCTTTTAATATATTATTAGATAATTTACAAATATATTGAAATTTAGAGTAGCTTCAAATATCAACATTTTCATTCTTCTTATATTTTTATTAGAAATCATTTACATATATGCCTACTTCATCAGTCCAATTCATAGAAACGAGTTTTTGATTATGTGAAATGAAGTTGAAAACATAATAAATTTTTGTTTTTTATATATTTCGGCACGGCTGTAATTTATCATATTCGGGATGTTGATAAAATAATTTCTGATGCTCAGTGACACTTTTATAACTAATAAATAAGGTACATAACATTTATATATGGAACATAAACATTCATTTACGCAATTTCACTTTGTTCGAAATAGATCCATTCAGTTTATAATTATTACATTGATATAGGTCATAAAAGAAGATAAAACTTGATAGGGAAACCGGCTATATTACGTATGTTCGTATCGTTTATTAATGGGCATTAATTTTGAATACAGTTTAAAAGTTTTGTAATCATAAGCTCAAAAAGTTAGTTCATTTTAGCTAAACTAAGTATACTACGCACAGAAAAAAAAGTGCGCGTAGGGTTCACACGCGATTGAAGTAAAACTTATTTGCTTCTGTACAAGATGGCATTTAAGTAAAAATAAATACATCGTATAACAATTTTGAATAATGTTTATTAGTAATATGGTAACACTCGTGGTGCACACATTTATTAGTGTCAACCATTATACACATTTAAATAATGATAATTTATAAATTATATATTTAAAAACAATAATGTAATTAAAGTCTTACTTCAAATATGACATGATATGTTTGTTATTGTAATCATCATTTAGAAATGAACCTTCGTTAGAGAAATGAAGTAAGTGCTGATTAATATATTCTATAATGTTCGTTCACACGTTCGTTCGGATTATGTTAAACAACGCCTAAACAAATATTGTTTTTGCAACTTCACTCATCTTGTAATTGTGTTTGAAGAACTTCATGTAATTAAAATTAACATACATTCATTGACTGCTTGTATTTTATTTTAGTTTTTTGCTGGCGATATAATGTCATCTGTCTTGCCTAAAAAATATTTTCCATTTTAATAATAACTTCAAAGATTTATTGAAATTACGAATAATCTCTTATCAATAAACTTACGTTTAGCACACGGCCCAAATCTTTAATTTGTTTTATTATTTTCAAGGAACAGGGTAAAATATTCTTCTGATACAGGCATTTTTCATTAAATCAAGATTTGTACTACTAATCACAATCGACCCGAATAAAAATGAGTCATCGAGAGCGAATGACGAACTGTTCGGGCGTAACGAACTTTCGTCGCATTTGTACGGATTTACACCATAGTCGCGCCTAAAGAAGTTTTACTTCAAAAACATTCACGTTGTATACCCGCACAGCATCAACAACTACTAAAAATCGTTCATTAAATATATGCTGCAAAACTCTAAAAATAGTGGTGCAAGGCATTGTGCCTTATGGTAAATTCCTGTAATGCAATTTAATTCTTTTCAAAAGCTTCAAAGTTTTTTGAAAATTTTGAAAAAAAAAATATTTTGAAAATTTTGAAACTGTTTGAAAATTTTACTTTTTCTTTTAACATTTGGAAATTTTGACTCCTTTTCAAAATGACCTCGCTGCTTAGCTGTTTTAAAGGTAAAATGCGGAAGCGCATAAGCGCCACGTCGCATTCTAGCGATTGAACATTATAAATCTTGTACAGAATCCATATAAATGTAAACAGTATTTGTACTTATTACTAAAATTTGTATGAGATATCTGATTCACATTTAGCTCTGTATCTTCGAAATAGCTCCTGCCTTTGCCAAAAACTAATCACTCCTTCTCCCTATCATTACAAATTGAATGCTTTTTAACTTCCCGTAGGGTAAGTTATTGTAAAAATCGAAATTGAAAATTTTTGCATTTCTCGACGTTTTGAAGGTTTCTGAACATTTTGGTATACCTCAGAAAAAATGAATGTGTGTGTGTATGTATTTATGGATACAATTTTTTAACTTCCCGTAGGGCAAGTTATTGTAATCGCAAAAAAATCGAAAATGAAAATTTTTATTTATCTTTTTGTTTCAAAGGTTTCTGAATATTTTGGCATACCTTAGAAAAAATGTATGTATGGGTGTGTATGTGTATGTGTGTGTGCGTGTGTGTGTGTGCGGATACAAATTTTCGTCGGCGATTCTGGAAACACCGATCAACCGATATGAATAATTCAAAAAACATTCGATTCGTATTGATATGGGGACGTGCTGATTAGTTTTTGGCAAAGGCAGGTCTAGCCGTTTCGAAGATACGGGGCAAAAAGTGCCAAAAATGGTAACTCAATTTTTAAGAGAACGGAGCGTCCGATTTTAATAATTCAAAAAACATTTTACTTGTATTGACAAGATGAAGAATTGATCCAACTTTCGTGAAGTCAAGCCTAGCGGATTCGGAGATCCAATAAAAAAAGTAAAAAAAAAATGTCATTTTGCGGTCAAAAATGATCATTAGTCATATGCACATCAAATTATCAGATATTTTATAGAGATTTTAACAATAAGTATAAATTTTGTTTACACTCCTATCGGTTCCGTTAGACGGCGACGCGGCGCTTACGCGCTTTTATATTTCGTCTCTATGCTGTTAAAGCTGTACGTTTGCTCTGAAAAAAAGTTCAGAATTTCCAAATTAGGTCAAATAAGTTCTTTATTTCATCCGACTTGAATGGTTCAAAGAACATTCGATTCCTATTGATAGGGAGATGTGCTGATTAGTTTTTGATAAAGGCAGGTCCAGCAGTTACGGTGATAAAGAGCAAAGAGTGCAGAAAATAGATATCGAGTTTTTGAGAGAACGGAGCATGATTGGAAGAAGTGGTTATTAGTTTTTGGCAAAGGCAGGTCCAGCTGTTTCAGAGATATAAAGCTAAATGTGCAATAAATGGCAGTTTTTGAGAGAACTAATCGTCCGATTTGAATGGTTCAAAGAACTTTCTGCTTGTTTTAACAAATTAATTGCTTTTGGAAAAAAAATTGTTTCAATTTTTTTTTTTCAAGAATTTTTTTTTTCAGAAAATATTTTTTTTGTATATAGAAAATAATCCTGATTTTAATTGTAACTTTGACGTAAGTTCTTATATATTTTAAACAAATATTTTTAAATTTGAAATATTAGACAATGTTACAGTATTTATTTATAATAATCTTTTTGAAAACATTTAATATTCTTCGAACGTTTCGTTACGGTACGGGAAGTTCCAGCAATTTGCCTTAAAACGCGATGCCATACACACCACTAGTTTTTTATTTAATTTCATGTTGCAATCTGTTTTTTATGAACAATAAAAGCAGAGACTTGTAACTATAAATATCCTACCATATAAACTAGAAGAAGTAGCAACGCCCAACGGCGTGTCTACTAGGTATATATAACACATATTAATAAAATATTGTTATTTCATTAATATGTGTTATATATACCTAGTAACACGCCGTTGGGCGTTGCTACTATCTTCTTGTTTATATTGTAAGATATTTATAGTTACCGGTCTCTACTTATTGGCATTTATATTTATTTCGTTTCATTTTTATTTATATTTTATTTTTATTTCTAGAAGCAACCACTGTAATTTGATCTTCTATTGTGAGCAAGCTTGTGTCGTTGTGGATGATCCATGATGGGGTGTTGCGAGGAATGCTTAATATATATTATTAATGCTTAATAATATTTGCCTTAGGATTTTATTTTGAGCACGTTGGATGATGTTTAGGTTGTTCTTTTTTGCGGACCCCAAAATTAGAAACCGTAGGTTTATATAGGCGTGAGTACCACCTTGTATATTAACAGTTTATTGTATACTGAAAGTTCAGAATTTTTATTTAGTAGCCAGTAATTTTTTTTTAAAGATTTATCTATTTGCTGCCTTTTATTAATTATATGTATTTTCCAATTTAATTTTCGGTCTAAGTAAATCCCAAGATACTTTAGAGATTCCTTGGTCGGAATAACTGAATCATTAAGCTTAACTGCTGGGCAACTTTGATTGCTAAGCGTGAATGTCAGATGAACCGATTTTGTGCTGTTGGCTTCTTTTCTCCATAGTGAGAAACATTTTTCAACTATGCTGAGATGTTGCTGAAGATTACTTGATGCTGTCAGTCGATCTTTGTTTGCGGCGATGATACGCGTATCATAGGCAAATGCGGCTAAGCTCGCGTTAGTTGAGATTGAAAAGTCTGATGTGTAGATTAGAAACAGTGTGGGGGCGAGAACGGAATTTATATTGGTGATATTAAATATGGAATCGGCGACACTGACAAAGAATTTTTTATTTTGTAAATTTGATTTTATTAATAGAAATAAAGTATCTGGCAAGCAACTTTCAACTCTATATAATAGGCTTGCATGTCAGACCTTGTCGAATGCTTGCGTAAGATCTAGAAAGGCCGTAGGGCAGTATTCTTTCTTCTGTAATAAATTATTAACTATGTTTACAATTCTATAAACTTGCTCTATTGTTGAATGTTTGTGGCGAATCCCGAATTGATGGTTTAGAATTAGATTATGGTCTAGCGGTATCTCTTCCATTAGACAAAGAATTTGTTTTTCAAAATGTTTTGAAATGCAAGGTAGCAAGCTGATCGGTCTATAAGATGACACTAGGTGAGAGTCCTGGTAATTTTCTTGTATTTGCATTTAAAATTAGTTGCATTACTTCATTTACAGTAAAATGTTTAACGGTCTGGGTTAGGGTCGACGGCGAGTGCTGAAGAAAATTGAAAATAAACATGGATGTTTTTTGGATCGCATTTGCTCGGATGAGGCTGGAAAGTAAGGCGTAAATCTTCGGCGAGATTGTCAGTTTTTTCTTTAGTCTCCTTGGCCAAGAATGTGGGCCGTTAAAGATCTTTGGTCGCTCACCAGTGGTAATAGTTTGTATCACAGCTTCCTGAATTATTATGTAAAATTTTTTTTGAGAGAATCATTTTTGTAATTTATTATTAAAGATTTGAGATTCTTGCATGTTCTGTTGCATTTTTGTTGTCTGTTGTCTTTGGGTGATCTGGTAATTCGCCAAATTTTTCTTAATTTTCTTTTAAGTGCTATGGTTTTTTTATTATTTTAAATGGTTCCATCTCGTAATATTCGCTGTTAGTCCTGATAATAACTGCTGTTCCGCCAATTGGTCTGCCACCCGGATAGTTAGTGTAGTATAGTAATTAGTTTAAAAAACGTATGTTATGGTGTAAATCGGTGAAATGTGTTTCGGAGATTAACATATTGTCTATGTTATTGTTCGATAAAAATTATTTAAGTTTGTAAATATGGTTGTTCAAGCCTTTCGAATCCCATAAGCAAACTTTTAGGGGGCGTCCATTAGTGATCGATTTTTTAGAGAATTTAAGACCCCCCCTCCCCCTTGGTGATACGTGGTAATATTCAAAATTAACCCCCCTTTCCAATCAAACATCACGTGTATTTTTGATTCCGCGAAAAAATGTAAAATTTTTGTTTTGTTGTGAATGTTTGGATTAAAAAAAAATCAGATAAAAATAAATACACGTGATTTCTTACTATATCTCTCCCTTCCCCACGTGATATTTAGTGATTTTTTGTCTTATTCGTTGTTTTTGACGTTTGTTAAAATTAAAATTAGACGATTTAATTGATACAACGATAGAGTACCTTAATAAGGTCATAATGAACATACCAAAGCATTGAAGTCATACGGAAACTGGTTCAATTATAAAAATTATTGATTTTTGAAAATTTGCTTTTAGAAAGTACTCCGAATTAACGTTTTCATTCGTTTTCAATTATGTGTAATAAATCCACTCGGAATACTTTTAATCACTTATAAATCAATTTATTTTTCATTGATTAAGTCGATTATTTACACATATCGGAAAGTTCATGTAACTTGCCTCAGGGCAAAATACTAATACCAACTAGTTATTTTTTGTTTCGAGTTAAGCAATATTGAACAATTATGCAACTTGCCCTGTTAAATTTATCTCAAAACAATATGAATGAATGAATGGAAACATACTAGAGTTGTTTTGTCCTCCCTTATTACTGAGATGAATCACAAACACATTTTAAATATATGCATTCATTACTGTGTTGCAAAATGGTTAACGGGCTAGTGCAAACAAAATATATTTTGTGTAATCAATATTATAAATTGTTAGGTGTTTCATAACATATGCAAATATCAAACCTGTAAACATTTATTGTTCTCTTTGAAAATATTTCTGTGTTCCAAAAAATGATTGAAAGTGAAGAGAAGCTAGTGTATGGCATCGTAGGTTAAAAAAATAGATAGTCTGATTTTTTGCTTAGAAATTCAGTACTTTAATTAAATATTTTAAAAATATTCTTGTTGAACTCATCTAAATGGACAAAAAAGCGCAAACATGCAATTCAAAAATATTACTCAGCAAGTGAAACTTTAATGATCTACAAATTTTATATTTTTAATTTATTCATTTACAATCTTTTTAAATTTGACAAGTAATAAATATAAATGTGAACATTTTATTTGTATTTTGATACTTTTGTCTTCGAAATATTTTGATTTTCAATACTGATCTAAGCATTATTAAAAGGTCGCTAACTTTAGTTTATAGCATAATAAAACACATAGCATCATAACATCCACACCTGACACCTGTAATGATAAACTTGATAAGTTAATAGTTATTTACTGTTAATGTCTTTATATTAATGTCATTCCATTAGTTGTTGATATCCTATATATGAAAATGGAGCTCTCGATAAAATGATCCGCTAAAACTCAAAAACGGCTAAACTGATTTGGCCAGTCTTAGTCTTGAAAAATTTGTGCTAATCAGTAGGTTGTCGGAAAGGTGAGATATTATTTCAAAATCGCGTACAAACTTTACATTTTTAGTTTGAATTTTTTTGTAGAATCGTAATTTGAATAAAACAATGGACGGTGGCTAATACGCCAAACGTTTTTGACAGATGATGTTCAATTACGTTTAATTGAAAGTTTTACGTGAATATTATTTAATTATGATTAAATTGTAGTAAGTAGTTTTGTTTTGTAGCTTTATTTATACACAAAATCGTTATTAAACGAGCCGTAAGTGTTACTAGAAACTCGAAATATCAACTTTTTTGAAATGTTAATATGAAAATACATTTTTTGGCGTTGTAGCACTTTTTTGGCAAATCATATTTTTCTCAAACACGGTGCTCTGAAAGATCTCATTTATATAATTATATACTTATTGGTATTTATAAAACATTTTCTAGGTTATTCTAGTTAAAAATGTAATTATTTTGTAAAATACCTTTAAAATTAAAATAAGACATTAAACCTGTTTGCCACCTGGCCGTTCCAAGTTACTCGGCTTATAGAGTAAAGAGGTCTAAATAACAAATTTTTGAAAAACAGCAAAAAAGCACATTTCTACAATGATAAAGTAGCTTGCAGTTTTACTGAACGTAGTCAGATATTTGTTCGTTTGAAATGTGTTATTTGTTGTGATATAATTGTTATGGTTTTCACAATATAGTTTATATTTGCTCAAAGTCAAATTGGACTTTTGTGCCTCGCTCTGCTCTACATATATATACTTTTTATTAAGTTTACTTTAATTCATCGAATGTTACTTGAAACTTTTTAAAAAGCAGGTCAAAGAAGAAATACTTAATTTATTTTTTATCTCTCCTCGCAGAAATTTGAAAATTTTGTATAAGCTCAGTAGTGTTATTTACAATTGTACACAAAATCCAGAATTCAAAAAGAATTTGAAAAACTTGAAACAAAATCAATAAGTCGAAAGACCAAAAAAGACTTGGATTGGATTATACTATCTATAGAAAGTGTATAAAACTTCCAGTTTGATTGTATTGACAATTTTTATAATATTTCATTGTAAATAGCATTCAACACCACATCCTTATACACTTAAAGTATTAATATTTTTAATTCTCTAGAAATTGTTTAGAATATACCTTACTTAGCAAAACAACATTTGCCGGATCAGCTAGTTCTGTTATAAAGATGTATTCGCTTTAAACACTAGCTGCTATTCTAACATTGATTTATGCATATAATCAATAATAAACATATTACGAGAATTCATTATTCGATAAAATAATAAATGCATCATTCCGTACTTTTCCATATTTGCGCGGAGCTTTAATTATATACATACAAAAGTATGCATTTAAACAAATTATGCATGTATGCGTGTATTGAAATACATTCAATTCAGAGGATGCAAATTATTTGAGTTGTTGATATTTGATTTGTATTATTTATTGGTTCAGTAAATCGATAGGTTACAATTATATAATTGAATGTAAAAATGATCGTTTCATAAAAGTAAAACGACTTTTAGCTATTTAGCCCGGTCAATTTGAGCCTAAAATAAGGTAAAGGTTACTATAATTCATATTGGGCTGTAACTTGGCAAAATTGTTTAAAATACAATTATAAATGAAATCTCAAAAGTCGATCGATGCGAGCTAAAAAAACAGGGCACAAGGTCAAAAGTCGAGAAACGACCCTTTTGCGATTTTTAGCTAAATGGTCAGTTTTATCGCAAAATTACCTGAGATAATATTGTAGAGCATAAAATTATCTACAAAAAATGAATGAATACTTTTTTTGCTCAGGGCCACCGTTTTCAAGATATATCACTTTGAAGAGTGCGTATGTGCGGATTCAATATTGTGCTTAAGTTTTTGAGAGCACGGATCGACTGGCTTAAATGATTGATTTAGGGCCTGGTTTAGGGATTTAGAAGCTGATTAGCATAAACACATTTGTAACTTGTAATAATGGAATAATTTACTAATTACTTATTTGAATTTGTCGGAAAAAATATT
Source organism: Ctenocephalides felis (assembly GCF_003426905.1). Lineage (NCBI taxonomy): Eukaryota > Metazoa > Arthropoda > Insecta > Siphonaptera > Pulicidae > Ctenocephalides > Ctenocephalides felis. Next base: position 26,648,506 of record NW_020539724.1, on the reverse strand, counting down.
CTCAGGCATATGCACATCAAAGATTTTATTATTAATTTCCCGTATTTAGTTCCCATATGGACTTATGGAATAGAGCTATGGGGCTGTACCTGCAAGAGTAACATTCAAATAATCCAGAGAGTTCAAAACAAAATACAGAGTATGATCTGCTCTGCAGGGCTCCATGGTTTACGTAAAAATTATAGGCAACATTGATGTTTAATAGACGGCATTTTACCTATATCCTATGCTATGACCATAAATAAATCACAGAGGAAGACGAGTTTTGTACGATAAATTTAGGAAATAAATATTTTAGTCATGCATAAACAAAAAAATATTTATTTATACATGTACAGATATGACTAAAAATTTTGTTTAATCATTGGCATTAAAATAAATTGGCATTAAAATATTGAAAAGAAATTTGTTCTAAAAATTGTAGGGTATAATTTTAAATATAAAATTTTAAAGAACTTATTTGTTTAAAGGGATAATTTAAGAGTTAACTGTGGGAATTGAGAATGATCATTTTATTTAAAGCAGTTCTACATTTACCATCACTCATAGTTTGGTGTAAATAGTAATTCAAAAAACAATAGTTATTATTTTTAACTAAATGGTAAATATTAGTATAGCTAAAAAATTTTAGGCGTGGGCACAGGACAACGTCTGACGGGTCATCTAGTATATATATATATATATATATATACTATATATAAATATAAAAATATAAGATGGTAAAGTAGAGTGAACCAAAAGAATCTTATCAATCATTAGACAACAATTTTGTTTATGAAAAGAAAGGTAGGTGCATTAAACCTGTGAGGTAAATACATCTGAATAATGCTCCAACTTTAAATGATATTTGTAAAAGATGATTCAAAAAGTGTATTTAATCTGTTTTATCTGAGAAGTCACGTTAGAATTATGATATAAAGTTTCACAGAGGGGATTACACAAATGGCTGTAGGCGCTCGTTTTTAAAGCGTGGGATCGAAGAAAAATTTGAAACAATTCATCACTACAAATCTGAAACAACGAAGCCGCTCAATTAATTCTGTACTTAATTTTTTGTGAAAAATTTTATATTTTGGTCAGGCGTAATCATGGTATTTCATTTAATATAAATTAAATGTATTTACGTGAGATCATTGATTTAAAAAGTCACTTAAATAATGGAGCAAAATTCTAATTGTTTTACTATCAATTTTAAAAAATCACTTACTAAAGCTAAAAGCAACAAAATTATAATAAGGTAATACATTGACAGGAACGTATTTTAAACTTCCCATAGGGTAAATTATTCTAATCGTATGAAAATCGAAATTGAAAATGTATGCATATCTTTACGTTTCAAAGGTTTCTGAGCATTTTACCATACCTCAGAAAAAATTGATGCGTGTATGTGTGTTTTTCGTCGACGTTTTTAAGAGTACCGCTCAACTGGTTTGCATGATTCAAAAAGCAATCGATTCCTTCTGGGGGATGAGGGCTGACTAGTTTTTGCGAAAGCCGTTTCCGAAATTAGAAGCAAGGAGTGCAAAAAATGGAAATTAAGTATTTAAGAGAGGAGATCATCCGATTTAATCAAAAAAACATTCAATTCGTAAAGATGAGAAGACGTGGTCGGCGATTAGTTTTGGGAGAGACAGACCCAGTCGTTTCAGAGATAAGGAGCTGAAAGTGTAAAAAATGACAGTTTTTGAGAGAACTGAACATCCAATTTGAATGTTTCAAAAAACTTTCTGTGTGTGCCTGTGCTGACGAAACCTTTGTTTTTAAATTTCCAAAAAAAATTTTTTTTTTGAATATCGAAAATAATTCTAATACTAGCTTCTAAAGCTCACTTATAACCTTCAAATAAATAATTTTAACTTTAAACTTCAGTTTATATAATTCTTATAAATGTAAGACAATGTCCTTAATATTAAATCCGATTGCTGAAGTTTTGTTTACTTACTTTTCTGTAAAAATATATAAATAGCCTAAGAGCCAGCGAACTATTTGACTCACCTGTTTTCACAAAGCTAGAATTTTTTTTAATGATATTTTATTATCGGCCCATTAAGAAAGTACAGTTCTGGCAGTCATTCCGCGGTGGCGTCATCATCCCTTCAATTTTTGAAAATGTAAAAAAAAATTTGTTCATAACCTGCTCCCACAAGGCTCAAATTTTGAGGTTGTATTCTTCCAACTGTTCATAAAGTATATGTGAACAGCCAGCCCATTCTGACGGTTGTAAGAGTCTGCCAGTCGAGTACATAATAGTCACGACGCACGAGGGTGTGTGCGCATTGGCATACATAATCGACTCCACACTTATATTTAAATAACTTATACGCCATTTTGATAGACTTTTTAAAAACATCCGAAATACCAAATTTTAACCTTGTATCTCACCTTATGGCCGAGATATTATTGAAAAAATGCCAAAGTGGCCCCTTTTGCAAACTCAATTTTTGGAGTAACCATACAAGATATCAAAAAAGAAATTACGTGATTCTACTCACATTGGCTTAGAACCAATAATGTAGATTGATTGATGCTAAATAATTAAATATTTATTATTACCTAAAAAGGATAAAATAATTTTCCAACTAATGTTTTCTGATGGTGCGTTTTGTTTAATTACTTTTTTATTAGCGTTATTCGAAAGCCATCAATTTTATTTTTTCTTTTAGTACTGCAAATATTGCTCAAATCGAATTTGTGGAACACATTGCAAAATTGAACAAACCAGAGCCAGTACACACGCGCAATAGTAGCCCGCATAGAATTCAATCGGTCGGGAAGCAGTGGGCGATGCGCGTATCAAATTTGCGCGACAATCAGCCAAGTCGTTTCTTTGTAAATAGCAGAAAAGTGAAAAATTTTTTGTCCACGTTTTAGCCCGCAATTCTGAATCGATTAAGAAAATTCAAAAACCGTTCGAAAGATATTGGTTGGGAATCGTGCTGGTTAGTTTTTGGTAAAGATCGGCCGGGCCGTTTTCTTGTAATAATACAATAATATAATTGCTTTTTTGATGATAGATCGATAGATAGAGTTATATAGATCATACTAAATTATTACGGACCTACGACATGTCGTTTAATTTCAAAAATTCTTCAAAGTTTGCAAGAATTACTATCGTTTTTTTGGCATTTGTCAAAATTCCGAAAGTCAGATTTCAGAAATTTAAAAGCCATTTGATGTATTTCAATAAGGACTATCGTTTGTCAGTTTTGTGAGACGATCTGCCGAACCGTTTTTTTGTAATTTGAAAAAAGGTGTTCAACTTTTTGTCTACTATCGAATCGATTTTAAAAAATCAAAAACTGTTCGAAAAATATTAGTTGGGAATGATACTGATTAGTTTTAGGTAAAAATCCACCGAGCCGTTTTCTTGTAACTAACTGTTGAAAAAAAAATTTAAGCCGATTTTTATGGAACTTTTTTTGGCGATATATATCATGGTCTTATAGAACTTACTGAAATATTACGGCCTTACGACAAGTAGTTTAATTTTAAAAATTCACTGCAGTTTGAGACAATGAGTAGTTTTTCTGGCGTCTGTTAAAATTAAAATTAGATGATAGAGTACTTGGTCTTAATGAACATACTAGACCATTAAAGTCCTACGGAAACTGGTTCAATTATAAAAATTATTGATTTTTGAAAATTTGCTTTTAGAAAATACTCCGCGGTTCCGCGGAAACGCGTGTTCGTTCGTTTTAATCATTCATAAATTAATTTATTTTTTATTGATTAAGTCGATTATTTACACTTATCGGGAAATTCATGTAACTTGCCTCAAGACAAAATACCAATGCCTACTAGTTAAATATTAAAGTGTAGAAATTGTAGAAGGCCATTTTACAGATTGAAAAAGTACTAGTAAAATTTAAGCTATGTTTTATTCAAACACCAAAGTACAATTTGCGTCAAAACGGAAATGGGGTTTTTATTTTAACGTTGTTGGCGCGCCTACATTCATATTCATTCTTTTTTTTATGTTGGCAATACAGTTTATCTAGGATCGTGTGCTGTCAAAAGTCGTGTAAAAAGTCTGCCAGTTTGACAGTTCACATGTGTCCAATCATGCAATATATTGTTTGTATTGGATTTCGATAATTAGATTAAAATCATAACAAACATCATTTCTCATAATACTACGATTATTCTTATATATTAAACATGGTTTATAAAGTTCTTCATAAACAATTACGAATGCATGTATTTGTGTGCGATGGAAATGTGTGATAGGAAATATATTGTTTGTTAATTGATCTTGGTTAAATCAGACCTTATTAAAAAATGGCTTATACAATGCAAATTGAATTCACTCAGGCCATGTCCGATTTTAAAATAATGTTTCCAGACATGGATAATGATGTGATTGAAGCAGTTCTAAGAGCAAATCAAGGCTCTGTAGATGCAACTATAGATCAACTTCTTGCAATGAGCACAGATAATTTGAATGAAAAATTAAGGCTTGAAATTGAACAAGAGGATCCAAAACATGTGGTAGAACCTAAAAGCAAACTTGCTATTTGCAATAACTCTGGAGCGAGTCCTAAAATCAAAAGTACTGTTCCAAATGTATCTTCCTCAATTGTGTATGTATTTTTTTCATTAATCAATATGAATAATTGTATAATTTTGTACCTCATGATGATAATTATTATATGATATAAATGTATTCTCGCATTTGCAAATTTTAATACATTAGAACCTCGATTATCCGGACCTCAGTTATACGGATTTATAGTATAAATTCTGTGCTTTAATATGATGATAATTATTCAATGACATAAGTGCATTTATGCATTTGCAAATTTTAATACAGATAACTGCTGTATAACACTGTAATTAAGTTCCAAAAAAATACCATGTTATACAACTATTTTTAAAAAACATACTACTTATAATTATACAACAAATATTATTAAAATTATTATAATTTTATAACAAATATTAATAAATTTATTACATTTTCTTAAGAAGTAATAAATATTAAATGAATTATATAATATTTTTCCATAATAATTAACAAGCAAGTGCTATCCAATGCGATTATATCCTTTGCTCATTTGCAAATTTTTGTACTACTTTCATTTCCATTTTTGTAATTAGTATTTTCGAAGGATATTTTTTATTTCTTTCTGTACTATCTTCATTTCCATTTCTGTAATCAGTATTTTTGAAAGATATTTATTTATTTCTTAATTGATTACAAAGCATATGCAAAGTTATCTTTATTCAAATTTTGTGGTCAAATTATTTGAAGGATCTTTGCTTAGGAAATATGACTAAATGTTTGGATAAGTCTAGACCTTTTTTTGAATAGAATTTGTGAGCTTGAATAAAAAATGTTAATGAGTTATTTTTCACAGGAGATTCATCACATTTATTGAACTATTGGACAACTAGATAATGTTTGCTTTTCATATATTTTACTAAATTTTTTATTCTATTAGGGTTTTTCAATTCTCAAACCCTGTTATAGCTTTAAAAGTACCTTGTTATATGAGGGATGATATCGATTCTCAACTTGTAGAAACACCATGTTATGCGGGAGTTACCAGTAGCTTAGCAAAATTTAAGAATCAAATGTAGTTTTTGAATACACACACATGCTATATACATATATATATATATATATATATATATATATATATGTATATATATATTGTTAAATATGAACAATACAAAACTCAGATTCTTAACACACACTTTATTTGGTAATTACAGATGTTTTGAGACCATGGTATGCCTCATCTTCAGTGTAATTTCAAAACAGTTACTTATATACTAACACATTATTTAATATTTTATTTAAATTATATTTAATTTTTAAAAATACAAAAAACATCAACTATCACTTACAGAGTTTGACACAGTACTAAAACTTGTTAATAGATACAGAAATATTTTAAACAAATCTTAAGTATATCGAAATGAAGAGACAGGATGGGTATTATTATAATGTAAACAAATGGAGTGCGCCAAATCAACAAATGTGAAAACAGATTAATTTATTGAAGAGAATAAAACAAATGAAAAAAATAATATAATGATGCTTATCTAAGAGTCGTGTAAAAAATTTGTGTTGATTCTCAGATTTACGCTATTGTTAGTCCGAACTATTAACATTGATTCTGCCATGCTCCGTTTAAATAAGTCTTTTTCATGGAATAAGATTTGGGGTTTATCAAAATCAAACTTATGGTTGTTGATATTAGCATGATCCACAAGTGTACTTTTCAATTTTTTATTATCTATTTTTTTGCATTGTAATTCATACTGCCTGAGTCGTTTATCTAAGTTCTGACAAGTTTGGCCTATATAATAACAACTACAATCCAATCTATTTACTTTATAAACTACATTTTTCTTTTTTGTTAAAGGAGTTTCGTCTTTAATGTTAGAATATAAAATTTTTAATTGTTTCAATGAAGAAAAAGTAATATGAATATTGTGTTTTTTGAATAGTCTTTTTGATAACTAGTTAAAATTATTGTCAAGATATGGAAAATTAATAAAAAAAGTTTTTTCAGTAACAAGTGTTTGGTCATGATCTTCTGGTGTCTTATCATAAGGCGGTTCACATTAACTTATATGGAAAATTATTGCCAAGTAAGATCGTTTTAACTAATTTCATGTTTATGTCATGAAACAAAGGATCTGATAATAAAATAGCGTAATCTACAAGATTTAAAATGGTAGAAATTTTTATATTGAGAGGAACATGCCTTAATTAAACTTAATGTACCTCCCGGACCAACTATTTTTTCTGTGCCAATCTGTAAAACATACACCGCCTCTATTAATCAATTTTACGTCAAGAAAATGTAATGAAGAATCATTTTCTAGTTCTTGAGTGAATTGTTGCGCGCACTACATTTGTTACATTATAGTAATACCCATCCTGTCTCTTTATCTCGATACTTAAGATTTGTTTAAAATATTTCTGTATCTATTCACATGTTTTACTACTGTGTCAAGCTCTGTAAGTGATAGTTGGTATTTCTTGTGTTTTCAAAAATTAAATGCAATTTAAATAAAATATTAAAGAATGTGTAGTAAATAAGTAACAGTTTTGAAATTACACTGAAGATAAGGCATACCATGGTTTCGAAACGTAATTACCAAATAAAGTGTGTGTTGAAAATCTGAGTGTATTGTTCATATTTAACATTTAATATATATATATATATATATATATATATATAATACAATATATATATTACACTACTTGGTAACTTTTCATGTCATTTTAGTCATTGCAATATATGATTTGTTATAGACATTCTGCTCCTCCTTTAAAGCAATTGAAAAATTGGAAGCCTCCCATCCTGGGTCCATTGCCAAGTGGATTTTTAAAATTACCACCATCAGTAGATGTGAGTGACATGTTTCAAATTATTATCTTTTATATTATATTATATAGCTTAAAGAATATATGTATTATTGTTTTACGAGAAGAATTATGTGCATAATGATATGTTTGATTTTTTCTTAAGAAGTATCAAAGTATTTGAACTTATTCTACAACCAAACATGGCATATACAACCATTTATTATTATTATATTAAACAAAAAGATACAAATAGAAGAGATTTTTTTCAACATCATACTTGAAATTGTCTTTGCACTATTAATACCATAATTTTTGTAATAGAAATAATACATAGATATGTTTTATTTGTATTAGCTCTACAGACTGAATCACAGACTTTCTTTTGCAATAATTCACTCGATTGCCCAAAACAAACTGAACAAAGGTATTTTATTTCACATGCTTGTAATAACAACTTAACTATCATTTTTAAAGAAATCTATATAATGATTTTTTTTAATTACTTAAGGATGATAATATATGAATTTGTCTATTTTTATGTACCACAATCGAGTTCAAAACTATTCTCAAGTTCCATTATATATTTCCATTTTTTGGCAAAATTGTAATAATATATATGTTGGCCACAGCGCAGCATGATTACAAGAGATTGTGATAACTTTAGTAAGTGATTTTGAAATAAAGGTTTATAGTCCATTAAAAGAAGAAATTCATATTTTTTTAATTTGACCTCAATATTTTTTTTTGTAAAGTACTCTTGTACTTTTATATATATATATATACCGAAAATTGTTCGATTTTATGATTTCTTCCAATAATATTAATAAAATATCCGTTTAAATATATTCTAAGATTGTTATTTAAGTTATTAATTTTTGAAATTTTCAAAGGTTAATTAATAAAAGAAACAATGGGTCTATGTGGTAAATCTGCACTTTTTGGAATGCCATACAATCCACAATTGGATGGAAAATCTCCAATTGATTATGAGTTTAAGATATCAGGCAGTCATATATACAACCAGGAAAAGTTATTGCAAATTGATTAAATTATTGATTTGGTATAATCTATATTTTATAATTTATTAAATATTCATGAGTTAAAATTATATTGTTAGATATTCTAAATTAAAAATAAAAATTTTGGGTGTAAAATCGCCGGTTAGCATCAATGGTGATATGAATATAGGTCAAAAGACATATTTTTACTTTTAAACACTTTTTTGCTTGAAATTAGAAACAAATAATGCAAATTTAAATACAGATCATACTTTATACTTTATAACATTACACTACTGTAAATTCTTCATTACTTATAAAAAAATGTTTTAATTTTAAAAAAATATATTTTTTATTTTATGTTATAAACATTTTAATTAAATTTTTGAAGAGACAGCTATAATATTCTAATCAGAGTTAGGAGTCAGTTTTTAATTACTTTTTTAAAACACAAAATTATAGCATACTTATATTTTACACCAGATAATGCTTATATAAGGTGTGCTATAATTATGATAATATTTTCTTTTATATTTAGAATACTTTGGCTTGTGACACTGATCTGGAAGATGAAAGAATTGCAATGTACTTGCAAAATGAAGAATTTATGGCAGAACTGAGATGGAACCAGGATTTTCTAACCGCTCTGGATAGTGATCAACCAATAACTGAAAGCAATGTAGCTGCAGCAAATCGTGCCAACAAAAAATCTGCAAACATTGATGAAGATCAATTTAGGGAAAGAATAAAGCATATGGGAAAATGTGAGTGATTACTATAGCAGAATATTCATTTTATCTGTTTTTTTTTTTTAATTCATGTATTTCTCATTTTATACTCTTTAATTGAAGTTTTAAGTAAATTATTAGGTGGTGCTTGCAATATAATTAAATTAATATGATAAAAAACTTTTAGTATCACGTAAAAAATTTGCCCAGTTGGCCAAGGTATTTCATTGGCAAGGCAACAAAAAAGGTGGAGGGGCTCGTCATGGGCCTGTTACAGATAGTTTATTACTTCAGGAAGAGCACAGTGACGATGAGGAACTTAAACGAGCAAAATAACTATAACAAGACAGGTATTATGAATATAATTATTGATCCAGAAAAGAAAAAAAAAATTCTTTATTTCCACATGTTTTATGAACATGTGGCCCATTTACAAGGGCATTTGTATGAAAGACTGTTATAAGGAAGTAGCATCATTATTATCTTTGAAATTTGTTTGTTTTATTAATGATTTTTAGTTTATTTAATGATTTAAACATTTTTAAAAACGTTTATGTAATTCTATATTGTTCAAATTTTTAAACGATTGAAATGTAAATATGATACTATTTAATGATGTGATCCATCACATACTCAATGTAATTTAGAGATGATAGTAAATTTAGTAGATGATACAATGCGTCAACTTTCAAAATGATAAGATATCGAACTTATTAGAATATTCATATCATACTTACCCAATAATGCTTTAGAAATTTGCAAAAAATTGTAGGAAAGTGAGTGAATTAAAACTAATCTTTAAATTAGCTTCAGGCAGTAATTTTTTGGAACATAAGCCTTATTAAATTAATAATAGTTGCAATAATTTGAATAAAATATTACCAATGGTTCTTTTGCATGCAGTTTTAAATCGTTTTTTATAATTATTCAATGGCTCTAAATAAAAAATAAAAGATTGATAAATTCGAATACTTAAATAAATAAATAAATTTTGAGAGACAGCAAATTTTTTTTTCTAAGTTATTATGCTGGTTTTTAAATAATTTGAAAATCGTGGTTCCAAAAAAGTAGTAGAACTTCGCTAACAGCTCTAGTTTTTGAGATATACCAATGTTTTACCTCAAATGACAGTAAAAAATAACACATATATAACTTCCCGAAGGAATTTATGTTTCATAAAAAAATCCGAATCGCTAATTTTATATTTTCTCGACGTTTCAAGCCATTCTGAATCGAATGAGACCAAATTTGGAAAAAGTAGTGTGTGTGAACAGATTTTTGCCGTTAATCGACGTTTCCTCAAAAATGGCTGGACCGATTTAAAAATTTAAAAGCCATTCGATGCATCTCGATGAGGACTAGCGTTTATCAATTTGCGCGACGATCAGCCACCGTTTCTTTGTAAATAGCAGAAAAGTAAAAATTTT